>NC_060128.1:179521892-179829846 GCF_021461395.2 Schistocerca americana | reverse complement strand
AACGCACCATTAGACCCAGAAGAAGGCCGCTGCAACCGTGGCCGAAACGTTGTTTTTTTTTTATTTTTCTCCAGCAGTACTAGTTTTATACATTATGGCGCGGTGCCATACCCAGAAAACTTTTACGTCGACTCACTCTGGCCGAGGAAGGCTACGCAAATATACTAATTAATTCATTTTTAAAAAGCAAAAATCCAAGAATAACATTAACAAATTGCCTCCAGAACTGAAAAGACTAAATTTCAATAACACAACTGACAGAAAACATCTCAAAACGACAACACTATAAAATCACTTCCTTTTAGTACAGAATATCAACTGAAGTAAAAATAGATTTACGTCACAAACCGCGAAAGATATGATCAAATAAATATCTCACGTATATCAACCATCGGCTATTGCCAGTAATTATTAAAACGCCGTTGCCTTCGAGGTGGCCAAAATGACTGACAAATAAGGTTCAAATTTATGACGATAGAGGAGGTGGCAGAGGCAACGGGTCAGTAGCAATAATTCCTCCTCCTCTACTAACATAACACGGCGGTTGCCGATGCCACACTACCAGAGACCATTATAAATTTCAATCGTGCTACACAGGCATCTTTAACTAGGACACAGTTAACAAGAGATACAATCACCTATCCTGTAACACAGAGGAAGTGGAACTCGTTAATTCTTTAGTAAAAATTAAACATACTACAAATGCAGAAAAGTACGATGTTAGGCACGAAACTTTGACTTGACTACTAAGGCATAAAATTTTTCTATAGCTTTTCCCTTTATTTGTTTCGTAGATCCAAACAATTTAGTAAACAGTCCGAACTTGTGATACTAGTTCAAATGGTTCAAATGGCTCTGAGCACTATGGGACTTAATATCTGTGGTCATCAGTCCCCTGGAACTTAGAACTACTTAAACCTAACTAACCTAAGGACATCACACACATCCATGCCCGAGGCAAGATTCGAACCTGCGACCGTACCAGTCACGCGGTTCCGGACTGAGCGCCTAGAACCGCACGGCCACCGCGGCCGGCCGTGATACTAGTCAACAGGTAACTATAGGCACGACTCAGAAATAAGAGAGAGCTAGAGTAAACAATTTTCGCTGACTATAAAGTACAATTCGTAATTCATACGAATTACATCTGCAGTCTACAGTGTCGGGCCGGCCGCGGTGGTCTAGCGGTTCTAGGCGCTCAGTCCGGAACCGCGCGACTGCTACGGTCGCAGGTTCGAATCCTGGCTCGGGCATGGATGTGTGTGATGTCCTTACGATAGTTATGTTTAAGTAGTTCTAAGTTCTAGGGGACTGATAACCACAGATGTTAAGTCCCATAGTGCTCAGAGCCATTTCAACCATTTGAATCACGCCGGGCCGACCGAAGTGGCCGTGCGGTTCACGGCGCTTCAGTCTGGAACCGCGTGACCGCTACAGCCGCGGGTACGAATCCTGCCTCGGGCATGTACGTGTGTGATGTCCTTTGGTTAGTTAGCTTTAAGTAGTTCTAAGTTCTAGGGGACTGATGACTACAGATGTTAAGTCCCATAGTGCTCAGAGCCATTTCAACCATTTTCTACAGTGTCGGATTCTAAAATCAGTTTGGAATAGTGACAGCCACAAGCCCACGCAGACTGACAAAAATGAACTCAAGTTGTACCAGGCAAAGCCATCACAAGTAACACGTTATGTACACTACTGGCCATTAAAATTGATACACCACGAAGATGACGTGCTACAGACGCGAAATTTAACCGACAGGAAGAAGATACTGTGATATGCAAATGATTAGCTTTTCAGAGCATTCACACAAGGTTGGCTCCGGTGGCGACACCTACAACGTGCTGACATGAGGAAAGGTTCCAACGGATTTCTCATACACAAACAGCAGTTGACCGGCGTTGCCTGGTGAAACGTTGTTGTGATGCCTCGTGTAAGGAGGAGAAATGCGAACCATCACGTTTCCGACTTCGATAAAGGTCGGATTGTAGCCTATCGCGATTGCGGTTTATCGTATCGCGACATTGCTGCTCGCATTGGTCGAGATCCAGTGACTGTTAGCAGAATCTGGAATCGGTGGCTTCAGGAGGGTAATACGGAACGCCGTGCTGGACCCCAACGGCCTCGTACCACTAGCAGTCGAGATGATAGCCATCTTATTCGCATGGCTGTAACGGATCGTGCAGCCACGTCTCGATCCCTGAGTCAACAGATGGGGACGTTTGCAAGACAACAACTATCTGCACGAATAGTTCGACGACGTTTCCAACTGCATGGGCTATCAACTCTGAGACCGTGGCTGCGGTTATCCTTGACGTTGCATCACAGACAGGAGCACCTGCGATGGTGTACTCAACGACAAACCTGGGTGCACGAATGGCAAAACGTCATTTTTTCGGATGAATCCAGGTTCTGTTTACAGCATTGTGATGGTCGCATCCGTGTTTGGCGACATCGCGGTGGACGCACATTGGAAGCGTGTATTCGTCGTCGCCATACTGGCGTATCATCCGGCGTGATGGTATGTGGTGCCATTGGTTACACGTCTCGGTCACCTCTTGTTCGCATTGACGGCACTTTGAACAGTGGACCTTACATTTGAGATGTGTTACGACCCGTGGCTCTACCCTTCATTCGATCCCTGTGAAACACTACATTTCAGCAGGATAATGCACGACCGCATGTTGCAGGTCCTGTACAAGGCTTTCTGGGTACAGAAAATGTTCGACTGCTGCCCTGACCAGCACATTCTCCAGATCTCTCACCAATTGAAAACGTGTGGTCAGTGGTGGCCGAGCAACTGGCTCGTCACAATACGCCAGTCACTACTCTTGATGAACTGTGGTATCGTGTTGAAGCTGCATGGGCAGCTGTACCTGTACACGCCATCCAAGCTCTGTTTGACTCAATGCCGAGGCGTATCAGGGCCGTTATTACGGCCAGAGGTGGTTGTTCTGGGTACTGATTTCTCAGGGTCTATTCACCCAAACTGTGTGAAAACGTAATCACATGTCAGTTCTAGTATAATATATTTGTCTAATGAATACCCGTTTATCATCTGCATTTCTTCTTGGTGTAGCAATTTTAATGGCCAGTAGCGTGTATAACAACGGGCAACAAGGGTACGGAGTGAAAATAGCCACCACGCGACACCTACTGACGTGCACACTAACCTGATGCTCACCGCGGTTTCTCGTAAAATGCAGCGCCCACTGAGAAACGCTTGCCTAGAGAGCGCCAAGAGAAGGACGTAACGAAGATTACTCGCAGTCGGAAACGCACAGGTATCATCCAACAGACGCCACCGCGTCCAGTACTTGCATAGGTCAGATCGGACTCCAACCCGGCACCACAATGGACACAAACTGGTTGCAACTTCAGTAGCGAAAGACATGCCGAATACTGTGTGTCGTGTCGAAGTAGCTTTCAGCGAGCAATGTTCACGGTTGCGAGCAACGCTCGGCTCCGCCAAACCAGCAGTGAGCAAAGGCACCGCTCTAGCCAAAGGGGCTACGGCAGACGCTCGCCCACAACAGAGCTCCGGCTCACTTGCGCTCCTCGCCTTCTCTCCAGGTCGCCGCAGCCCTTGACTTCCTCCTCCTCCGGCCTGCCCTCTAGCGGCGACAGAAACGCTCCACGCGCTTTTGCGGCCACAGGGATTCCAAAAACGCGAAATTGTCATCTTCTGTTATAAAAAAGTTACAATCGTGGTTCTCTTCCTTAAATGATGGAAATGAAATGAGCGTCTGGCGTCATTGGCCGGGAGGCCCCTTACGGGGCAGGTCTGGCCGCCTTGGTGCATGTCTTTATTACATTCGACGCCACATTGGGTGGACCTGCACTCTGGATGAGGATGAAATGATGATGAAGACAACAAAACACCCGGTCCCTGAGCGGGGAAAATCCCCGACCCCGCCGCGAATCGAACCTGGGTCCCTTAGGATGGTAGTCCGTCACGCTAACCATTTTTTTAAAAATCTCATTTTGCTCTACGAGGTGCATTCAAGTTCTAAGGCCTCCGATTTTTTTTCTAATTAACTACTCACCCGAAATCGATGAAACTGGCGTTACTTCTCGACGTAATTGCCCTGCAGACGTACACATTTTTCACAACGCTGACGCCATGATTCCATGGCAGCGGCGAAGGCTTCTTTAGGAGTCTGTTTTGACCACTGGAAAATCGCTGAGGCAATAGCAGCACGGCTGGTGAATGTGCGGCCACGGAGAGTGTCTTTCATTGTTGGAAAAAGCCAAAAGTCACTAGGAGCCAGGCCAGGTGAGTAGGGAGCATGAGGAATCACTTCAAAGTTGTTATCACGAAGAAACTGTTGCGTAACGTTAGCTCGATATGCGGGTGCGTTGTCTCGGTGAAACAGCACACGCGCAGGCCTTCCCGGACGTTTTTGTTGCAGTGCAGGAAGGAATTTGTTCTTCAAAACATTTTTCGTAGGATGCACCTGTTACCGTAGTGCTCTTTGGAACGCAATGGGTAAGGATTACGCCCTCACTGTCCCAGAACATGGACACCATCATTTTTTCAGCACTAGCGGTTACCCGAAATTTTTTTGGTGGCGGTGAATCTGTGTGTTTTCATTGAGCTGACTGGCGCTTTGTTTCTGGATTGAAAAATGGCATCCACGTCTCATCCATTGTCACAACCGACAAAAAGAAAGTCCCATTCATGCTGTCGTTGCGCGTCAACATTGCTTGGCAACATGCCACACGGGCAGCCGTGTGGTCGTCCGTCAGCATTCGTGGCACCCACCTGGATGACACTTTTCGCATTTTCAGGTCGTCATGCAGGATTGTGTGCACAGAACCTACAGAAATGCCAACTCTGGAGGCAATCTGTTCAACAGTCATTCGGCGATCCCCCAAAACAATTCTCTCCACTTTCTCGATCATGTCGTCAGACCGGCTTGTGCGAGCCCGAGGTTGTTTCGGTTTGTTGTCACACGATATGCCTGCCTTCATTAAACTGTCGCACCCACGAACGCACTTTCGACACGTCCATAACTCCATCACCACATGTCTCCTTCAACTGTCGATGAATTTCAATTGGTTTCACACCACGCAAATTCAGAAAACGAATGACTGCACGCTGTTCAAGTAAGGAAAACGTCGCCATTTTAAGTATTTAAAACAGTTCTGATTCTCGCCGCTGGCGGTAAAATTCCATCTGCCGTACGGTGCTGCCATCTCTGGGACGTATTGACAATGAACGCGGCCTCATTATAAAACAATGCGCATGTTTCTATCTCTTTTCAGTCCGGAGAAAAAAAATCGGAGGCCTTAGAACTTGAATGCACCTCGTAGAAACTTTGAAGTCACTAACGCATTTCTTACTCAAGTGACAGCCAGTGACCATGTACTTAGTCACTGACCTCTCCTCACATAACCTACATTTCTTTCTCAAGCTGCATTACGACTACTGGGGGGCCTGCTACCTTATTAGGCCTACTCCATGCACGCCATTGTGCTCCACACAATCTTAGCCAGTACCCCCTGGCCGCCGCCACCACGCAGCAAAACTGTGTTACGCAGTTGACGAGATGGGCACTGTTGCCCATGCAGAGGTGCGGCCGCAAGGAGTTCTTTTGTCTGCACTATGGTGTTACCTCTTATTTGCTTACATCAATTACACTTATTTTTTAAAGAAAACTACAGGAATTTTGAAGTAGGAAATTATGGTATAATTTAAGAATATGAGAAGCAGTGGAGGCACTTATGCAGTTTAGGGGGTACATGCGCTGATCACGAGAAAAGTACCTTTCATCTGACTGTTAATCATTCGCTTCATTTTGTCGATCCCTTTACAAACGCAACCACAAATCACGTGGAGTCGGTCCGGCAAAAAGCTAAAGAAAAAAATAAAAGGCGTTTCGGAACTCACCGTCATATGCTGAATAACTACTTGGCGGAATTTCTCTGGCGTCAACGTTTTGGGGAAAATCCATTCCAGCATTTCATTGAGCATGTTCGAAAAATCTATCCTAATGCTGCAAATTAACTTGAGGTAACTGTTTTTATCTAATCTGCTATTCGAGCTTTAATGTACATCTGTGCAAAATAAACAAATATGATTTTTTTGCCGGCCGGAGTGGCCGAGCGGTTCTAGGCCCTACAGTCTCGAACAGCGCGACCACTAGGCCCTACAGTCTGGAACAGCGCGACCACTACGGTCGCAGGTTCGAATCCTGCCTCGGGCATGGATGTGTGTGATGTCCTTAAGTTAGTTAAGTTTAACTAGTTCTAAGTTCTAGGGGACTGATGACCTCAGCAGTTAAGTCCCATAGTGCTCAGAGCCATTTGAACCAGCCATTTGATTTTTTGAGAAAATTTTGTTATTAATTCAGTCTTTTTTCCAAAAAATAAAAATGTTTTTGAAATTCCGTGCATACATATGCAATACTACATTTTTCATAAAAAAAATTTTGACAGAGGTAATTGATCTTTTTTTTTTGCACCCATATGAAAATCAGTACTTTTTTGGACATGAGCGCATCAGATACGACTGTAATACACAAATTTTGGAAATAAAAATTTTTTGTATTCCGTGCGTATGTTCGCTTCTATCTTCAGAAATAACGCGTTTCCTCCAAAAATAGGTACTTTTCTCGTGATCAGCGCATGTGCCCCCTAACTGCACAACTGCTGGGGTACATATGTACATCCCTTCACCAACACCACCTGGAGAAGGTGACTTGGTACTGAAAATCGAGTACGCCCTCCACATGTGGTCCTACTCTCTTCAGTACTGTCCACATCAACACTTCTCTTCGGGAAAACCCGATTTCTTCAGTCCATTTTCAAACACATGAAATGTATTCGCAGTTGCCAATATGGACAACCATCATCTGTATAATGCAATTACGACAATGAAAATATATACAGGGTCGAGACTCGAACCCGCGAGCAGTCGCCTTAGCATTAGGCTATCCGAGCGCGAGCCACGGCTAGCCGCAGGCAGCTGTAGCCGAGCGGTTCTAGGCGCTTCAGTCCGGAACCGCCCGACCGCTACAGTCGCAGGTTCGAATCCTGCCTCGGGCATGGATGTGTGTGATGTCCTTAGGTTAGTTAGGTTTAAGTAGTTCTAAGTTCTAGGGGACTGATGACCTCAGATGTTAAATCCCATAGTGCTCAGAGCCATTTGAACCCACGGCTAGCCATGTGCCTACGACCTGTAGTCGTACATTCATCAGGTATATTTCCACACAAGGGAGACATTGCAATTGAAAGCCGCCTGTTCGGTGTCGCTGGTTCCGGAATATCTCCCGTGTACGGGAACGGATGTACGAGTACAGGTTGTAGACACGTGGGTGGCGACGTATTGAAGTTTCGGTCTGACGGTGAGTCGCGCTCGGGTAGCCAAACGGGAAGGCGGCCGGTCGCGATAAGCGGCAAATCCGGGTTCGAGTTCCGGTTCGGCACAAATTTTTACTGCCGTCATTTCATTATACACCTTGCAACGCCGGAAATGCATATCCTCCTATTTCCATCTGTTGTACTGTAAATTTTTTCCTTATTTTGTTTCCTGAATATATGACATTTCTGTGCCTGTATATATTGTAATTGTTTTACTATTTGTATATATATATATATATTTATGCATTTATGACGATGTATAATTGATTTGTTGTGTAAAGATTATTTGTATTTATACGCTGGGTCTGGCCTAGGGAAAACTATACTATCGAACGAATACATCGATGGGTCGTGTGGAGAACGAAAGTGTTTAGGATCTTTGGTAGTGTTAACTCTGTCGCGTGGAGCGCGGGCAGAGAGGGGGTCTGGCTGGAGTAGTGCAGTGCAGCAGGTGTGTTGTGTGACGCTCCCGCGAGTTGCCGCGCTTTCGGGGTTTGGTAGCATGTAATTGCGCTCGACTTGCGATGATAGTTTCTGACATGGTGTCGCGGACGGGAAGCATTAGCTGGCGCACATCAAGAGCCCGTTTCGTCTGGTGACCGTGTCGAGAAGAAGGCGCGCCAACATCCAGCTTCTGCAACAGCGACGGCCGACAATGAGACTGTCGCCACCTCCTCGATCGACGGCTTCAAACCTTCAATCAACCAACAAGGAAGACTAAAAGCACGTAAAGTTTCAGAACTGTATGGCAGACCTCAGCTTTTCAAACTGTTCAAATCGCAAAATTACAGCAACTTAGCATGAACCTTTGTTGCTCAGTGTCCCAATTGCATTACCAAGCAGGGACCCTTCCTTTTCCGAAATGAACCCGAGTGTCGTTGAAATTCAAATGCCAGCATTAAAGCAGCATCATTCAATTTCACTGCTTTAATTTCAAAGTTCAGTTAAGGTATTCATAGCTGGCTACAATATTTAGATTACGCAAGCACAAATTAAGAGTGCGAGTTTTGTTACCATATTTCAGCTTACCTGTGACTGCAGCTCAGCTTGGTACGTACAAAATTTTACTATTGTTATTTGTTCAGAATCATTTAATTCAAGTTCAAAGTTAAATCTCTTACTTCTAAATTGCGTAGATTCAAGTAGCTTTTGAAATGATTGTTGAGGTAGTCCAAGACTAACCGTATTTTACTGAATTTCGATGTGCTTCAGAAAGAAAGCTCACTATTAACTTCAGTCACTAAATTAACTTTCGATTTTCCGGTTTTATTAATTCTTTTGCTAAATTATTACTTCGGACAAACTTTCAGTTTTCACACTACACGTTTCAACCTTCAGTTGCCACGCTTCTAGTGCTAATTATATGTGTAATTACCTTTCTTTTTCAGTTACTATAGTAATTGTCCTTAGGACTGGCGACCTTAATTTCCCCCAAATCTCAAATATCTAATTACCGCTAGTTAATTGTTAACGTAACGGCCGCACATTTACTTTATTCATTAACTTTACCCCTTTTCAAAATTAATTTCCACCAGTTTCATTTGCATTTTTCCTTTCATTTAGATGTAACCCTTTCCTCCCTCTTTACCGACAGATTAACTTCGGTGACGATTGTTTTTCCCAAATTTCCATTAGGTACACGCGGTTTAATTTTTCACTGTCATTAAGGTCGATAAGTGAGGGGGAGGTTACAACCTGATGGTTGTCCATATTCGCAACTGCGAACACATTTCACGTACTTCATAACTGCTGTAGCTGTCGCAGCGGCAGTCAGTTTGGACAAGCATGCTTGTCGGAAGGAACTTGTGCATCGTAATTCAGAATAACACAAGCACTGCAATATCGTATAACGATTCCGATGTTACTGCCACGTTTTACACTCACGGGTCCGCCCCGTCTGACATCAAGTGGTCAATTTCGTGTTTTGATCGGAAAGTGTACTCCCACCGTCTTAGTTTTGTTTGTGTCGATTTTCATTCCGTACTCCCAAAACCGTTCTTCACGTCTGGACAGACACTTTAGGTACGCGTAAGGAAACTGCACGCGGCGTGCGTTCCCAGAAACGCGAGGTACACTCATGCTCATAAATTACGGATAATGCTGAAATATGGCGAAACAACGCTCTGGTGGGCGGTTTGCAGATTTAAATCACCTCGGGGTATGACCATGCTGTGCATTTGACCTGCGGTCGTCGCACGGTGGCGCTGGCAGCAGTCCACATGCGCAGAGGTGTGTTGGTGGTGGTGGTTGTTGGATGTTTAAGGGGGACTAAACAGCGAAGGGTGTGTTGGTGCATGTCAGACTACCGTAAAGCGAATAAGTGCGCAGACATTTTCAGACGTGCTAATGGTGACTGTGTGTTGAAAATGGCTCAAAGATCACATATTGATGATGTTATGAGGGGTAGAATACTAGGGTGACTGGAAGCTGGTCAAACACAGCAGGTCGTAGCACGGGCCCTCCGTGTGCCACACAGTGTGATCTCAGGATTATGGCAACGATTCCAGCAGACAGGAAACGTGTCCAGGCAGTACAGTACGGGACGTCCACAGAGTACAACACCACAAGAAGACCGATATCTCACCATCAGTGCCCTCAGACGCCCACGGAGTACTGCAGGTAGCCTCGCTCGGGACCTTACCGCAGCCACTGGAACGGTTGTCTCCAGACACACAGTCTACAGACGACTGAACACACATGGTTTATTCGCCCGGAGACTTGCAAGTGTATTCCACTGAACCCTGGTCACAGGAGAGCCCCTAAAGCCTGGTGTCAAGAACAGACTACATGGTCATTGGAACAGTGGTCCCAGGTTATATTCACGGACGAGTCCAGGTATAGTCTGAATAGTGATTCTCGCCGGGTTTTCATCTGGCGTGAACCAGGATCCATATACCAAAATTTTAATGTCCTTGAAAAGGGACCTGTATGGAGGTCGTGGTTTAATGGTGTGGGGCGGGATTATGGTTGGTGCACGTACACCCCTGCATGTCTTTGACAGAGGAACTGTAACAGGTCAGGTGTATCGGGACGTCATTTTGCACCAGTACGTCCGCCTTTTCAGGGGTGCAGTGGGTCCCACCTTCCTCTTGATGGATGATAACGCACACCCCCACCGAACTGCCATCGTGGAGGAGTACCTTGAAAAAGGAAATGTCAGGCGAATGGAGTGGCCTGCCTGTTCTCCAGACCTAAACCCCATCGAGCACGTCTGGGATGCTCTCGGTCGACGTATCGCTGCACGTCTTCAAACCCCTACGGCACTTCAGGAGCTCCGACAGGCACTGGTGCATGAATGGGAGGCTGTGCCCCAGCAGCTGCTCGAACCACCTGATCCAGAGTATGCCAACCCGTTTTGCGGCCTGTGTACGTGTGCACGGTGACCATATCCCATACTGATGTCGGGGTACATGCGCAGGAAACAGTGGCGTTTTGTAGCTCGTGTGCTTCGGGACTTACAGAACTGTGGCGTGTGTGTTCCCTATGTGGCTATGCTACTGGCGCCAGTTTTGTGTAGTGCCACGTTGTGTGGCACCACATTCTGCAATTATCCTTGAGCCGTGGTAAAATTTGCTGTTTTGAAGAGCGCGCCGCAGCGCGCTATGTAAAGCAGTCGCCCTCCGTTTCTGGCGGTGTCTCCCTCTGGTGGGAAATGGGAAAAGTTGCCTGTTCACGTGCATTTAAGGGCCGCTATGAGCTCGCCAGGGAGTCAGTCCGGGTCAGTCTCTCGTCCCCAGCTTGCCGGTCTGTCTCTCGTCCGCATTTGTTAGGCAGTTAGTGTCTGTTTGTCTGTCTGTCGGTCTGTCGTACGTTAATAGCTGCCTCTGTCATGTCTGTCGGAATCGATGTTTACGAATTTACTGCTTAAAGGCCGAATTCTTGAAATATGTTTTTATCTTCCTTATCATCTTGCGAGGTGGTATATGTGTAATGTAGAGCATGTTGTACATTTTATGCAAGTCTGGATTTTATGGGTTTTATTTAAATAGTCATTCTAGGTTATAAGGTTGCCACCCTTCCACCGTAAGAGTCCTTAAAAAATTGCACTTTCAGTGGCAAATAATTTGAGTGTTGTACCATTTGTATCCCTCTTATGGGGTGCATAGTTTACGTGTAATTTTTTGTTTAAAGTAATCCGGTGTGTTGCAGATTTGCGCCAGTGCACTCTTTCAGAGGTTGTTGTTAGCGGTCATGACTGCGGCCGTGGTGAAAGGGAGCAGGCAAGCTTCTCGGCCCGAAGGCTGATACTCTTAATATTGTTCTTTCTGCCTTTAAATAAGATTGTAACTTGATATTTCGAGGGTGCTTTTCTGTTTATAAGTTTAAACCTGTTTTTGAAAAAGCTTTAAGGAATAAAATTCACATTTGTTAAAAGTAATGTGACTTTCCATCAGTTACTTCCTGGTAGACTTGGCCACTGTTTCTACGTTTCGATACAGTGTATCGGTACGTGGAACTGTTTCAGTGTTTCGGAACGGCTGTGGTTCACTGTTTCGAAACAGTGGTTTTTCATTCCGCCCCTGTCTCGGATATCCGGACCAGATTCGATCTCGAGCCAGACACAGAAACTGTATCGTTGTTTCAGAATAAGGCTGTTTCAGTCCACCTGTGCTTGGAACGGACTAATTGTATCGAAACAGTGACGTTTCATTCCCCTCTGTGTCGGACGAGATTCGGGCTGGGCACAGGTACTGAAACACAACGTACCACTTCGTGAAACACTTTCAAGAGTGTCGAAATCTTTTTGACAAGCAATAGCATGAAGCTTAAGATATCCGAAAATAAAGCTTCGTTTCTAGCTGACTGTCCTATTCCGAAATGGCGTAACATCTGCTTTATAAACACTAACCAAACAATAAAACAACGCATACTATTCACATTCAAAATAATAAATATGTAAAATCATTCAGTTAAATTAAACTTTTTTCATGTACAGTAATCATATGAAGAAACGCAAATAAGCCTACAACATTTTGAATAAAAAAGGCATAGAGTGACAGTTATTAGACATATACATAAATTTGATGTAGGTATAATTGCAAGCAATCTATTTGACATATCACTGATAGTGTAATGGTGAACGGGAAGGTCTGGGAAGCATGGTGAATTTATAGTAACGGTTCGAAACACCTTGAAAGACAAATTGTTTTTCTGTTTTATTTTGTTATTTATTCGAATTGACGTTATTTGTGAGTCTATAGTCACTGTGCCTATTATCCACAATGATTCCCTTTGTGTGCATGGAAATTAGCAGGATGGGTATATTACCCATACTAACGGAATGTGGGAATCCCAGTGGCATATCCGTTGTTTCTGCAGTTTGCTCCCACCTCCAGTTCCGTTGGTGGTGGCTCTTCTATCTTCAGCTATGGCTGTCCTCAGCCAATTGAAAAGTATGAAAGTCACACGACACGAAAGCAGCGCATTTGCTGCAGGAAATACGAAACTGCCAAGACGCCTAAGTGGGAGTTTCATACTTTCTGCGATATGATTAGCGCTCCCGCACCTCGTGATTATATGGACATACTTATACAGTAGACATTCAAGGTGATAAAATGTAGTTTATTAGATTACAAAACACAAACTGTTTCACTGTTCGAAACAGCGTATGGAAACATTACTTTGTACTCAGAATGAGATTTTCACTCTGCAGCGGAATGTGCGCTGATATGAAACTTCCTGGCAGATTAAAACTGTGTGCCCGACCGAGACTCGAACTCGGGACCTTTGCCTATCGCGGGCAAGTGCTCTACCAACTGAGCTACCGAAGCACGACTCACGCCCGGTACCCGGTACCCCCGAGTTCGAGTCTCGGTCGGGCACACAGTTTTAATCTGCCAGGAAGTTTCATCACATTGTACTGTTTCATTTGTTTCGAAACAGTTATGTGTTTCAGTTTGCCCATCTCTACTTCCTGGCAACTACTTCCACGCTCACCTACTGTGATTGTGTTAATCGTCTTGATAAATCGCTAGTAAATAAAGTAAATTATTTAAGAAAAAAAATAGAAAGTAAATTCACGGTTCAATCCTTAATTTACGAGCACGAGTGCAGTTCCCGGTAAGGGACGCACGCCACGCCGCACTGTTGGTGCAGGACAGGCGGTAGCGTTGAAATTTTCAACACGGCCCGCTCGCTAATCACCTCGGCTGCGGTTTCCGGCCATTTTCGGAAATGCCGACACTGACTTTTCGCTGAGCGAACGCGGCCGCCTGCGGCACAAGTCTTGACGGCGCGGTCCGTTCTCGGCGACAGCAGTGAGGTGTGTGTGTGTGTGTGTGTGTGTGTGTGTGTGTGTGTGTGTGGTGCAAACCGGGCCGGCGTGGGGCGCAAAGTGTAAACACGGCGCCGGCAAACAGGGCGCGGCCGGGCCGCCACGTCACACCCCCGCGCCCTACGCCCTGCGGCCTCTCCCTTCTCACACGGAGCAAGATTCGCTGTAAGTTTCCTCGCTGGTTCGCGCGACGGCTTCCTTGCGGGCTCCGTCGTCTGCTAGCGGGCTACGTTGCTGGGAACCTTGTAAGATTTCCAGGGTAGCTCCGGTGCTATTTTTTCTTGCAAGGTTCCCTGCGTACTACCTGCGTTGGCCAATCATGAGACGTTTCCTTTGTGACGTCAGACGCGGAAAGCTTGGGCGGGAAGCCTTTGTTGATAGTCGCTTTTCTGCTGTGGTGAGGTGCGGCAGGAAGTTCTTACAATTATTAAATAATGGCACCTCAGTGGTCCAAGGAAGCGACTGAAGTATTGATATGTACTTATAGGAAAGACCAGTGTCTGTACGTCGTCAAAAGCGCAAACTATTATAATAAACACTTGCGTGCAGAAGCACTCGAAAGAGTTGCAAATACCAATACATCCATTCGTATAAAATTTGCAAAGAATGTACGATCTCCTATCCCATAAAATTAAGTCGTATATAACAGTCATTATTGGTATATTTATAAAGTCAAACAGTAATGAAATGGTGATACTTTTCAAACGAAAGTAAGTGTTATGCGAACTAACCTCAACTCTTTATGAAGCATCGAGAGTGTAACGTTCGCTGGCAGCACACACTCTGTTAATAAACTGAAATGACGTTTAATTGTACTATGTACGCCGCTATGAAGCAATTCGTGTGTACTGTAATTGTTTAACAAAAAATATTATTTAATTTTGTATAAAGGACGTTGGTTATTATTATAATATTTTCTGCAATAATATTCTCGATGTATTTATGATTGTAATATTTCTATACTCCTAATGTAATTACGAAATATGTTAATATCTGCGTTGAAAGAATGTGAAATATAGCCACAGAGGAAAATAATGTTGTAAGATTACAAAGAGATACTAATAATCAGCAATAGTATAAATAGCACTACATAATGTGCATTCTTTGTCGTCTTCCTCGAGAGCTGAGAGAGAGAGGAACCTGTTCAAATGGTTCAAAATGGTTCTGAGCACTATGGGACTCAACATCTTAGGTCATAAGTCCCCTAGAACTTAGAACTACTTAAGCCTAACTAACCTAAGGACATCACACACACCCATGCCCGAGGCAGGATTCGAACCTGCGACCGTAGCAGTCCCGCGGTTCCGGACTGCAGCGTCAGAACCGCACGGCCACCGCGGCCGGCGAGGAACCTGTGACGTAGCATTATTTGCACGAGTAGACTTCTTTTGTCGGTATCTGTCTTTAGCCGCAATTGGAGGAGAAATTATAAAAGTGTGTAATTTTAATTATTGTTGTGGTCTAAATACATTATAATTTATCAAAATTGTGTATTACTAATGTAAATTAGCTTGCCCATGTCATCTATAATATTTCTTTAAAGAATTTTCAGCACTTTTAGCGATTATCGTTGGTGTTGCTGGGCTGTGCCGCGACCGAACGTTTTGCAGCGGCGGCACATTTAAAAAATTGTTCCGCTATAAAATTAACCAAACCCGTAAATCGGGAGAGGGTAAAATTAGCAGTGAACTACGCAATATTTTTCTTTTACAGCGATCCTGAGGCTGACTGAATTTATTACTGGTTTTACATTTGTGCATTCATAGGCGGATAATTAACGTTGAAGTTGTTAATCAGTCGGTTCTTTCAATTTCTAAAGCAAATAACTTAAACGTATAGTGAAGTGTGTTTTGTCAATGATAGTTAAACGTTCAAGTCGGCTTGGCAATATTTATCCATTTTATGCTAACAGAGACAGTCTTGTGTTCCATAGCTAACGCCGGGAAAGAATTCAGTAAATATTTAAAAACCTACTGCATTTAGAAAATGTGTGCCAAGGTCGAAATACGTAAAAAATTTAATTTAAATAATTTTCAAAGTCATAAATGTTATTAATCAGTTAGTTTGAATTTATCAGCATGGGACGGTTGCTAAAGTTCAGGTAATTTTAAATGTGCTTAATTCTGTCTAAATGAATTTTATTGCCACACATAAGAAAAAGGGTTCTACTACAAAGTTCGTACTGAAAGAGTAAATAACAAAAATATTTAAAGCCATTTCTTCCCCATTTTCCTCCATTCATTTTACATAATAAATATTTTATACATATATGTATTTTTTTTCATTAAAAGAGCACACCTTTTCCAGCGTTTCCTCTTAATCCAGTTTTTCGTCCATTCTTTCTTTCCTCTTCTCTCATTAGTACGCATTTCTGCATTGTTTAGCACCAAAACAGCTAATAACGCCAGTTTGCTCTGAGCATCTGTACCTGAAGCAGCCATCTTCGTTCGATACAACATGCAGCCGATCACAACACAACTAGCTGCCGATTTGCACTGTGGGAGAGCTTTGGCGTGGAAGATAGCCGGCTCCTTTCCCTGCAAGCCGGCAGGCATGCGCGCCATCTCCCCAACTTGCGGCGAACCTCGCTCCGTGTGAGGCGGGCTTTACACCAGGGCGGAGCGCTCTGCGACGCCCTTCCAGAAGGTCGTCGGGTGAGCGGCCGGCAGGAAACACTCCGACTCCGACACGGCGACCTCCGCGTCATCTAAGTGCCGGATGTGGTATCACGCTCGCTCGGTGCTACGAATCAGATACCAGCTCCGCATTCTCGCTGTAAATCGCCAGCGACTCGCGTGACGTCATCTCTAAACCCACCACCTTCCGTAAGCTCGGCAATCTGCGCCGCTGTCCTTTTAACTCAAAACTTGTCAGCAGAGTCTGCAGTCGGGTACAAGGGGACTACACTACACCAGTGTATATCACGGGGTCCCGAGTTCGATTCAGAGACTCGGTGTTTCTGTTGTCCTGATCATTCTATCATCACTCATGAAAGTGGATAGATTGGACTGTGAATAGATTGGAACACGTGAGCCAATACTGACCCTACGACTTATCTTAGAAAATATATTAAGGAAAGGCAGACCTACGTTTCTAGCATTTGTAGACTTAGAGAAAGCTTTTGACAATGTTGACTGGAATACTCTCTTTCAAATTCTGAAGGTGGCAGGGGTAAAATACAGGGAGCGAAAGGCTATTTACAATTTGTACAGAAAGCAGATGGCAGTCATAAGAGTCCAGTGGTATGAAAGGGAAGAAGTGGTTGGGAAGGGAGTGAGACAGGGTTATAGCCTATCCCCGATGTTATTCAATCTATATGTTGAGCAAGCAGTGAAGGAAACAAAAGAAAAATTCGGAGTAGGTATTAAAATCCATGGAGAATAAATAAAAACTTTGAGGTTCGCCGATGACATTGTAATTCTGTAAGAGACAGGAAAGGACTTGGAAGGGCAGTTGTACGGAATGGATAGTGTCTTGAAAAGAGGATATAAGATGAACATCAACAAAAGCAAAACTAGGATAGTGGAATGTAGTCGAATTAAGTCGGGTGATGCTGAAGGAATTAGATTAGGAAATGAGACACTTAAAGTAGTAAAGGAGTTTTGTTATTTGGGGAGCAAAATAACTGATGATGGTCGAAGTAGAGAAGGTATAAAATGTAGACTGGCAATGGCAAGGAAAGCGTTTCTGAATAAGAGAAATTTGTTAACATCGAGTATAGATTTGAGTGTCAGGAAGTCGTTTCTGAAAGTATTTGTATGGAGTGTAGCCATGTATGTAAGTGAAACATGGACGATAAATAGTTTGCACAACAAGAGACTAGAAGCTTTCGAAATGTGGTGCTACAGAAGAATCCTGAAGATTAGATGGGTAGATCACATAACTAATGAGGAGGTATTGAATAAAATTGGGGAGAAGACGAGTTTGTGGCACAACTTGACTAGAAGAAGAGATCGGTTGGTAGGACATGTTCTGAGGCATCAAGAGATCACCAATTTAGTATTGGAGGGCAGCGTGGAGGGTAAAAATCGTAGAGGGAGACCAAGAGATGAATACACTAAGCAGATTCAGAAGGATGTAGGTTGCAGTAGGTACTAGGAGATGAAGAAGCTTGCACAGGATAGAGTAGCATGGAGAGCTGCATCAAACCAGTCTCAGGACTGAAGACGACAACAACAACAAGTTGCCGCAGCCACCGTATTCGCCAGACACGGCCTCCTGCGACTTATTTCTACTCCCGAAACCGTTAGACGACGTCGCTTTGCCACCACCGATGCGATGAAAACAGAATCGCTGATGGAGGTGAACACCATAACTAGAAGTGAGTTCCAGAAGTGCTTGCGAGATTTTAAAAAGCTCTGGCGTAAGTACATTATATCTGAGGTGGATTACTGTGAAGGGGACAAAGTTGATGTTGATGAATAAATAAGGACTCCTTACGAAAAACAAAAATTCCCGTTAGTTTTTGATCGCACATCGTATGCCAGGTACGTGCTGAGTAAAACTGTGAGAGACGGGAAAAACCCACCGTGTTTCAACAACAAAATTAGAAAACTACTGCGAAAGCAAAGAGAGCTTCACTGCAAATTTAAACGCAGCCAAAGCCTTTCAGACAAACAGAAGCTAAACGATGTCAAAGTTAGCGTAATGAGGGCTATGCGTGAAGCGTTCAGTGAATTCGAAAGTTAAATTCTGTGTGCCGACTTGACAGAAAATCCTACGAAGGTCTGGTCTTACGTTAAATCAGTAAGTGGATCGAAACAGAATATCCAGACACTCTGGGATGATGATGGCATTGAAACAGAGGATCACAGGCGTAAAGCTGAAATACTAAACACCTTTTTCCAAATCTGCTTCACAGAGGAAGACCGCACTGCAGTTCCTTCTCTAAATCCTCGCACAAATGAAAAAATGGCTCACATCGAAATAAGGGTCCAAGGAATAGAAAAGCAACTGAAATCACTCAACGGAGAAAAGTCCACTGGACCTGACGGGATACCAATTCGATTCTACACAGAGTACGCGAAAGAACTTGCCCCCCTTCTAACAGCCGTGTACCACAAGTCTCTAGAGGAACGGAAGGTTCCAAATGATTGGAAAAGAGCACAGGTAGTCCCAGTCTTCAAGAAGGGTCGTCGAGCAGATGCGCAAAACTATAGGCCTGTATCTCTGACACCGATCTGTTGTAGAATTTTAGAACACGTTTTCTGCTCGCATATCATGTCATTTCTGGAAACCCAGAATATACTCTGTAGGAATCAACATGGAATCCGGAAACAGCGATCGTGTGAAACCCAACTCGCTTTATTTGTTCATGAGACCCAGAAAATATTAGATACAGGCTCCCAGGTAGATGTCATTTTCCTTTACTTCCGGAAGGCGTTCGATACAGTTCCACACTGTCGCCTGATGAACAAAGTAAGAGCCTACGGAATATCAGACCAGCTGTATGGCTGGATTGAAGAGTTTTTAGCAAACAGAACACAGCATGTTGTTATCAATGGAGAGACGTCTACAGACGTTAAAGTAACCTCTGGCGTGTCACAGGAGAGTGTTATGGGACCATTGCTTTTCACAATATATATAAATGACCTAGTAGATAGTGTCGGAAGTTTCATGCGGCTTTTCGCGGATGATGCTGTAGTATACATCTACATCTACATCTACATTGATACTCCGCAAGCCACCCAACGGTGTGTGGCGGAGGGCACTTTACGTATAGTATAGAGAGAAGTTGCAGCATTAAAAAATTGTAGCGAATTGCAGGAAGATCTGCAGCGGATAGGCACTTGGTGCAGGGAGTGGCAACTGATCCTTAACATAGACAAATGTAATTTATTGCGAATACATAGAAAGAAGGATCCTTTATTGTATAATTATATGATAGCGGAACAAACACTGGTAGCAACTACTTCTGTAAAATATCTGGGAGTATCGGTACGGAACGATTTGAAGTGGAATGATCATATAAAATTAATTGTTGGTAAGGCGGGTGCCAGGTTGAGATTCGTTGGGAGAGTGCTTAGAAAATGTAGTTCATCAACAAAGGAGGTGGCTTACAAAACACTCGTTCGACCTATACTTGAGTATTGCTCATCAGTGTGGGATCCGTACCAGGTCGGGTTAACGGAGGAGATAGAGAAGATTCAAAGAAGAGCGGCGCGTTTCGTCACAGGGTTATTTGGTAACCGTGATAGCGTTACGGAGATGTTTAACAAACTCAAGTGGCAGACTCTGCAAGAGAGGCGCTCTGCATCGCGGTGTAACTTGCTCGCCAGGTTTCGAGAGGGTGCGTTTCTGGATGAGGTATCGAATATATTGCTTCCCCCTACTTATACCTCCCGAGGAGATCACGAATGTAAAATTAGAGAGATTCGAGTGCGCTCGGAGGCTTTCCGGCAGTCGTTCTTCCCGCGAATCATACGCGACTGGAACAGGAAAGGGAGGCAATGACAGTGGTACGTAAAGTGCCCTCCGCCGCACACCGTTGGGTGGCTTGCGGAGTACAAATGTAGATGTAGATCGATTCCCAGCCGAGTCGGAGATTTTCTCGAGGGCAGGGTGCTGTGTCGTGCCCATCAACATAGACGCTCAAGTCGCTGGAGTGGCATCAAATAAGGCGACCTGTACCACGCGTCCGAACTTCCCGAAAGGAGATTCCTAGCAAAAATGTGCCATTGGCACATTTCACTTGCTTTACTGACGGAGAGAGTAAAAAATGATGAACAATCGGAGTTTTCAGCAGCGACTCGTGCAGCGCAGTAGATTAGTGAGTCCCCTAAGCGTGCCGTTCGCTTCCACTGTCCTCCAGATTGGTGTGCAGACAGGGCTAAACTGTTTTTCTTTTCCGTTTGGCAGCAGTGGCCACGTTACGGCAGAAGCCAAGCGTCGAAGCGGCAGCGAACGAGCAACGCCGGTTTCGAAAGCGGTGGCCTTGCGTTGTCAACGACGTCGAGGAGATACGCCGATCGGCGCCTCACGGAACGAGCCCAAGGTTGCCAGCATCCGCCACGTTACACTACACTACACTACACTAGGCACTGCTACCGACGGGCAACAAGACAGAAGGCACATCTACCCATACAGCAGTCAGCGAATGAAATGCCGGCCGGTGTGGCCGTGCGGTTCTAGGCGCTTTAGTCTGGAACCGCGCGACTGCTACGGTCGCAGGTTCGAATCCTGCCTCGGGCATGGATGTGTGTGATGTCCTTAGGTTAGTTAGGTTTAAGTAGTTCTAAGTTCTAGGGGACTGATGACCACAGCTGTTAAGTCCCATAGTGCTCAGAGGCATTTGAACCACTTCTTTTTTTTTTTTTTTTGAATTAAATGTCTGCTCAAACGGAATGTCTCAACAATCTGTACAGCTCTATTCGACGCGGTGTCTATTTGGTGACAAATAAAATCTGTAATCAGCTGAGAACTGAGGAATGATGTGCGTTTGAATCTCTCTGAGGCTGTACATACTGCGATCAGTACCAGATAAAACAGTTCATTCGAAGAGTAATGACATCTCTAACAAGGGCAATCACGTAAGCTAGATGGACTAATATAGGCTCAAGGAAGGTAACTGCAAGGAAAACTTGGAAAATACAAGAAATATTTTAACTCATTCACGAAAGAATGACGTACAAAAGATTCAGCAAAAGACAGCAAACAGCAATGTAAGTAATATATTGAAGAATCCGCCTCAGTTGCGAAAATGAGGCGGAGTTTTCAATATATTAGTCTATCACAGTTGCTGACAGCGCTGCAATATGCTAAAAATTCTTAGCAATGTAAGTACTTAGCAATGAAATAAGTAGGAAGTGCTGGGAAGCCAAGGCGAAATGGCTGCAGGAAAAAATGTTAAAAGAACTGAAAAAAACAGTCGTAGGAACGGCAGGTTCAGCACATAGGAAGATCGCACAACCTTCGGTGAAATTAAGAGCAAAGCCCCCAACATTGAGAGTGCAATGGGAAATACAGTCTTAAATGTACAGGAGACAGCAGATAGATGTAAAGGTTACACTGAAGCCTCTAAGATGGAAAGGAACTGTCTCATATCTGACAGAAGAAGAAATGCCAGACAATATGGAAGAAGTAGCGAAAATGGTGTTAAGAATGATAGTTTAACAGAGCTTTGAAAGACTCGCGATCAAATAAGGCGGAAGGCATCCTCCATAACGTTCCTTGGGAATTTCTATAATAGTTGGGAGAAGTGGCAAGCAAACAACTGTTCATGTCGATTTGTAGAATCAGTGAGTCAGAAGATATACCATAGGACTTGCGCAAAAGTACCACCCACACAATCCAGAAGATACCAAGGGCAGAAAATTGCGAGAGCAATCGCACGCAGCTCATGCATTCAAATTACTGAAGAGGATGATACACAGAAGAGAGGAAAAGTAAATTGAGGGACTGTTCGATGAAGATCAGTTTCGCTGAAGGAACGGTCAAGCCAGCGCAGAGGCAGGCGGCAGGTCTAACGTGGCAATTGAAGATGAAAGCAAGACATGGTCATAGCATTCGTCGACCAACGTGAAGCGTTCGACAATGTAAAATGGCTGCTTTAAATTCCCAGAAAAATAGGTGTAAGGCGTAGGAAAAGACGAATAATATGCACTATGTGCAATAGGCAAGATAGAAAATTAAGAATGGAAAAGGAAGAACGATGTGTCCAGGTTAAAAAGGGTATAAGCCAGAGATGTAATATTTTGCTCCTAATACTCAATCTATAAATCGAAGAAGAACTGGAAGTAGTAATTGGAGCACTCAGGAGTGGGACAGAAGTCCAGGTTGGTAAGATATCAATAATGAGATTCGCTGATGAGATTGCTATCCTCAGAGAAAATAAGGAACAACTGCAGGTGGTGCTGAATGAATGAAGACTAACGAGTACAGGAAACAGATTGAGAGTAAACCAGAGAAAGACTAAAGTAATGTGAAGTACAAGATATCAGATTAGCAAAAACTTAACATCAATGTTGGGGAGCACGATGTAGACGAAGTTAACCATTTCGGCTACTTGGAGGCAAAACAACACATGACGGGCGTAGTACGATCACAAAATGCAGGCCATCACGGGCAAGGGGAGTCTACTGGTACAACGTATTTCGCTTAATTTGAGGAAGAAATTTCTCAGAAAATACATTTCGGGCAGAGCATTGTATGGTAGTGATTCGTGGACTGTGGGAAAAACGGAGAACAAGAGAAAAGAAACGTTTGAGATGTGTTACGAAAGAATGTTGAAAATTAGGTGGACTGACAAGATGAGGAATGAAATGGTTCTGAACAGAATCGGCGAAGAGAGGAACGTGAGAAAAATAATGAGAAGAAGAAGGGAATAGGGTGGACAGCCGTGCGTGTTAACGCGCCGTTTCCCGGAGGGGAGATGCGTCGGCCACGGGTCGAATACCCACGACGGATTAGCCACGAGTGTCGGTGTGCTGCCCAGCCCAGATGCGGCTTTTAGGTGGTTTCTCACATTGTACTAGGTGAGTAACGGCCTGGTTCCCAAGTCCCGCCACAATTAGACGATTCGCTTACTTCCACACGAGCACCACTACATGCAGACAGTTGGATAGACACATTCCTACTATAGAGGCCACGCCTTACACTAACCACGTCACACCCATTCATACCAGTGCCGACCCTGCGCCAAAAGCACAAGGAAAACAAAACAAAAAAGACGATGAAGAAGAGGAAGAAGAAGAAGAAGAAGAAGAAGAAGAAGAAGAAGAAGAAGGCACACAGCAATATATTCAAATGGCTCTGAGCAGTATGGGACTTAACATCTGTGGTCACCAGTCCCCCAGTACTTAGAACTACTTAAACCTAACTAACCTAAGGACACCACACACATCCATGCCCGAGGCAGGATTCGAACCTGCGACCGTAGTAGCCGCGCGGTTCCAGACTGAAGCGCCTAGAACCGCTCGGCCACACCGGCCGGCTCCCTGACTCACACGTCTGCGAAATGACAAAGAGCGAGCAGGGAATGCCTCCATTCCCTCTATAGCACTGCGTCACAAGAAGCTAATACTGGGTGTTTCACAAAGATGTACCGATGCTCTTCTGCAGACTGGCAACGCAGGAGGAAGTGTGTTAAGGTTACATTGAATTGCCGTGTGAGCTTGTAACAATATAAACGCAAGAAAAGCATATGGGCAAATTCTACACTACACTGCTATGGGGGAAATCTATTATTATTATTATTATTATTATTATTATTATTATTATTATTCAGCCTATGCTGCTGCTGTGGCGTTCTCTGGGAAAAGACTACCTCCGCCGTCACGAGCTCTGGTCGCTTTTGAGTTTACAGTCAGACTACACCTGCCCAGCATTTGGTGTCCGTTTCTCTTATCCGACTAGACAGCGTCATCGAGCTTGGGTTTATGTAGTGGAGCATTCTCAGTTAATTAAGTAAGTACTTATTTGAGGTTGTTCGATGAGCTTTTATGTAACAAAGGTTAACAACTGGAGCTGTCAATTTTCTTCTACACTAAAGAGCCTATCCGCGTGAAATATGCTGTCAATATGTACTCGACAGTAAAACTTCCTGGCAGATTAAAACTGTGTGCCCGACCAAGACTCGAACTCGGGACCTTTGCCTTTCGCGGGCAAGTGCTCTACCACCTGAGCTACCGAAGCACGACTCACGCCCGGTACTCACAGCTTTACTTCTGCCAGTACCTAGTCTCCTACCTTCCAAACTTTACAGAAGCTCTCCTGCGAACCTTGCAGAACTAGCACTCCTGAAAGAAAGGATATTGCGGAGACATGGCTTAGCCACAGCCTGGGGGATGTTTCCAGAATGAGATTTTCACTCTGCAGCGGAGTGTGCGCTGATATGAAAGCTGTGAGTACCGGGCGTGAGTCATGCTTCGGTAGCTCAGGTGGTCAGTCTGCCTTCGGCAGGGCAACAGAGCGGACGCGTACGTGTTGACTTCGTGCGGCGCGCGAGCTCGCCTTGTTTACTTTCTGACGGCCGTTGCTTAAGTGCCGGCTTACCTTGTACGATCCATGGCGAACCGTTACCGTAAATCAACACTCCGATTTACTTTCTGCAACGATTATGCCCGACCCAAAGCACTTGAGGTGGAGCGTTTTCTGCGAGAGGAAGTGAAGATCCCGGCGACCGATATTATAGGCATACATTTGTCCATCGTGAGCAGCACGGTCTATGTGAAAATCATTAACGACGCGGCGTGCGAACGCATACTACGTGAGACCAAACAGGGGCTCCGCTTCTGTCACGCTGATGGCAATGTGGGAGAGGTAACCGTCGACCACGCAGGCTTAGGTATGCGAACGATACGCATTTTCGAATTGCCATTCGAACTTCCAGCTGAGGAAGTCGTCGCGGCACTACGCCCATACGGCACAGTCCACGGCCACACTGCGGAGAAGTGGACACAGTTTCGGACGTATCCTGTCCTAAACGGGGTCCGACAGGTCACCATAGATCTACGAAGCCACGTCCCGTCCTACCTACAGATCGGCGGATGCCGTGCCATAATTATATACGATGGCCAGCCTCGGACCTGTTCCGGGTGCGGCAAAGAAGGCCACCTTAGATCCGAATGCCTACAACGGCGTATTACGCAACTTCCAGCTGCCGAAAAACCAGCCACGTCGCAACCTACAGTGCTACCGGTGACCTATGCCGCTGCTCTGGCTTCTCCTACCACTTTGCAACGTCGCTCGGTCACCACAAACGACGCCACCAACGAGCCCGACCAGACACTGACGGAGAGCGCCTCGGACGACCCGCCGCCTCGGCCGGCCATTGACGCCGCTCCGAAGATGCCGACGCAACCAGACGCTGACCCTGATCTCGGAAACACGATGGAGATCGACTCGCTCATCGTTCCTACAGCGGCCTTTCTGCCAGAACGACGTGACTCCCTTCCGTCGTCGGACACGGAGGGTCGCACAAGGAAACAACGTTCCCCGAAACGTCGCAAGCGAAGACGTCGCACCGTTTCCGGCCAAGAGGAGACGTTACAAGTCGAGGAGGACGTACCCGTCGACCAGCACGAAGCCTCAGAACCCGCTACTGCTGACGAAGACGTCATGAGCGCGGAGACATCTATCGGTGTGCCTGCGCCCCGTGCTGACGCTGAACTAAATCATGAACGTCTCACAGGCGACACGACACTACGCACAATTACAACATCTTCTGAAGACACAATGGACGATACACCAGTTTCCGCTTCGACGGCGTGGCACGAGGAGGAGGTCACGGAGCAGGAGCCGTTACGGGACCCTGCGCCGTCACGGCCGCACCACTAATCATACTCTCCCCAGACTCCCCTGCGGCCCAGCGGGATAACGTTCCGCTGCGACGCCCACACCCTTGCGCGGACGGCGGAGTGGACCAGCCACCAGCAATCCGACACCAGGCCTACCGGATAGCAACCATCAACACCAACAACATCCGTTCCAGGGTGAAAATCCGCCTTATGCAGGAGATGTTCTGGGCTTCGGATATTGATTTCGCCCTTCTGCAGGAAGTTCACTTGGCTAGTCTCCCGGATATTAATGGCTATACCGCCCACGCCTCCGCGAGTGATCCTATGGGCCGCGGGGTGGCCATCTACGTCCGCCACGGGATTTCTGTGACCGATGTCGCCTTCCTTCCATCAGCTCGGGGCATGGCACTCACTGCCATGGGGACACGCATCATTAATGTCTACGCTCCCTCAGGCACCGAACGACGGCATGAAAGAGCCCAGTTTTATTCCGAGGAAATCGCTCCCCTGTTTTTAGGGCGTTATGACCATTGCCTACTAGGAGGTGACTTTAACAGCGTTCTGCATCCTAAAGATCAGATTCCCCACTATACTACATGCCAGGAGCTACGTATAGTGGTGCGAGACCTCCTGCTTCACGATACCTGGGAAGTACAACACGGCGACCTTTCTGGCCGTACCTTTCTTACAAGTCATTCCGCAAGCCGACTAGACAGGATATATGTCTCACAAACTCTTAGATCTGCGATACGGGGCGCCGAACGCTGGCCGCTGGCCTTTTCCGACCATTGCGCTTACATCTGTACGGTCCTCCTTCCGCCGCAATCAGTATGGCGCAGCCGTGCGCCATGGAAACTCAATACCTCACACTTGCATGACCAGGCGTGTCGCCAACAAGTCACTGACACGTGGACAGCCTGCGAACGACGCCTTCCCCGCTACCGCTCGACATTGACATGGTGGTTGGACTGCGCCAAGCCGGCGATCCGGAGGACACTGATGAGATACGGGAAGGACATGGCCGACTGGCATCGCACCACTGTTGACTTCTATTACGCGATTCTCCGAGATCTGGATGCTCAACCGCCAACCCCGGACAACCAGTTGGAACGGCAAAGAACTAAGGCGAAGATAATTGCGCTGGCACGCCGGAAATTGCAAGGGGTCGTGATACGGACGCGGCGCCACGATCACGCGGATTTAGAAATTCCATCCATGCATGATATAGTGTCCGACAACCGAAGGCGTCGTCGGCAGATCATCAGCACTTTGACAACGCCTCATGGAACGCAGGTGACCACTCAGAATGACATCGTCCGCGCATTCGTCGAGCACTACCGTCGTACTTATAGTGATGACGACGCTGAAACTGCAGCAGACGACTCCATTTTGAATTACGTCACGCGCACCCTCCCCCACACGGAGGCGGATGCTTTGACAGTGGCGGTCACGCTAGACGAAGTCAACAACGCAATCGCCAAAGGTGCAGTCAACAGATCGCCCGGCATTGACGGCTTACCGATTGAGTTTTACCGTACCTTTCGGGACCTCATGGCCCCACGGTGGACGACTATGTATCAAGAACTGATAACATCTGACCAAGCAATCCCACCCGCCTTTGCTGAGGGCATCATTATACCAGTCCACAAACCAGCCCGTGGTTCGATGGTCACGAGTTACAGACCGCTCACCCTCCTCAATGCCGATTACAAGATTTTCGCGCCCTTACTGGCAATGCGGCTCCGAACTACACTCCCTCATATCCTCTCGCCAGAACAAACGACGCCTGGCGGACAGATTAACATAGAGACTGCCACAGGGGAATGCCGCGACTTAATTGCGATAGCGGCGGCCTGCAGGCTCCGGGCAGCGGTCGTCGCTATAGACTTCGACAGCGCCTTCGATAAAGTGCGTCATCGTTTCCTGTTTTCGGTGGCAGCCCGAATGGGCATC
This sequence comes from Schistocerca americana, assembly GCF_021461395.2. Taxonomy (NCBI): domain Eukaryota; kingdom Metazoa; phylum Arthropoda; class Insecta; order Orthoptera; family Acrididae; genus Schistocerca; species Schistocerca americana. The sequence goes on along the minus strand of NC_060128.1, from coordinate 179,802,018 downwards.
CCCCCTCCGTTTCTCGACGTCATCCGGCGTCTTTACGACAGTGCCAGTTCACGTGTCCAAGTCAATGGACGTATAGCAGGGCCGGTACCTATCTGCCGTTCGATACGGCAGGGGTGCCCCCTCTCTACCCTCCTGTATGCTATTGCCCTTGAGCCCCTTATTGGGGGCTTGACGACCAAGCTTTCTGGCCTCACCCTACGCCAACACAGTTTTCGCTGTCGGGCATATGCTGATGACCTCCTCCTCCTCATTCGCTCCGGCTCTGAGATTCGAGATGTCCTCGACTTGATTACCCGTTATGGGGCTGCCGCTGGCAGTGCCATGAATGTCGCCAAATCTTCTGCAATGCACATTGGACGAGGCCTCCAGGAGGGTGAAGTGGCACCACTGCCGCTTGTGCGGACTTTCCGGTACCTGGGCATTACCTTTACCCCCACGGTCACACGCACGGCGGCAACGAATTTCCGTCGCCTGTTACACATCATCCGCAACGACGTCCGCCAGAACCTCTTGCGCCGCCAGGACACACTTCAAAGGGTTGCGTTTCTTAATCTTTATGTGGCATCAAAATTGGTTCACATCGCGCAAGTTCTCCCTCTGCCAACTGCAATTGGGCGCAACCTTCAGGCGGCTTTTGGCTATTACCTCACGGCTGGTTCAATGTTTAAAGTCCGTTATGAAACACTTACCCTGCCCACACGGTATGGTGGCGTCGGGCTCGTCAATGTCCGTATGCGATCTGCAGCCTTGTACATGAGTACCATGAGAAAACAGTGGATGGGCCAGGGTACATCTCTAACACGCAGCTTGCTTGAGGTCCTCCTACCAGCTTCCACCTCACCACCAGTGTCTGTCGGCCATATCGTGCCTCATTTGTCCCATCTTTCGACCTTTTTCGTCGACTACAGTTATATACATACCAGTCTCCCAGATACACGCCCACCTAGGACTAAGGATTTTTACAGCCTGTTGCTGCGCTGTGTTCCCCGGAATGTGATGGAGACCAAACACCCCTCCATCCAGTGGCCCATAGTGTGGACTACCGTCCACCAGCCCTTCCTCCCTACGAACGTCCGGGCGCTGTGGTATCACATAGTCAACAGGAAATTTGCCACGAAGCAGCGCCTGCACAACATTGGCTTGTCAGAATCCCCTCTTTGTCTCCTTTGCCAGCAACTGGACACTGATGAACACCGTCTGACATGCGCCTCATCGCAAGATGTATGGCGCTTCGTGCAGCAAATCATTGCCTGCTATCTCCGGGTGCCACCGGACACAGTCGAGCCTCGAATGTTTCTATACCCGGAGGACCGACATTTTCCCGCCGCCAAATGTCATGCTATTACGTGGGTCAAAGGGTGGGCGGTCGCTTATCTCTTTAATGAGGGACCTAAATCCCGCCTCGACTTCTGGACCTATTTACGAACAGCCCATGCAGCTCTCGAAAACACGCCACGTTACCGAACATTATTTGCTAACTATCTTCGAGCGGTCCTTGTTAGACCTCCACTGAGTTGGGGGGTGCCTGGCACAGAGGGCACCCACCCCTCCTCCCCCGGCGGTGTCTGAGTTTCAACCGCCTACGATCTATTCTACTTCTGACCTCCGCGGATGGGAGAGCGCGTCGCAGATTGCGCGGATTTTATTTCTTTTTGCTTTTCCTTTTTCCTTTCTTTTTCTTTACCTAGAATTTATATTTCTTTTATCTTTCGCATATGTGTTCCCATAATTTCATGCTATTAGTGAATATTACAAAAACACATGCAAATAAATAAATAACAACGCCTTCCACTACTGTTGATTCCTGTTTCTCCCACTTCCCTAAGCACCACAGGCTCGGTGGTGGTGCGGGGGACACTGTGGCCAGGCCTCAGGTTTCGACCCCTGCCCACTTTGCCCCCCGAGCCCCCCCCACCGGTCCACTGTGATAATTAATTTATAAAATACAAAATAAAAAAATAAAAAAATAAATAAAAAAAAAAAAAAAAGGTGGTAGAGCACTTGCCCGCGAAAGGCAAAGGTCCCGAGTTCGAGTCTTGGTCGGGCACACAGTTTTAATCTGCCAGGAAGTTTCATATCAGCGCACACTCCGCTGCAGAGTGAAAATCTCATTCTGTACTCGACAGTGTCGATTTCCTAGTCTCCACTATCAACAGCAGCAATACTTTTCGCAGCTTGCATCACCCCAGTCTCAGCTCTCCCAACATCTAAATGGACCCAGAGCCCTAAACTGGCTCCCTCTTTAATGGAAGTAGGTGATTTAGGTGTTACGGAACTTCAGATATTTCAACACACGCCAAGCAATGCACTACAACAGATTACGTTCCTTGATTTAAACTTGAGCAGTACAATTCCATAAGACATAGTCACACCCATCATGCAATATACAGGTTGTATCAAAAAGAATCATCCGATTTGGCAAGTCTATATTTCTGAAACTAATGAATTTTGTTTTTTGATGAACGGAAAAATCAAAAAGTTTTCTTTCATGGCTTTTCATAGGTGTTCAATATGCCCCCCTTGAGGTGCATGGCATATGTCAGTGCGGTATTCAAATTGTTCTCACACTGCAGCGAGCATGTCTTGAGTTACAGCTTCCATAGCTGCTGCTATGCGATGTCTCATTTCATTCATTATCTTTGGTAATAGAGGCACGAGTCTTTTACGAACCCCCCACAAGAAATAATTACACTCATGTCTGGTGACCCTGGAGGCCAGTAAAGTAAGACTGAATCATGTGGTCCAGTGCGACCTACCCATCGACCAGTAATCCTTTCCAGAATGAGATTTTCACTCTGCAGCGGAGTGTGCGCTGATACGAAACTTTCTGTCAGATTAAAACTGTGTGCCGGACCGAGACTCGAACTGCGGGACCTTTGCCTTTCGCGGGCAAGTGCTCTACCAACCGAGCTACCCAAGCACGACTCACGCCCCGTCCTCACAGCCTTACTTCTGCCAGTACCTCGTCTCCTACCTTCCAAACCCTACAGAAGCTCTCCAGCTAACCTTGCAGAACTAGCACTCCTGAAAGAAAGGATATTGCGGAGACATGGCTTAGGTTCGCAGGAGAGCTTCTGTGAAGTTTGGAAGGTAGTAGACGAGGTACTGTCAGAAGTAAAGCTGTGAGGACGGGGCGTGTCGTGCTTGGGTAGATCAGTCGGTAGAGCACTTGCCCGCGAAAGGGAAGGGTCCCCAGTTCAAGTCTCGGTCCGGCACACACTTTTAATCTGGCATGAAGTTTGAGTAATTCTTTGATTTAAAAATTCCCGCACCTGCAGATGCTAGTGTGGTGCTGCCCCATGCTGTAGGTAAATGGAGTCGTTCGAATCAGTCTCCAAATGGGGGAAAAGCAATTTCTCAAGCATGTCGAGAAATGTGCTTCCTGTAACAGTGTTCTCGGCAAAGAAAAATGGAGCGTACACCTCTTCCCGTAAAACTGCACGAAACAGTTTAAATTTTGGATATTCCCTCTGATGTTGTACAACTTCATGTGTGTGTTCCGTACCCCATATTCTCACATTATGACGGTTCACCTTTCCATTTGAATGGAATGTTGCCTCGTCACTAAACACTACGCGTGGAAGAAAACTGCCATCCTCAATCTCGCCAAGAACGGAATTACAGAACTCTACGCGTTGTCGTTTGTCACCTTCTCTTGGACCTTTCAGCAGCCGAATTTCGTACGGTTTCATGTGTAAACGTCGACGCAACACACGCCAGACGGACATCGGGGGAATGTTGGGGTGTCGAGCGCTGCACGGCGAACGGATTTCTGCGAACTGCTTGTGAAACTACGGCGGATGATTTCGACGTCTGTGTCAGACACTCGGGGACGGCCCGGCGATTCGCCTTCACACAAACAACCTGTTTCTCGGAACTCTTGATGCCATCGTCTAATGCGCTGTGCTATAGCAGGAACCGCAGCATACCTAGTACGAGAGTCACGCAGAACAGTTATTACCGACTCGCACTGCGTCAAACGTGGAACACAAAACGCTTTCTGTTGTCCCGACACCGTTCCTACGAGAACTGAAGTGGGCACACACTGCTGCTACCTAGTGGGAAGCATTTGAGTTTGCTCTTTGCAACAGTACGTTGTTCAGGCACATATTTCAAACAACATAATACGACGGCTGCCCTGAAAGTAATGCCCCGCATTTTTTTCTCAGCCGAAAACAATGCTACCAATGCGAAACGTTACGTTTGTATTATTTGAAGTATCCTGAGAGAGCGCGTCACGTTTCTGTCGCTTTAGACAGACAGCGTGGCTGCAGGACAGTTGCAAAATGACGTCTGTAGGTGATGTACGCTACAAGCAACGTGACGTCATTGGGTTTCTCACTGCAGAGGAAGAAACAGTGGGGAATATTCAAAAACGCTTGTGCAGTGTCGATGCACCATCTGCTGTCGACAGAAGTACAGTTGTATTGTATGTTAACCGGGCACCTAGAAACGACGGAGAGGCTCCGTACACACCGCAGCCGCAGTGGTCCACAAACCCACAACGGCTACCAAAGACCACTTCACCCCTCCGCCGACCCACACCGAACCCAGGGTTATTGTGCGGTTCGGTCCCCGGTGGACCCCCCCCAGGGAACGTCCCACACCAGACGAGTGTAACCCCTATGTTTGCGTGGTACAGTAATGGTGGTGCACGCGAACGTCGGGAACTTGTTTGCGCAGCAATCGCCGACATAGTGTATCTGAGGCGTAATAAGGGGAACCAGCCCGCATTCGCCGCGGCAGATGGAAAACGGCCTAAAAACCATCCACAGACTGGCCGGTTCACCGGACCTCGACACAAATCCGCCGGGCGGATTCGCGTCGGGGACCAGGCGCTCCTTCCCGGAAGCACAGTTAGTCGCTGGAGGGTGAGGTCATCAGATGGCGATTCGGCGGAGCTCCACGATTTGCAGCGGTCGAGCCGGCCGGAGTGGCCGAGCGGTTCTAGGCGCTACAGTCTGGAGCCGCGCGACCGCTACGGTCGCAGGTTCGAATCCTGCCTCTGGCATGGATGTGTGTGATGTCCTTAGGTTAGTTAGGTTCTAGGGGACTGATGACCTTAGAAGTTAAGTCCCATAGTGCTCAGAGCCATTTTTTTGCAGCGATCGGCGAGACCATCCACGGCTGTCAACGCCTGATATGTTGCAACGAACTGATGTTGTCATTCGCGAGGGCAGATGCATTAGGACTCGAGAAGACATTTTGAGGACGACGAGGGAGTGATTCACAGAGTGAAGCACTTACTCCGCCACCAGGACAACGATACCGACAGGGCACACACGCCCTTGTTTCGCGCTGGAGGAAGGCCGTAGAACGGGATGGAGATTACGAGAAAAAATAGGGTGTGTAGGTAAATCACCATTCTTTCGTGTGTGTAATTCTCATTATGTTCAATAAAGATTTGTTGAAGAAAAAACTGGGGTGCATTAGTTACTGAGCAACAGTCGTAGTTATGATTTTTTAAAAAACGGATGGTTCTTTTTGATACAAGCTGTAGGCCTAAATACTGTGGATACGTGGTAAGTTGGGCAAGTTGAGCAAGCAGTAAAGGAAACAAAAGAAAAATTCTGAGTAGGAATTAAAATCCATGGAGAAGAAATAAAAACTTTGAGGTTCGCCGACGACATTGTAATTCTGTCAGAGACAGCAAAGGACCTAGAAGAGCAGCTGAACGGAATGGGCAGTGTCTTGAAAGGAGGATATAAGATGAACATCAACAATGGAATGTAGTGGAATTAAATTGGTTGATGCTGCCAGAATTAGATTAGGAAATGAGACACTTAAAGTAGTAAAGGAGTTTTGCTATTTGGGGAGCAAAATAACTGATGACGGTCGAAGTAGAGAGGATATCAAATCTAGACTGGCAATGGCAAGGAAAGCGTTTCTGATGAAGAGAAATTTGTTAACATCGAATATAGATTTAAGGGTCAGGAAGTCGTTTCTGAAAGTATTTGTATGGAGTGTAGCCATGTATGGAAGTGAAACGTGAACGATAAATAGTTTGGACAAGAAGAGAATAGAAGCTTTCGAAATGTGGTGCCACAGAATAATGCTGAAGATTAGATGGGTAGATCACATAACTAATGAGGAGTTATTGAATAGAATTGGAGAGAAGAGAAATTTGTGGCAGAACTTTACTAGAAGAAGGGATCGCTTGGTAAGACATATTCTGAGGCATCAAGGGATCCCCAATTTAGTATTGGAGGGCAGCGTGGAGGGGAAAAATCGTAGAGGGAGACCAAGAGATGAATACACTACACAGATTCAGAAGGATGTAGGTTGCAGTAGGTACTGGGAGATGAAGAAGCTTGCACAGGATAGAGTAGCATGGAGAGCTGCATCAAACGAGTCTCTGGACTGAAGACAACAACAACAACGTGGTAAGTGGCTGCACTCAGTATAGCCCATTCCACAAGTGCCAGCAATTCCTAAATGGTGAACATTTACGCTGTCTATCAGTAATACAATTAATGATGAGAGAAGTTCTGTACCTCTTTGGTCACTCATCAATTCACCACCATGTGACTACAACATTGTTATCCTCCCTCGTCGTGGACGGGACGTTAAACTCTTATCTCCGCCTCTTCCTCACCTAATAAACGAAAAATAACTCCAGTACACACACACACACACACACACACACACACACACACAGAGTCTCACTGAACTTATTTTGTCAACCCACATAACAGAACTGGAAGGGAAATGCTCGTAAGGCGTAGAGCGTCTGTAAACCGGAAAGAGAGCGGCGAACGTGGTGGAGGAAATAACCTTTCCCAGAAGAACGCTGCAATTGCAGTACAGGACGACTAAGAATCGTTTTCCCGCTGTAGCAGTGTGGAACAGCGGACAGACATTTAGGCAGAATCTGTCCAGATGCTCTTCTTACGTTTCTATTATTAGCAACTCTTATCGGTATTCAATGTACTATTGACGCATTCTGCGGATGATTAAAAATTTTCGTCCATCATTACCCTCTCTGAAACGAAAACGAATTGAGCGGAGAAGAAGATGAACGCAGGTCTCTGATCCAGAATAATCACTTTTCTCACGGAGATCACCCTGTATTTTTCTAGTTGACGAATACTCTCCTCTGTCGTAGTATCCGAGTACAGTTCTTCGCGCTAACTTTTTCTTAGAATCGTCAAAGTCCGTAGCTTTCCGTTTCCGCTGATATGCCTTTCTCGGAGGATAAGAAGTAGACGCTCACGCCCGCAGGTTCTGCCGCTGCTACGGCACGAGTCAAGCGTTTGGAAATTACCACAAGCAAGAACCTTCAACATCGCAGCGCGTCAGCAATCGTTGGTCAATGCATTAAAAAACTAAAAACCCGCCTCGATTGCGAAAAAAGCACCTAGTGTTTACCCAGGTTTCGGCGTAGATAACTACACCTTCTTCAGAACAACAATAAAACCCGCAAGTGCCTAAGAAGACCTCTGTCAATGATTAATAGCTGTATAGCTATGGTGTTCTTTTAATCATTGACAAAGGTCTTCTTAGGCACTTGTGGGTTTTATTGTTGTTCTGAAGAAGGTGTAGTTATCTACGCCGAAACCTGGGTTAACACTAGGTGCTTTTTTCGCAATCGAGGCGGGTTTTTAGTTTTTTAATATAAAATACCGTAAGCGTTTGCTGCCTGTTATGGACTTGCACAAAATTTGTATTATTCCTGGCTGCTTCACTGTTGACGACACCAGAAAAAAAACCAGTGTGTTCGATGCTACAATTTAGGTTGGTTTCCGTCTGTCTCGTGGCCCTTGACGGATGCCGAAGGTGTAGCACGCTGCTCCTGCATTACGCTCGCGACAAAACACCAGTCAGTGATAATCATACTGAGGACTGAAACGTCACGTGAAGACAGAATATCGGACAGACGGCTGGCGGGTGGATTCTATCGCTGCTGCACTGTGTGTGTGGAAACAAAGCTGTGAAGCGAACAAATCACAGGCCTTTGCAAAAACAGACACCGATAGGATAGCAGCAATCAGTCATTTTACAATGTTACTTATAATCCGTCTTGATTGCAAAATTTTTATTCATATGACCGGTTTCGGTTCATCCAGAACCATCGTCAGATCTGATATTTCGGTTACAGGCGTAACCCGTCCAAATCCAGCAACTTTCACATGCCACGCCTGCAACCGAAATATCAGATCTGAAGATCGTTCTGGATGAACCAAAACCGGTCATATGAATAAAAAATTTTCAAATCAAGACGGATTATAAGTAACATTGTAAAATCACAGGATACCGTGCCTGGCGACGTCAGGCAGCTGTTGCGACCCTGACCCGTCTATTCGGGAGACGGCCACTACAAAGTAACACCTTTCCCAGTACGGGAGCGCGCCGGCAACTTCCCGGCAGGCAGAACGCAATGAGTTGCGGCGGTGTTGCGCCACGGCATGGCATGGCTACTGCCGTGGCGTTCTCTCTCTCTCTCTCTCTCCAGCTGACTCATAGCACGTCTCAAGGCCGCCTCTCCAGGAACCAGCCGGAGCGATCACCGTTCCGGGCACTCCGCTCCCAAGACTTGCTTCTCCAGCGGCGCAACCACCACGGAACCGTCATTCCTCCTCTCCTTCGGTTTTGAGGTTCTACATAGCATCTTTGCCTACCCGCTGGAGTGATTCGTACTGGGGCTGTTGATAAAATATGGATAACTTTTTCACAAATATCGATATATACCAGCGACCCATTTTCCCTCGATATATCGATGTCAAAATGGCGATATCGAGTACCGATAGTTTTATTTCATATTATATTTTTTTCGGTAAATATTTGAAGTTGTTCTTTCGTAATTGTACTAGAACATAATTTTGCTTTCACTATCTGAAGGAGTCTTACTACTTTCTTAGCTTTCATCACGTCCAGTCCACCTCTTTGACTGTAAGAAAGAAATAGAAGTGGCACAAAATAAGTATCGGCAGTCCGACGGCACTGGAGGGGTGAGGTGTCAATGGAATAACAAGATTTACGATGCGAAGAAACAGCACACGGGTTGAATTAAAAAAAAAACAATTTTAACGCAAATGGTGTACTATTTCTTGATATCGGCATTCTTGAAAAACGTCTGCGGCGGGCGGAGAAGTGTGAGGGGAAATGCCGATGTAATTCTTTTTTTTTTTTTTAATTTTCGCTTTTTTCGTCATTGTTCATTGTATTTGGTTGTACCGGACGTCACAAGAGATCCGCTGAAGTTCGTTGTTGATCTCTTCACTCAGTTCTTTTACTACAGAGACCAGCCTGTTCGCCGGCCGGTGTGGCCGTGCGGTTCTAGGCGCTTCAGTCTGGAACCGCTTGACCGCTACGGTCGCAGGTTCGACTCCTTCCTCGGGCATGGATGTGTGTGATGTCCTTAGGTTAGTTATGTTTAAGTAGTTCTGAGTTCTAGGGGACTGATGACCACAGATGTTAAGTCCAATAGTGCTCAGAGCCATTTGAACCAGCCCGCTCTCTGACCGAATACGCTGAGATACCGAGCCGGCACGTAATCGGCGCTCGGCGGTACCAACAGAGAGCGCAATGTTTAGCTCCATCATGCAATTTTGACACTACAACTGCTGGGTCATTGGCGTTGGAAGAAAAAAAACAACAAGGAAGTCGACAGTCGACATGCAGTATTCCGGAAAAATCCGATACGTGACGAAACCGAACGACGGACCCACAGGACAACTTTTATAGCCGCGAGGGATTAGCCTAGCGGTCTAAGGCGTTGCAGTCGTGGACTGTGCGGCTGGTCCCGGCGGAGGTTCGAGTCCTTCCTCGGGCATGGGTGTGTGTGTGTTTGTTTGTCCTTTGGATAATTTAGATTAAGTAGTGTGTAAGCTTAGGGACTGATGACCTCAGCAGTTAAGTCCCATAAGATTACACACACACATTTGAACATTTTTTTTTGAACTCTTATAGTGCCTCTTAACATGGAGTTACCATTGTTATGAAAGTGGTTATCAGCATGTGTGAACGTGCATCGTTTCCCTTTCAATTCTTGCTGCAAGGGGGATAAGCAAGCAGCTACCTTGTTGATGTGCACATTATGTAATAATAAATATGTACCTAAATATACAGCTCTGAAACTGGCAGTGTATTTACTGTGTGCAGCCTCTATTTTTATAGGCGGCTACGTCGATGTTTCCCCCGTCGATATATCGATTCGTTCTTCGGGTGTTCTATATCGAATAACGATAGTTTCTAAATATACACTCCTGGAAATGGAAAAAAGAACACATTGACACCGGTGTGTCAGACCCACCAAACTTGCTCCGGACACTGCGAGAGGGCTGTACAAGCAATGATCACACGCACGGCACAGCGGACACACCAGGAACCGCGGTGTTGGCCGTCGAATGGCGCTAGCTGCGCAGCATTTGTGCACCGCCGCCGTCAGTGTCAGCCAGTTTGCCGTGGCATACGGAGCTCCGTCGCAGTCTTTAACACTGGTAGCATGCCGCGACAGCGTGGACGTGAACTGTATGTGCAGTTGACGGACTTTGAGCGAGGGCGTATAGTGGGCATGCGGGAGGCCGGGTGGACGTACCGCCGAATTGCTCAACACGTGGGGCGTGAGGTCTCCACAGTACATCGATGTTGTCGCCAGTGGTCGGCGGAAGGTGCACGTGCCCGTCGACCTGGGACCGGACCGCAGCGACGCACGGATGCACGCCAAGACCGTAGGATCCTACGCAGTGCCGTAGGGGACCGCACCGCCACTTCCCAGCAAATTAGGGACACTGTTGCTCCTGGGGTATCGGCGAGGACCATTCTCAACCGTCTCCATGAAGCTGGGCTACGGTCCCGCACACCGTTAGGCCGTCTTCCGCTCACGCCCCAACATCGTGCAGCCCGCCTCCAGTGGTGTCGCGACAGGCGTGAATGGAGGGACGAATGGAGACGTGTCGTCTTCAGCGATGTGAGTCGCTTCTGCCTTGGTGCCAATGATGGTCGTATACGTGTTTGGCGCCGTGCAGGTGAGCGCCACAATCAGGACTGCATACGACCGAGGCACACAGGGCCAACACCCGGCATCATGGTGTGGGGAGCGATCTCCTACACTGGCCGTACACCACTGGTGATCGTCGAGGGGACACTGAATAGTGCACGGTACATCCAAACCGTCATCGAACCCATCGTTCTACCATTCCTAGACCGGCAAGGGAACTTGCTGTTCCAACAGGACAATGCACGTCCGCATGTATCCCGTGCCACCCAACGTGCTCTAGAAGGTGTAAGTCAACTACGCTGGCCAGCAAGATCTCCGGATCTGTCCCCCATTGAGCATGTTTGGGACTGGATGAAGCGTCGTCTCACGCGGTCTGCACGTCCAGCACGAACGCTGGTCCAACTGAGGAGCCAGGTGGAAATGGCATGGCAAACCGTTCCACAGGACTACATCCAGCATCTCTACGATCGTCTCCATGGGAGAATAGCAGCCTGCATTGCTGCGAAAGGTGGATATACACTGTACTAGTGCCGACATTGTGCATGCTCTGTTGCCTGTGTCTATGTGCCTGTGGTTCTGTCAGTGTGATCATGTGATGTATCTGACCCCAGGAATGTGTCAATAAAGTTTCCCCTTCCTGGGACAATGAATTCACGGTGTTCTTATTTCAATTTCCAGGAGTGTAGTTATATCGAATTCCTGATATTTTTAAAAATATGAACAGTCCTAATTCGTACCACTCCACTGTGAATACAGAAGTGTCTGCACCTCTTTACTATCAAACATCAGAATATACAGTGTGATTTTTTTTATGTTCAGTCAACGAAATATGTAAAAACTATGTATCGGACTTAAAAAAACCAGAACATTTTCGCGCCAACAGACTTAGCTCCACGTGTTGTCAGTGCAGCTGAGCTTTTATTTGTGATAGATTATTAGAACGATGGTAACATTGACAGTTCAGTATACATTTAACAACATATTACGATGTAGTAAGTGTCGTACTCATCGGATGTTGTGAGACTCTCGCAGTCAAAAGGCTGCATTTTGACGACGACATGTACCCATGTCAGATACTCCTATATTCTGACAGAATGTAAGTTATGTACATTTCTCACCAGTCTTTATAATTACGCTACTATCTTAATGAAACCTTTGTTTAATAATGTATATACATCCTGTGCTTCATTTTTGTATTTTTTTGTGTGTAGGTAACTTTTGCATTGTTACTTGAAAATTGCCGTAAGGCCGAAATTGCAATCGTAATAATAATTTCATACAGTCAACGGCGACTGTGATGTCTTTTGAGAAATATTGTATGACTGTGAATCCCAACCGTGAGAAGTTAATCAAAACATAACGAGTTCAATATTTTTAAAAATGCTGTCCAGTAACAGTAATGTTGACCCCGCCCCCTGTTCCATTCCCATGGGGTGCGGCGGGGGACAACTTTGAAATGTTGACTAGGAAGATCTCATTTTTATTATGGAAAAGCTGAGTTTGCAGCATTGGGCCCCCCCTCTCTCTCTCTCTCTCTCCACCTTTTCCTAGCTCTCTCTCTCTCTGCCCATCTCCTCCCCGTCTTCCTCTCTCTCTCTCTCTCTCTCTCTCTCTCTCTCTCCACGCTGTCATCGCGCCTCAACACCAGCTTGGTTGGTCTTCCTGATCTCAACTAATACGTGTACCAAATTTAGTTCATATCATTCCAGGGATCTAGACTCAGCTTCTCGCCCGTTGCTTTGCCTGCGTACGCCCATCTCAAATACATTTCACGTTACAAGATTGTTTGTGTGACCATCTTCCGCAGCAAGCACAGAAATACTTGTAAATAAAACCGCCTTTTTTTGCTGCAACTTTATTTTTCACTGACGAAGTTCGCCTTTTTCTTGCTCTAAGGCATCTATAACGACACACTTTTCTTATTTTTAGATTATCAAGCAGTTCGCGTCGCGATTTTTAATGTAAATAAGTAATTACTTACGGTTTGCTGTGATGTGCATTTTTCTCTCATCTGGTCTGGAAGTTACACTACCACGTTATTGTTGCTTATGTGTCGCAGATGACAGCAAACCGTAAGTAATTACTTATCTACATATAAAATCGCGACGTGAACTGTTTGATAGTCTAAAAATGACAAAACTGTACCGTTACAGATCTCACTGAATATGCCTCAGAGCAGGAAAAAGGCGAACCTCGTCTGGGAAAAATAAATTAAGTTCCAACAAGGAAAGGCGGTTTTATTTACAAAACAAGTATTTCACATATACGAGGGCATTTCGAAAAGTAAAGACACAATGGCTCGCAGTCCTTAAATAGAACATTTATTTAGAAAACGCCAGTTACACCTTATTAACTGGATTATTTGTTATTTTTAGACATAATCACCCCCGTTATCCAAACATTCGTTAAGTCGGTGCACAAGCTTTTGTATCCCACAGTCATAAACAGTTGCCGCCTGTTGTCGGAACCACATTTCAACTTCATCTTTGATCTCTTCATCGTCGTGGAATGATTTTCCACCAAGATGTGACTTCAGGTAACGGAAGACATGGAATTCGGTGGGCGCAAGGTCCAATACGTCCCATTTGAATTGTTTGAGTAGTGCTTTGGTTACGAGCTCTGTGTGAGGCCGAGCGTTGTCATGATTCAAGCGGACTCCACTTGTCAGCATTCCCCTGCGTTTGTTTTGAATTGCCCTCCGAAGACGTTTCAAAGTCTGGCAATATGCAGCAGCATTAATTGTCGTTCCGCGAGGCATAAATTCCAACAGGAGAATGCCTTTTCTGTCCCAAAAAAACAGAAGCCACAATTTTCTTCGCTGAAATCGACGTTTTGCATTTCTTGGCTTTTGATGAATTCGAATGGCGCCATTGCATTGATTGTTGCTTGGATTCAGGTGTATGGTGATGAAGGCACGTGTCGTCACCTGTCACAATGTGACCAAGGAACTCGTCACCTGCTTCAGCATAGCGTGTGAGGAAGTCGAGTGCAAAGCTCATCCTTTTCTTTTTGTGTTCTTCCGTTAACAGTTTTGGAACCCAGTGCGCACACAATTTCCTGTACCCTAACTTGACAGTCACAACGTCATAAAGAGTTGTCATTGACACGTCCGGTATGATCTGATGCAATTCTTTCAATGTGAGACGTCTATCTATCTATATCCGAATCCCGCTGCAGCTACTGCCGGGTCAGGGTGCTGACGAGTCCTCTCCATTCGGCTCGGTCCACCCACCACTTTTCTTCCTCCACTTGCTGCCAGGTCACACCTCTCCTTTCTACAGATATTCTCACTCCCATTTTCCACCGTGTTCTTGGGCGCCCTCTAGGTCTTTTCCCATCCATCTTTAGTTCTTCCATAATTTTGGGGAGTCTCTGCCCATGCATCCTTTTAACATGCCCATACCATTTTAATCTCTTTTTTTTCAATTTCTTCTCTCATACTTTCTTCTTTAACGTCCTTTCTAATCTCTACATTCCTTACTCTGTCCATTCTTGTTTTTCCCTTAACTGCTCTGAGAAATTTCATTTCCCCTGCTAGCAGTCTGCTCCAGTCCCTTTCTGTCATTGTCTACGTTTCTCCACCATAGGTGACAATAGGGATGTAATAATTCTTATACATAAGGAGTTTTGCTCGTTCTGAAACTTCATTATTCCAAATCAGGTGTTCTATTGTTTGGTAGAAATTGCCTCCCTTCTGTAAATTCCTATTAATTTCGTTAGTTATTCTACCATCCCTAGATATTTCACTCCCTAAATAAGTGAAACTTTCTACCACTTTGAGGGGTTCTCCATTCAAGGTAATATTTCCGTTGATCCCTCTCTCTCTTCCAAATACCATTACTTCACTCTTATCTTTATTTATTTTTAATCCATACCTTTTCATTATTTCCTTCCATGGATCAAGCCGTAACTGTACATCTACCTCTTTATCACCCCATATTATCATATCATCTGCAAAAATCATCTTTTTGTCTTTTTCTTTTACTATATCTTGAACTGCCCTATTCATTCCCTCTATCACAACATTAAAAAGTGCAGGAGATAGAATACTTCCTTGCTTAAGTCCTTGTCTTGTTTCGAAGTATTCAGAGTTCCCCAATGGTGTTCTAGTTCTACAATTGTGTCCTCTGTACACTGTCTTTATAACATTCATGTATCCATCTTCTATATCTATCTTCTTCATTTCTTCCCATTCTTCCTATCCGCACGAATTGCATCCTCCGTTCTCCGAGGAAGGGCATCAGAGATCACAGATGGTCGACCTGTTCTTTGTTCGTCATGAACATCGGTCCTACCTCCAGAGAAATGACGACACCATTTCGTTACATTTTGTCGATTCATAATGTTCCCATAATCAGAAACAATTTCTTTGTGAATATCCGCTGGTCGCTGACCTTTCGCGTGAAGAAAACGTATGACGGAGCGCACTTCGCATTTGGCGGGATTCTGAATCGGCGCAGCCATTTTAAACACGACCTACACCAACCAGAAGCAACGTTCAACTGCCGAACGACCGCGAGGAGAAAGCTAACGGTTCAAGGTTAACGCCAGTGTTGCCAACTTGCTCGCCAAAACTCTTCTCTGGCGTACCGTGTAACTTTACTTTCCGAAATACCCTCGTATTTAACATAATTCACATGTACTTGTTCACATATTTCACCCACATCTCTAGTGAATTTCTCCGCAACACTATCATTTTCACGCGGCACAACGATATAATTCTGCAGGTAGATCCAGTGGTATATGTGGCTACTGTCTGCAAAATGTGTTGCGAACAGAGCTAGTAGTAAAGAAGTAATAAATTAAAGTGTCACGCATGATGCGGCAGGTTCCCACGCATCTCATTGTTTATGACGCCATATTCCCTGAGCTATGTGCCGTAAAATCATGTAATCTTGCTGGCACGACCAGTGGTATATGTGGATGCCGCGTGCAAAGTGTGTCGGCAGTACAGGTAGCAGTAAAAAAGTGATAAAACGACATGCTTCATGCGGCAGTTTTACTGCGCGGACAGCAAAAATGTAGTAACCGATAATTTTGTACGGATTTTCGCGTGAAAGAGTTTCGTAAATGTTTGAAATTATGTGTAAAATCGGTTGCAAGCCAGCAAATACTGGAACACTTGATTAAGGTTTTTTTACGTGGGCTGCTCTGTTTTTTCACCCTCAGCCCACCCTCTTTCATAGTTACATGATTCTTACCATCACAGCGATTGTTTCCAGACGGCAAGTGGTTGAAATCGGTACAGTGGTTTCGGACTAGATGTGGAACACAAATATATATACACAATTTTCGTAATATACACTCCTGGAAATTGAAATAAGAACACCGTGAATTCATTGTCCCAGGAAGGGGAAACTTTATTGACACATTCCTGGGGTCAGATACATGACATCATCACACTGACAGAACCACAGGCACATAGACACAGGCAACAGAGCATGCACAATGTCGGCACTAGTACAGTGTATATCCACCTTTCGCAGCAATGCAGGCTGCTATTCTCCCATGGAGACGATCGTAGAGATGCTGGATGTAGTCCTGTGGAACGGCTTGCCATGCCATTTCCACCTGGCGCCTCAGTTGGACCAGCGTTCGTGCTGGACGTGCAGACCGCGTGAGACGACGCTTCATCCAGTCCCAAACATGCTCAATGGGGGACAGATCCGGAGATCTTGCTGGCCAGGGTAGTTGACTTACACCTTCTAGAGCACGTTGGGTGGCACGGGATACATGCGGGCCGGCCGAAGTGGCTGTGCGGTTAAAGGCGCTGCAGTCTGGAACCGCAAGACCGCTACGGTCGCAGGTTCGAATCCTGCCTCGGGCATGGATGTTTGTGATGTCCTTAGGTTAGTTAGGTTTAACTAGTTCTAAGTTCTAGGGGACTAATGACCTCAGCAGTTGAGTCCCATAGTGCTCAGAGCCATTTGAACCATTTTGATACATGCGGACGTGCATTGTCCTGTTGGAACAGCAAGTTCCCTTGCCGGTCTAGGAATGGTAGAACGATGGGTTCGATGACGGTTTGGATGTACCGTGCAGTATTCAGTGTCCCCTGGACGATCACCAGTGGTGTACGGCCAGTGTAGGAGATCGCTCCCCACACCATGATGCCGGGTGTTGGCCCTGTGTGCCTCGGTCGTATGCAGTCCTGATTGAGGCGCTCACCTGCACGGCGCCAAACACGCATACGACCATCATTGGCACCAAGGCAGAAGCGACTCTCATCGCTGAAGACGACACGTCTCCATTCGTCCCTCCATTCACGCCTGTCGCGACACCACTGGAGGCGGGCTGCACGATGTTGGGGCGTGAGCGGAAGACGGCCTAACGGTGTGCGCGACCGTAGCCCAGCTTCATGGAGACGGTTGCGAATGGTCCTCGCCTATACCCCAGGAGCAACAGTGTCCCTAATTTGCTGGGAAGTGGCGGTGCGGTCCCCTACGGCACTGCGTAGGATCCTACGGTCTTGGCGTGCATCCGTGCGTCGCTGCGGTCCGGTCCCAGGTCGACGGGCACGTGCACCTTCCGCCGACCACTGGCGACAACATCGATGTACTGTGGAGACCTCACGCCCCACGTGTTGAGCAATTCGGCGGTACGTCCACCCGGCCTCCCGCATGCCCACTATACGCCCTCGCTCAAAGTCCGTCAACTGCACATACGGTTCACGTCCACGCTGTCGCGGCATGCTACCAGTGTTAAAGACTGCGATGGAGCTCCGTATGCCACGGCAAACTGGCTGACACTGACGGCGGCGGTGCACAAATGCTGCGCAGCTAGCGCCATTCGACGGCCAACACCGCGGTTCCTGGTGTGTCCGCTGTGCCGTGCGTGTGATCATTGCTTGTACAGCCCTCTCGCAGTGTCCGGAGCAAGTATGGTGGATCTGACACACCGGTGTCAATGTGTTCTTTTTTCCATTTCCAGGAGTGTATGTGAATATATCTTCCACGTGATGCGCTTTGAAGAAATATGGCCTATACACTGGCCCCAGCTACGCTTAAGTTACCGATGAAAACCCCCATAAAAATCCATTTAGTAGCTCTGGAAATAGGCGTTTTTTTTTCTTCGCAATCCGATTTTGATGAACTAAATCTACACGGCGCCCCAAACTGTGCTCAAGTTATATGCGAAAATGCCCTGAAAATTCGTCTAGTACTTTCAGATTAGCGTGGCCAACGACAAACAAACAGACACGAAGGCTTTTCTCATTGTACTGGAGATTGTGCTGTAACCGACAACTGAGTTCCTAAAGCGGTATTGTCTAACGAGAAATACACTGGATCAAAAACATGAAAGGCAGACATGTATGGCAAACGACTCAGAGGTTTCCAGTTTTTCCGTGTAGCTCTTGTTTCGAAACATTCATTGATTCATTCATTGCGTGACTTGATTTCGTTGCATGCACGTGATTCAACGTATCACGAATGCATGTCACCACATTACATCCGAAACACTTCTAAGTTATGCGTAATCATTCCACGTGCGGATAAATACACTACTGGCCATAAAAATTGCTACACCAAGAAGAAATGCAGATGATAAACGGGTATTCATTGGACAAATATATTATACTAAAACTGACATTTGATTACATTTTCACGCAATTTGCGTACATAGATCCTGAAAAAGCAGTTCCCAGAACAACCACCTCTGGCCGTAATAACGGCCTTGATACGCCTGGGAATTGAGTCAAACACAGCTTGGATGGCATGCACAGGTACAGCTGCCCATGCAGCTTCAACACGATACCAGAGTTCATCAAGAGTAGTGACTGGCGTATTGTGACGAGCCACTTGCTTGGCCACCATTGACCAGACGTTTTCAATTGGTGAGAGATCTGGAGAATGTGCTGGCCAGGGCAGCAGTTGAACATTTTCTGTATCCAGAAATGCGCCTACAGGACCTGAAAGATGCGGTCGTGCATTATCCTGCTGAAATGTAGGGTTTCACACGGATCGAATCAAGGGTAGAGCCACGGGTCGTAACACATCTGAAATGTATCGTCCACTGTTCAAAGAGCCGTCAATGCGAACAAGAGGTGACCGAGACGTGTAACCAATGAACCCAATACCATCACGCCGGGTGATACGCCAGTATGGCGGTCACGAATACATGCTTCCAATGTGCGTTCACCGCGATGTAGCCAAACACGGATGCGACCATCGTGATGCTGTAAACAGAACCTGGATTCATCCGAAAAAATGACGTTTTGCCATTCGTGCACCCAGGTTCGTCGTTGAGTACACCATCGCAGGAGCTCCTGTCTGTGATGCAGCGTCAAGGGCAACCGCAGTCACGTCTCCGAGTTGATAGTCCATGCTGCTGCAAACGTCGTCGAACTGCTAGTGCAGATGGTTGTTGTCTTGCAAACGTCCCCATCTGATGACTCAGGGATCGAGACGTGGCTGCACGATCCGTTACGTCCATGCTGATACGCTGCCTGTCATCTCGACTGCTAGTCGCGATACGATAAACCGCAATCGCGATTGGCTACAATCCGACATTTATCAAAGTCGGAAACGTGATGATACGCATTTCTCCTCCTTACATGAGGCATCACAACAACGTTTCACCAGGCAATGGCGGTCAACC
Source organism: Schistocerca americana (assembly GCF_021461395.2). Taxonomy (NCBI): domain Eukaryota; kingdom Metazoa; phylum Arthropoda; class Insecta; order Orthoptera; family Acrididae; genus Schistocerca; species Schistocerca americana. The sequence continues at coordinate 179,782,481 of NC_060128.1, read as the reverse complement.
GCTGTTTGTGTATGATAAAAACGGTTGGAAACTTTCCTCATGTCAGCACGTTGTAGGTGTTGCCACCGGCGCCAACCTTGTGTGAATGCTCTGAAAAGCTAATGATTTGCATATCACAGCATCTTCTTCCTGTCGGTTAAATTTCGTGTCTGCAGCACATCATCTTCGTGGTGTAAGCAATTTTAATGGCCAGTAGTTTAAATACATGGAGGCGGACCCCGGCATTTTCGAGCGTTTGAGTGAAATAATTCTGAGAAAGATGCGTCCTGCTGGTGAGAAGTGAGAGGACACAACTGGAATACACGGGAAAAGATGTACGAGTACTAGGGCGCAACTACAGTACTGAAGAAAAATAGCTGGAAACAGTAACCGCTGTAAAACATCTAAGAGTATTGAGCCGGAGCGACCTTAAGTGGCATGACGACAATAAAACAAACAGTAGGAAAAGCAGATGCTATACTGAGACTAACAGGAAGATTCATAAGGAAATATAATTCATCCACTAAAGTAATGGCTTACAAGGCGCTCGTTCCGGCGGTTCCTGAGCATTGTTCGTCAGTTTGGGTCCCTTACCAGCTGGGCAGGAGGATATAAGATGAACATCAACAAAAGCAAAACGAGAATAATGGAATGTAGTCGAATTAAATCGGGTGATGCTGAGGGTATTAGATTAGGAAATGCGATGGTTAAAGTAGTAAATGAGTTTTGCCATTTCGGGAGCAAAATAACTGAAGACGGTCGAAGTAGAGGGGATATAAAATGTCGACTGGCAAAGGCAAGGAAAGCGTTTCTGAAGAAGAGAAATTTGTTAACATCGAGTATAGATTTAAGTGTCAGGAAGTCGTTTCTGAAAGTATTTGTATGGAGTGTAGCCGTGTATGGAAGTGAAACATAGACGATAAATAGTTTGGACAAGAAGAGAATAGAAGATTTCGAAATGTGGTGCTACAGAAGAATGCTGCAGATAAGGTGGGTAGATCACGTAACTAATGAGAAGGTATTGAATAGAATTGGGGAGAAGAGAAATTTGTTCAAATGGTTCAAATGGCTCTGAGAACTATGGGACTTAACTTCTGAGGTAATCAGTCCCCTAGAACTTAAAACTACTTAAACCTAACTAACCTAAGGACATCACACACATCCATGCCCGAGGCAGGATTCGAACCAGCGACCGTAGCGGTCGCTCGGTTCCAGACTGTAGCGCCTAGAACCGCTTCGTCACCTCGGCCGGCGAGAAATTTGTGGCACAACTTGACTAGAAGAAGGGGTCGGTTGGTAGGACATATTCTGAGACATCAAGGGATCACCAATTTAGTATTGGAGGGCAGCGTGGAGTGTAAAAATCGTAGAGGGAGACCAAGAGATGAATACACTAAGCAGATTCAGAAGGATGTAGGCTGCAGTAGGTACTGGGAGATGAAGAAGCTTGCACAGGATAGAGTAGCATGGAGAGCTGCATCAAACCAGTCTCACGACTGAAGGCCACGACAACAACAACCGGTTAGGACTGCAAGAAGAGAGAGTGAAGATCCAACGATGAGCTGGCGCGTTTCATCGCGGGATCGTTTAGTCGGCGCTAGAGCGTTGCAGACGCGCTCAACGAACTCCAGTGGCAGAGGCTGCAGGAGAGGCGTTCTGCATCACGGAGAGTTTTACTGTTGAAATTTCGAGAGAGCACTTTCCGGGAAAAGTCGGACAACATATTACTTCCTGCCACGTTCATCTCGTGAAATGACCATGGCGAGGAAATTCTAGAAGTTAGAGAGAAGACAGAGTCTTACCTACAATCGTTTTCGCACGCGGCATTCGCGATCGGAACAGGAGAGGGAGGGTAGTTAGCCGTACCACAAGTGCCCTCCACCACACACCATCAGGAAGTTTGCGGACTACTGATGTAGATAAAATAGCCACCCTGTTACTGACACAGGTCTGGTTTTTTTATAATTATTGTTCAGTGTTTTTTTCCCATCTTGCATCGTCTCAGCAATGCTGTACCTGTTCTTATGGCACGTGTTTGTTGCTCGTTTCTGATGGTATTGTTATTAAAATAGCACTGATCGTTCTTCACACTCGCAATATTTCAAACTAACACAAATTTTACAAATAAAATTTACATCTGCTTTCTTAAAAGAAATTTACTTAAAAAATATTTTAGCACTGCTCCTATGACTAACCAATATTGAAGACTTTTTACTCAGTTATTACTAGAAAATGAAAAACACCTTTTCCCACCGAGAGCAAATAAATACCGAAAAAAGGCGCTTATTCGGAACTAGAATACCGGTATCAAAAAAAAAAATGGCTCTGAGCACTATGGGACTCAACTGCTGAGGTCATTAGTCCCCTAGAACTTAGAACTAGTTAAACCTAACTAACCTAAGGACATCACAAACATCCATGCCCGAGGCAGGATTCGAACCTGCGACCGTAGCGGTCTTGCGGTTCCAGACTGCAGCGCCTTTAACCGCACGGCCACTTCGGCCGGCCATTATACCGGTATCGGTTTCAACCCTGCATCCGACCATATCATCTTTTTATAAGGCAGCGTATTCCACGTTTGCAAGGATTGGCGTAAAGTGTCTAGCAGGTCTGGCTATCACTCAACCAGAGGTCAGATTAGGGACGGAAAGCCGCCGGATAACACTCCCCCTTCCTTCTCTAGATTCTGGCACAGATGACAAAATGGTAGATATCGAAATAGACGACAGAGGGATAGGGAAACAATTAAAATCGCTCAAAAGAGGAAAGGCCGCTGGACCTGATGGGATACCAGTTCCATTTTACACAGAGTACGAGAAGGAACTTGCCTCCCTTCTTGCAGCGGTGTGCCGTAGGTCTCTAGAAGGGCGTAGCGTTCCAAAGGATTGGAAAAGGGCACAGGTCATCCCCGTTTTCAAGAAGGGACGTCGAACAGATGTGCAGAACTGTAGACCTATGTCTCTAACGTCCATCAGTTGTAGAATTTTGGAACACGTATTATGTTCGAGTATAATGACTTTTCTGGAGACTAGAAATCTACTCTGTAGGAATCAGCATGGGTTTGGAAAAAGACGATCGTGTGAAACTCTGCTCGCGCTATTCGTCCACGAGACTCGGAGGTCCATAGACACGGGTTCACAGGTAGATGCCGTGTTTCTTGACTTCCGCAAGGCCTTCGATACAGTTCCCCACAATCGTTTACTGAACAAAGTAAGAGCATATGGACTATCAGACCAATTGTGTGATTGGATTGAAGAGTTCCTAGATAAGAGAACGCAGCATGTCATTCTCAATGGAGAGAAGTCTTCCGAAGTAAGAGTGATTTCAGGTGTGACGCAGGGGAGTGTCGCAGGACCGTTGCTATTCAATATATATATAAATGACCTTATGGATAACATCGGAAGTTCACTGAGGCTTTTTGCGGATGATGCTGTAGTATATCGACAGGTTGTAAGAATGGACAATTGTACTGAAATGCAGGAGAATCTGCAACGAATTGACGCATGGTGCAGGGAATGGCAATTGAATCTCAATGTAGACAAGTGTAATGTGCTGCGAATACATAGAAAGAAAGATCCTTTATCATTTAGCTACAATATAGCAGGTCAGCAACTGGAAGCAGTTAATTCCATAAATTATCTGGGAGTACGCATTAGGAGTGATTTAAAATGGAATGATCACATAATGTTGATCGTCGGTAAAGCAGATGCCAGACTGAGATTCATTGGAAGAATCCTAAGGAAATGCAATCCGAAAACAAAGGAAGTAGGTTACAGTACGCTTGTTCGGCCACTGCTTGAATACTGCTCAGCAGTGTGGGATCCGTACCAGATAGGGTTGATAGAAGATATAGAGAAGATCCAGCGGAGAGCAGCGCGCTTCGTTACAGGATCATTTAGTAATCGCGAAAGCGTTACGGAGCTGATAGATAAACTCCAGTGGAAGACTCTGCAGGAGAGACGCTCAGTAGCTCGGTACGGGCTTTTGTTGAGGTTTCGAGAACATACCTTCACCGAGGAGTCAAACAGTATATTGCTCCCTCCTACGTATACCTCGCGAAGAGACCATGAGGATAAAATCAGAGAGATTAGAGCCCACACAGAGGCATGCCGACAATCTTTCTTTCCACGAACAATACGAGACTGGAATAGAAGGGAGAACCGATAGAGGTACTCAAAGTACCCTCCGCCACACACCGGCAGGTGACTTGCGGAGTATGGATGTAGATGTAGAATCGTGCAAAGCAAACACGGCCACACGTGAACGCTGCGTCAGACCGCGGCGTAACAGCGGGCGAATGTTTCGAAATTCACGAGAGGGCAGAGCGCACGCGCGCCTCATCGATGCCGCCGCCGGCACGGGACACGGCATACATTATACAGTGTCCAGCATCCGCTTCTGCGGCGCTTTTTGCAGCGAGCGCCGTCCGACAGTCTGAAAAACGGACGCCGTTCCCCTGCGAGCCGCCTTCTGGCGGGTAGAGAGCCGAGTACGAGCGTCTGAATGGCTCGTGTGACGCGCTGAAAAGCCTGCCGCGCTGCGGAAACAAAACAGTATCCAAAAAAATTCTAAAAGAGACGCAGCTGCCAGACGGTTGACGCAAACCGCAGTGTATGCGGGATACGTTCTAAACTCGACTGCTGGAGCGTGTGGGAACAAAAGGCGCGCATTTGGGACAGAAAAAACAGGCGCGCCACGACCACCATTTGATGTGGACTGTTGGGAGCTCTTTGTCGCAGTTCAGCGCTAATACAGCACCCACCTGTGGCGCCGGGCGCGCCTCCATCTGCGTACGGGGTTCCACAGGGCTTGATCTTAGGTCCACTACTGTTCCTCACTTATTCCGTCTAATGTGCAACACGCACAATCAGTTCGTTTTGCAGATGACACTAGTACTGTCATTAATAAAAGCGCACAATACAGCAAAATAATAAACAGTAAACAAGGTTGTTAAAAGCATCACTGACAGGTTTTCTGTGAATGGTATCAACCTCAAATTTAACAACACACTACATATTCAATTCTACACATCTAGGGGTGCTACACCAATGACAAGTATTAACACATGGCGAGGAATTAATAAATAGGGAGGAAACTTCAAAATTCTTAAGGTTCGTTCTTGATGTTGTGGTCTTCAGTCCTGAGACTGGTTTGATGCAGCTCTCCATGCTACTCTATCCTGTGCAAGGCTCTTCATCTCTCAGTACCTACGCCGGCCGAAGCGGCCGTGCGGTTCTAGGCGCTGAAGTCTGGAACCGCGAGACCGCTACGGTCGCAGGTTCGAATCCTGCCTCGGGCATGGATGTGTGTGATGTCCTTAGGTTAGTTAGGTTTAACTAGTTCTAAGTTCTAGGGGACTAATGACCTTAGAAGTTGAGTCCTATAGTGCACAGAGCCATTTTCTCAGTACCTACTGCAACCCACATCCTTTTGAATCTGTTTAGTATATTCCTCTCTTCGTCTCCCTCTACGATTTTTACCCTCCACGCTGCCCTCCAATACTAAATTGGTGATCGCTTGATGCCTCAGAATATACCCTACCAACCGATCCCTTCTTATAGTCAAGTTGTGCCACAAACTTCTCTTCTCCCCAATCCTATTCAATACCTCCTCGTTAGTTATGTGATCTACCCATCTCATCTTCAGCATTCTTCTGTAGCACCACATTTCTAAAGCTATTCTCTTCTTGTCTAAACTATTTATCGTCCACGTTTCACTTACATACATGGCTACACTCCATACAAATACTTTCAGAAACGACTTCCTGACACTTAAATCTATACTCGTTGTTAACAAATTTCTTTTCTTAAGAAATGCTTTCCTTGCCATTGCCAGTCTACATTTTATATCCTCTCTACTTCGACCATCATCAGTTATTTTGCTCCCCAAATGGCAAAACTCATTTACTACTTTAAGCGTCTCATTTCGTACACTAGTTCCCTCAGCATCACTCGATTTAATTCGACCACATTCCATTATTCTCGTTTTGCTTTTGTTAATGTTATACATGAGAATTTAAAATATAAAAAGCACATTTTGGGACTCCTAAAACAACTTACTTTAGCCACATTTTCACTTAGAATCATTGCAAATTTTGGGGGGAGACAAAACAGTAAGTTGACATGTCTTGCATATTTTCATTCGATAATGTCATATGATATACTGTTCTGGGGTAGCTCATCATTTAGAAAGAAAATCCTCATTGCTCAAAAACGTGCAGTAAGAATAAGGTGTGTTGTTAATTACCCTGCACAACACAGGAGCTGATCGAGGGAAGCAACAAGATCATCGAAGTTGCTACCTACTGGAAATGCTGACGGGACACGGAAATGAATGAATTAATGTGTGTTGCTCACCTATGACCATTTTCCAGTCACATGTTTAATGAGTGGGAAATTCTGACTACTGACTTACAGTATATTTATTCCCTCGTGAAGTTTGTCGTAAATAATTCACTGCATTTCTAAAGGAGCAATGATGTACATAATTACCATACCAGAAGGAAAATACAATTGCTGACTCCACATTTAAGGATTACTTTAGCACAAAAAGGAGAATACAATGCTGCAACTACACTACTGGCCATTAAAATTGCTACACCAAGAAGAAATGCAGATGAGAAACGTGGGACAGTATTGCAACCCATTGTTGAGTACTGTTACAGTGTCTGGGATCCGTAACAGGTCGGATTAAAGGAAGACATCGAAGCAATTCAGAGCGGGGTGCTAGATTTGTTACCGGTAGGTTCGAGCGTGACGCAGGTATTACGGAGAGGCTTCGCGAAAACTCAAATGGCAAGCATTGGAGGGAAGGCGACATACTTTTCGACCTGCAGTACTGAGACAAAATAGAGAACCGGCAGTTGAGGCTGACTGCAGAACGAGTCTACTGCCGCCAACATACATTTTGCATACCGATTATCGAGACCAAATTAGAAAGACTGGCTCTCGTACAGAGGCACATACAGGGTGATCCATTGATCGTAACCGAGCCAAATATCTCACGAAATAATCAACAAACGAAAAAACTACAAAGAACGAAACCCGTCTAGCTTGAAGGGGGAAACCAGATGGCGCTATGGTTGGCCCGCTAGGTGGTGCTGCCATAGGTCAAACGGATATCAACTGCGTTTTTTTTAAATAGGAACCCCCATTTTTATTACATATTCATGTAGTACGAAAAAAATATGAATTGCACCACTTTTTTCCCTTTGTGATAGATGGCGCTGTAATACTCACAAACATATGGCTCAAAATTTTAGACGAACAGTTGGTAACAGGTGGGTTTTTTAAATTAAAATACACAATGTAGGTACGTTTGAACATTTTATTTCGGTTCTTACAATGTGATACATGTACCTTTGTGAACTTATCATTTCTGAGAACGCATGCTGTTACAGCGTGATTACCTGTAAATACCACATTAATTCAATAAATGCTCAAAATGATGTCCGTCAACCCCAATGCATTTGGCAATACGTGCAACGACATTCCTCTCAATAGCGAGCACTTCGCTTTCCGTAATGTTTGCACATGCATTCACAATGCGCTCACGCATGTAGTCAGGCGTTGTCGGTGGATCACGATAGAAAATCCTTCAACTTTCCCCACAGAAAGAAATCCGGGGACGTCAGATCCGGTGAACGTGCGGGCCATGGTATGGTGCTTCGACGACCAATCCACCTGCCATGCAATATGCTATTCGATACCGCTTCAACCGCAAGCGAGCTGTGTGCCGGACATCCATGGTGTTGGAAGTACATCGCCATTCTATCATGCAGTGAAACATCTTGGAGTAACATCGGTAGAACATTACGTAGGAAATCAGCATACATTGCACCATTTAAATTGTCATCGTTAAAATGGGGCCCAATTATCCTTCCTCCTATAATGCTGCACCATACATTTACCCGCCAAGGTCGCTGATGTTCCACTTGTCGCAGCCATCGTGGATTTTCCTTTGCCCAATAGCGCATATTATGCCGGTTTACGTTACCGCTGTTGGTGAATGACGCTTCGTCGCTAAATAAAACGCGTGCAAAAAATCTGTCATCGTCCCGTAATTTATCCTATGCCCAGTGGCAGAAATGTACACTACGTTCAAAGTCGTCGCCATGCAATTCCTGGTGCATAGAAACATGGTACGGGTGCAATCCATGTTGATGTAGCATTCTCAACACCGATGTTTTTGAGATTCCCGATTCACGTGCAGTTTGTCTGCTGCTGATGTGCGGATTAGCCGCGACAGCAGCTAAAACACCTACTTGGGCATCATCATTTGTTGCAGGTCGTGGTTGACGTTTCACATGTGGCTGAACACTTCCTGTTTCCTTAAATAACGAAACTATCTGGCGAACGGTCCGGACACTTGGATGATGTCGTCCAGGATACCGAGCAGCATACATAGCATACGCCCGTTGGGCATTTTGATCACAATAGCCATACATCAACACGGTATCGACCTTTCCCGCAATTGGTAAGGAGTCCATTTTAACACGGGTATTGTATCACGAAGCAAATACCGTCCGTACTGGCGGAATGTTACGTGATACCACGTACTTATACGTTTGTGACAATTACAGCGCTATCTACCACAAAGCGAAAAACGTGGTCCAACTAAAACATTCATGTTTCTTTACGTACTACACGAATATGTAATAAAAATGGGGGTTCGTATTTAAAAAACGCAGTTGATATCCGTTTGACCTATGGCAGCGCCATCTAGCGGGTCAACCATAGCGCCATCTGGTTTCCCCCTTCAAGCTAGACAAGTTTCGTTCTTTGTAGTTTTTTCGTCTGACGCTTATTTCGTGAGATATTTGGCCCGGTCACGATCAATGGACCACCCTGTATATTTATATATGTCTTACCACCGTAGGCCTATGTTATCAATTTACTGTATAATTACAAACTCATATAATGTAACATGACAACTCCTATATCATTGTATATGATAAAATGGATGCTCAATGAATGAATGAATGGGTATAATCATCAGTGAAAGTAAATAGTTTTTCCATCAAAAGAAACAGTAGACACAGTTCTGCTTCACCACATTCATCTCTAACATAACGCGTGTTCGAGACGGTGGAAATACGAGGGTCTCTAGAATTTACACCAAAATTTTCGAGGCACTACAAAGCCTTACAGAATGCTGGAAATTAGCAAAGTATAATTATTAAATTGTCATTACTTCAACACCCCCATCAATTTCATAATTTCCATAACCACCCATAAAATTCACTATCCCCAGCTTTTGACACAGTATATTGAAATGTGCACTCCTGGCTGCTTCTGGCAAAATATCTGCCATTTGTTCCTCAGAGTTAATGCATAGAATATTCAGATGGCCTCACCCCGTATAAAGAACAACAACCGTCCTATCACACTTCGTGGTGTCTGATGAACACTCACCGTCGAGGACAACATACTGGGTTCTATTACTTAAGAAGTTTTCGAGCCATTCACATATCTGTGAAATTATTCGATATGCTCGTAGTTTCGTTAACATTGTCAAATGCTTTCTAGAAATATGGAATCTGCCTGTTGCCCCTCATACATAGTCCTCAGTATGTCACATGAGGAAAGAGCAAGCTGAGTTTCGCACTAAAACCATGTTGATTCGTGGACGTTAGCTGCTCAGCCTCAAGTAAGTCTATTATAATCGAACTGAGAATGTGTTCAGGGAGCCTGCAGCAAACAGAAGTTTGGGATATTGGTCTGTAATATTGCGGGTCCATTTCTTTACCTTTCTATATACTAGAGTCATCTGCGCTTTTTCCCAGTCGCCTGGAACTTTGCGCTGCGCGAGGGATTTACGACAAATGCAGGTAAGGGGCTAATGACGTAGAACACTCTTTGTAAAATCCAAAACCTGTAGCAATATTAATGCACAAGAAAAACGCTGCGATCTTATGCACCGTCCGAATACTTTGCGATCTCTGAATTTGCGGCCTGAGGCACCGTCACACGTCACGAGGGACAGGGAAGACCACCCTCGCTTCGAAAAAGCACTCGCATTATCGTGCCTGTAGACTAGACTTGCTGTCTTTACGACACCCGCGTACTTCGTGGCGCTCGCATCCCGCCAGTAGCAGGGTTATCGCCTGCTAGTTAGGCAGCCAGCTACACACGCCAGCTCATATCTACCTCAGCGCCACCTGTCTGTCAAAGCAGCGCGCATATAGCAGCGCCCGTCTCTCATCCTCTCTGCGAGCAAACTCAACATTTCTTCTTTTAAAATATGTAAAATTAAATCAATACTTTTTTTGTTTACTGCGAATATTACTTTTTGAAGCACTGTAAACATTTTCTTTGTTTAATTACAAAGAGGGGGGATAATATGAAAAATGTTCTCAAACATAATTTTGAACGTCGAATGTGGAGTATATATACGAGATTTGGAAGACTTCCTAATACCAAACGCTGACTGGAAGTATCTTGCATGATGAGGGGCCCCGTAGTCTGCAGGTTGACAGAAACTGTTCCGTCAGTGGAGGCGCGCCTATTTGGTAAAACATCCACACCCCGCCTCCGTACGACTCATCGCCTGCCCCGGGTGGGTCCTGAACCCGTCCTAGAGAGAGGGGGCGTGTTTCAGCCCGAATTAATGGAGCGCTCTGTTAGTTCAGAGAGAGGTCTCCGTGCCGGCGCTGACGTACGGCGGGGTAGGAGGTCCACAAAACCTCAGGCGTGGTGGGGATGTTTTGCACCTTGCGAGGGCAATAAGGAATCAACTTTTACACTAGTACGGCCAGTGTAGCGGGCTTATCTTGAGAAACTGCAACTGGATTGGAATTTTCGTAAGAATCTTTATATGGTTCTGCAGAACTGATATTTTCGTGTTTATTAGTGAAGGACTGCGCTGCTGTTATTACGCAAGCGGGCGCGCGACGTGCTTTGTACGGATGTAAAGAACAGCTGTTTTATGTTAGTAAGCCAACCATGTATGGGCAAAATCGCAGTTTAATCTTAGCTTCATCAAACAACGAAAAAATAAACCTACGTTATATGAGCTAAACCACTGTTTAATTAAACAGTAATAAAGTACCCAGTATCATTCTGGAAATATCCCCCAGGCTGTGGCAAAGCCATGTGGCTGCAATATCCTTTCTTCCAGGAGTGCCAGTTCTGCAAGGCTCGCAAATGAGCGTCTGTGAAGTTTGAAAGGTACGAGACGAGGCGGAATTAAAGCTGTGAGGACGGGTCGTGAGTCGTGCTTGGGTAGCTCAGATGGTAGAGCACGCCGTGAGGCAAAGATCCCGAGTTCGAGTCTCGGTCCGGCACACAGTTTTAATCTGCCAGGAAGTGCCAGTAATAAAGTAAACTTTCATTACATCAGATTGTTGCTGCGTACAAGTGTTACTCCATGTTGTTGTTGTGGTCTTCAGTCCTGAGACTGGTTTGATGCAGCTCTCCATGCTACTCTATCCTGTGCAAGCTTCTTCATCTCCCAGTACCTACTGCAACCTACATCCTTCTGAATCTGCTTAGTGTATTCATCTCTTGGTCTCCCTCTACGATTTTTACCCTCCACGCTGCCTTCCAATGCTAAATTTGTGATCCCTTGATGCCTCAAAACATGTCCTACCAACCGATCCCTTCCTCTAGTCAAGTTGTCCCACAAACTTCTCTTCTCCCCAATCCTATTCAATACCTCCTCATTAGTTACGTGATCTACCCACCTTATCTTCAGCATTCTTCTGTAGCACCACATTTCGAAAGCTTCTATTCTCTTCTTGTCCAAACTGGTTATCGTCCATGTTTCACTTCCATACATGGCTACACTCCATACAAATACTTTCAGAAACGACTTCCTGACACTTAAATCTATACTCGATGTTAACAAATTTCTCTTCTTCAGAAACGATTTCCTAGCCATTGCCAGTCTACATTTTATACCCTCTCTACTTCGACCATCATCAGTTATTTTACTCCCCAAATAGCAAAACTCCTTTACTACTTTAAGTGTCTCATTTCCTAATCTGATACCCTCAGCATCACCCGATTTAATTTGACTACATTCCATTATCCTCGTTTTGCTTTTGTTGATGTTCAACTTATATCCTCCTTTCAAGACACTGTCCATTCCGTTCAACTGCTCTTCCAAGTCCTTTGCTGTCTCTGACAGAATTACAATGTCATCGGCGAACCTCAAAGTTTTTACTTCTTCTCCATGAATTTTAATACCTACTCCGAATTTTTCTTTTGTTTCCTTTACTGCTTGCTCAATATACAGATTGAATAACATCGGGGAGAGGCTACAACCCTGTCTCACTCCTTTCCCAACCACTGCTTCCCTTTCATGCCCCTCGACTCTTATAACTGCCATCTGGTTTCTGTACAAATTGTAAATAGCCTTTCGCTCCCTGTATTTTACCCCTGCCACCTTCAGAATTTGAAAGAGAGTATTCCAGTTAACGTTGTCAAAAGCTTTCTCTAAGTCTACAAATGCTAGAAACGTAGGTTTGCCTTTTCTTAATCTTTCTTCTAAGATAAGTCTTAAGGTTAGTATTGCCTCACGTGTTCCAACATTTCTACGGAATCCAAACTGATCTTCCCCGAGGTCCGCTTCTACCAGTTTTTCCATTCGTCTGTAAAGAATTCGCGTTAGTATTTTGCAGCTGTGACTTATTAAACAGATAGTTCGGTAATTTTCACATCTGTCAACACCTGCTTTCTTTGGGATTGGAATTATTATATTCTTCTTGAAGTCTGTGGGTATTTCGCCTGTCTCATACATCTTGCTCACCAGATGGTAGAGTTTTGTCATGACTAGCTCTCCCAAGGCCATCAGTAGTTCTAATGGAATGTTGTCTACTCCCGGGGCCTTGTTTCGACTCAGGTCTTTCAGTGCTCTGTCAAACTCTTCACGCAATATCTTATCTCCCATTTCATCTTCATCTACATCCTCTTCCATTTCCATAATATTGTCCTCAAGTACATCGCCCTTGTATAAACCCTGTATATACTCCTTCCACCTTTCTGCCTTCCCTTCTTTGCTTAGATCTGGGTTGCCATCTGAGCTCTTGATATTCATACAAGTGGTTCTCTTCTCTCCAAAGGTCTCTTTAATTTTCCTGTAGGCAGTATCTATCTTACCCCTAGTGAGACAAGCCGCCACATCCTTACATTTGTCCTCTAGCCATCCCTGCTTAGTCATTTTGCACTTCCTGTCGATCTCATTTTTGAGACGTTTGTATTCCTTTTTGCCTGCTTCATTTACTGCATTTTTATATTTTCTCCTTTCATCAATTAAATTCAATATTTCTTCTGTTACCCAAGGATTTCTATTAGCCCTCGTCTTTTTACCTACTTGATCCTCTGCTGCCTTCACTACTTCATCCCTCAGAGCTACCCATTCTTCTTCTACTGTATTTCTTTCCCCCATTCCTGTCAATTGTTCCCTTATGCTCTCCCTGAAACTCTGTACAACCTCTGGTTCTTTCAGTTTATCCAGGTCCCATCTCCTTAAATTCCTGCCTTTTTGCAGTTTCTTCAGTTTCAATCTGCAGTTCATAACCAATAGATTGTGGTCAGAATCCACATCTGCCCCTGGAAATGTCTTACAATTTAAAACCTGGTTCCTAAATCTCTGTCTTACCATTATATAAGCTATCTGATACCTTTTAGTATCTCCAGGATTCTTCCAGGTATACAACCTTCTTTCATGATTCTTGAACCAAGTGTTAGCTATGATTAAGTTATGCTCTGTGCAAAACTCTACCAGGCGGCTTCCTCTTTCATTTCTACCCCCCAATCCATATTCACCTACTATGTTTCCTTCTCTCCCTTTTTCTACAGACGAATTCCAGTCACCCGTGACTATTAAATTTTCGTCTCCCTTCACTACTTGAATAATTTCTTTTATCTCGTCATACATTTCATCAATTTCTTTATCATCTGCAGAGCTAGTTGGCATATAAACTTGTACTACTGTAGTAGGCATGGGCTTTGTGTCTATCTTGCCCACAATAATGCGTTCACTATGCTGTTTGTAGTAGCTAACCCGCACTCCTATTTTTTTATTCATTATTAAACCTACTCCTGCATTACCCCTATTTGATTTTGTATTTATAACCTTGTAATCACCTGACCAAAAGTCTTGTTCCTCCTGCCACCGAACTTCACTAATTCCCACTATATCTAACTTCAACCTATCCATTTCCCTTTTTAAATTTTCTAACCTACCTGCCCGATTAAGGGATCTGACATTCCATGCTCGGATCCGTAGAATGTCAGTTTTCTTTCTCCTGATAACGACGTCCTCTTGAGTAGTCCCCGCCCGGAGATCCGAATGGGGGACTATTTTACCTCCGGAATATTTTACCCAAGAGGACGCCATCATCATTTAATCATACACTAAAGCTGCATGTCCTCGGGAGAAATTACGGCTGTAGTTTCCCCTTGCTTTCAGCCGTTCGCAGTACCAGCACAGCAAGGCCGTTTTGGTTAATGTTACAAGGCCAGATCAGTCAATCATCCAGACTGTTGCCCCTGCAGCTACTGAAAAGGCTGCTGCCCCTCTTCAGGAACCACATGTTTGTCTGGCCTCTCAACTGATACCCCTCCGTTGTGGTTGCACCTACGGTACGGCCATCTGTATCGCTGAGGCACGCAAGCCTCCCCACCAACGGCAAGGTCCATGGTTCATGTTACTCCATAGTAATGGCCTATTCGAAGAAATAAACACCGCTTATTCGATTGCTAATTATCTCATGAAAGCTGCCTCATTGTGGGATTGTGCTTCTGGCTCGAAACCTGGGTCATTCTCTTGCAGGTATCGTAAATTTTTGTATGGCATTCGACCAGCCATGTGTAGCGTTCTAGGTATGAGATGCACACAGACGTATATCTCATTAAGGATATTATGAGTGCAGTTATCACGTTAGTTTGGTCGCGGAACGTGGTAGTGGCTGAGTGAGGTAGGCAAAATCCGCGAAATATGGAGCAATAAGTACTCTTAGGTAATATTAAATAATATGCACCGAAGCGCCAAAGAGATTGGTATTCAAATACAGGTTGAATATGGAGCTGCGGGCGGCAACGCCTATACAACACTCAGTTGTTAGATCGGTTACTGCTGCTACAATGACAGGTTATCAAGATTTAAGTGAGTCTGAACGTGGTGTTACAGTCGGCGCACGAGCTGTGGGACACAGCATCTCCGAAGTAACGACGAAGTGAGGATGTTCCTGTACGACCATTTCACGAGTGTACCGTGAATATCAGGAATCCGACATCGCTGCTTCCGATCATGTAACGAGACATCATCGATATGGGCATTCGGAGCTGAAAGCCCACTCGTGTATCCTTTATGACTGAACGATACAAAGATTTACACCTCACCTGTGCCCTTCAACACTGACATTGGACTGTTGGTGACTGGAAACATATTGCCTGGTCGGACGAGTCTCGTTTCAAATTGTATTGAGCGGGTGGATGTGTACAGGTATGGAGACAACCTCGTGAATCCATGGAACTGTATACTTATATGGACATGTCCGGGAGAACAGATACCATTGATGACCTGCAGCCGTCTAGAATGAAATTAGAATTATACTAATACCCTCAGCTGCTGACAGGCGTTGATATATATCAACGGGGATAGATGAAAAATGTGTGCCCCGACCGGGACTCGAACTCGGGAGCTCCTGCTTACATGGCAGGCACTCTATCCATCTGAGCCACTGAGGGCACAGAGGATAGCGCGACTGCAGGGAGTGTCTCGCGCACGCCTCCCGCGACACCCACATTCTCACCTCGTTTGTCCACACACTGCATTCGTAGTGTCCTACCCCAACACACTCATTACTCGTGGAATACACTCTTACCAAGTCCCGGAAGAGTTCGGGGAATATGTGTGCATCCGCACAGAAGAACATGGCCATGGCCAGGATTGCCAAAATTATTTAGTTATGTGGATATGTTGTCTCTTATATCGGACATGTCCGAAAGAACAGACACCATTGATGACCTGCAGACGTCTAGAACAAAATTAGAATTGTATTAATACCTTGAGCTGCTGACGAGCGTCCTCCATGTAAGCAGGAGATCCCAGGTTCAAGTCCCGATAGGGGCACACATTTTCACCTGTCCCCATTGATATATATGAAAGACCGTCAGCAGCTGCAGGTATTAATACAATTTTGATTTCGTTCTAGACGGCTGCACATCATCAATGGTGTCTGTTCTTTCGGACAACATCAACACCCGTCAGCAGCCGAATGTACACTACTGGCCATTAAAATTGCTACACCCAGAACAAATGCAGGGGTATTCATTGGACAAATATATTATACTAGAACTGACATGTGATTACATTTTCACGCAATTTGGGTGCATAGATCCTGAGAAATCAGTGCCCAGAATAACCACCTCTGGCCGTCATAACGGCCTTGATACGCCTGGGCATTGAGTCAAACAGAGCTTGGATGGCGTGTACAGGTACAGCTGCCCATGCAGCTTCAACACGATACCACAGTTCATCAACAGTAGCGGCTGGCGTATCTTGACGAGTCAGTTGCTCGGCCACCATTGACCAGACGTTTTCAATTGGTCAGAGGTCTGGAGAATGCGCTGGCCAGGCCAGCAGTCGAATATTTTCTGTATCCAGAAAGGCCCGTACAGGACCTGCAACATGTGGTCGTTATCCTGCTGAAATGTAGGGTTTCGCAGGAATCGAATGAAGGGTAGAGCTAAGGGTTGTAACACATCTGAAATGTAACGTCCACTGTTCAAAGTGCCGTCAATGCGAACAAGAGGTGACCGAGACGTGTAACCAATGAACCCAATACCATCACGCCGGGTGATACGCCAGTATGGCGATGACGAATACACGCTTCCAATGTGCGTTCACCGAGATGTCGAAAAAAACACGGAACGCCGTGCTGGATACCAACGGCCTCGTATCACTAGCAGTCGAGATGACAGGCATCTTATCCGCATGGCTGTAACGGATCGTGCAGCCACGTCTCGATCCCTGAGTCAACAAATGGGGACGTTTGCAAGACAACAACCATCTGCACGAACAGTTCGACGTCGTTTGCAGCAGCACAGATTATCAGCTCGGAGACCGTGGCTGCGGTTCCCCTTGACGCTGCATCACAGACAGGAGCGCCTGCGGTGGTGTACTCGACGACGAACCTGGGTGCACGAATGGCAAAACGTCATTCTTTCGGATGAATCCAGGTTCTGTTTACAGCATCATGATGGTCGCATCCGTGTTTGGGGACATCCCGGTGAACGAACATTGGAAGAGTGTATTCGTCATCGCCATACTTGCGTATCACCCGGCGTGATGGCATAGGGTGCCATTGGTTACACGTCTCGGTCACCTCTTGTTCGCATTGACGGCACTTTGAACAGTGGACGTTACTATTCAGATGTGTTACAACCCGTGGCTCTACCCCTCATTCGATCCCTGCGAAACCCTACTTTTCAGGAGGATAATGCACGACCGTATATTGCAGGTCCTATACGGGTCTTTCTGGATACAGAAAATGTTCGACTGCTGCCCTGGCAAGCACATTCTCCAGATCTCCCACCAACTGAAATCGTCTGGTCAATGGTGGCCGAACAACTGGCTCGTCACAATACGCCAGTCACTACTCTTGATGAACTGTGATATCGTGTTAAAGCTGCATTGGCAGCTGTACCTGTACACGCCATCCAAGCTCTGTTTGACTGAATGCCCAGGCGTATCAAGGCCGTTATTACGGCCAGAGGTGGTTGTTCTGGGTACTGATTTCTCAGGATCTATGCATCCAAATTGCGTGAAAATGTAATCACATGTCTCTTGTAGTATAATATGTTTGTCTAATTAATTCCCGTTTATCATCTGCATTTCTTCTTGGTGTAGCAATTTTAATGGCCAGTAGTGTACATTTTGCGTACGGACCATAAAAGATTGGAGCTCGTACAGAGATCTTTTCCTCGCTCTGTTTCCGACTGCAGCAGAACAGGTTCAAAATGTTTCAAATGGCTCTGAGGACTATGGGACTTAACATCTGATCAGTCCCCAAGAACTTACAATTACTTAAACCTAACTAACCTAAGGACATGACACACATCGATGCCCGAGGCAGGATTCGGACCTGCGACCGCAGCGGTTGCGCGGTTCCAGACTGTAGCGCCTAGAACCGCTCGGCCACTCCGCCCGGCGAACAGATAAGGAAATGGCTAGTAGTGGTACAGGGTACTCTTCAACACGCACCGAACAGTGGCTTGTGGAGTGTGCACCTTCGAAATGGCGTCTATAAAAAGGGTGCGTTCCGAACAGAGAGCTGTTACTGAGCTTCTATTGGTGGGAAATAGCTTCGCAGAAATTCAAAGACGCTTGCAGAATGTATACGAAGATATGGCAGGGAACAAAAGCACGGTGAGTCGTTGGGCGATCGCCCGCGAGCCGGCCGTCTGCAGTCAGCTGCGACTCTGCAGTGTTGCAACGTGCGGACACTCTCATTGGAGGTGATCGACGGTTTACAAACACCGTCGGTGGTGCTGACACACTCGTGTAGTACCTGGGGTATTCAAGTGTGTGCGCCTGCAGAGTCCCTCACCGACTAACAGAAGACGATGACGAGCAACCGAGGACCAGCTGTGCGGTGCTGTCTACGCGGTACGAGGCCGATCGTGACAATTTTTTGTCGAACATCGTCACGTGTGATGAAACGTGTGTACATCAGTTCGGACCGGAAAAAACGACAGCCCTGTGGAGTGGGGCCACACCACCTCTCCTCCAAAGAAGAAGTTCAAAGCCGCACCCTCAGGCGGTGAAGCCATGGCGACGGTCTTCCGGGTCTGTGGAGAGGTTATTCTGCTTGATCTCCTCCCTGATGTTGCAAACGTCAACTCTTAAGTGTTCTGTGCTACCCTTAGGAAACTGAAGAAACGACATTGTGTTCATCGTCACAAAAATGTTAACTAACTTGTTCTTATTGATGACAACAAAAGGCCTTACCCAAGTCAACGCACACGAGAGGAGCTGACAGAACTTCATGGCCTGTTCTTCCTCGTCCACCCTACAGACCAGATCTCGCACCTTCCAACTTCCATCTGTCTGGCCCAATGAAGGACGAGGATGTAGTCGGCAGCAGGCAGTGTGTGGATCATGGGCAGAGAACTGATACAGCGAGACGTCGGCTCCGACGTTGACCAGTAGAGTGGAACGATGCCTGGATGCAGGTCCTCCCAGTGAAGTGGCATGAGGCCGTCGCACTGAACAGAGACTATGTTGTAAAATAGGGTTTTGTAGCGAAAAGAGTGGAGACCAGTATGGTGTTTTGGTTTCCTGGATGAAACAAACCTGCTTTCAGACAAAAATATGTTGCATTATTTACTGAATGCCTTCGTACGTCTATAGCTAACACAGCTGATGTCACGATATTCACAGTCAGCGAATTTATTTCGAATTAATCCCAGCATTTACACCTGCAGCGACTCACGAAAATCACGGAAAACCTACTGAAGAGGCAAAGAAAGTGGTACACCTGCCCGTACGGCCCCCGCGAGCACGCAGAAGTGCCGCAACACGACGTGGCATGGACTCGACTACTGTCTGAAGTAGTGCTGGAGAGAACTGACACCGTGAATCCTGCAGGGCTGTCCATAAATACGTAAGAGTACGAGGGGGTGGAGACCTCTTCTGAACAGCACTTTCCATGGCATCCCAGATATGCTCAATAATGTTCATATTTGGGGAGTTTCGTGGCCAGCCGAAGTGTTTAAACTCAGAAGAGTGTTCCTGGAGCCACACTGTAACAATCCTGGACATGTGTGGGGTGTCGCAGTGTCCTGCTCGAATTACCAAAGTCCGTCGGAATGCACAATGGACATGCATGGGTGCAGGTGATCAGATACGATGCTTACGTACGTGTCACCTGTCAGAGTACTATCTAGACATATCACGGGTCCCATACCACTCCACCTGCACATGCCCCACATCATTACAGGGCAGCCACCAGCTTTAACAGTCCCCTGCTGACTCATGAGGTTGTCCCCAAACACGTACCCGTTCACCCTCTCGATACAATTTGAAACGAGACTCGCCCGGCCACGCAACATGTTTCTAGTTGGATGATGTTTCGCTGAATGATTCGCACGCTGACACTTCTTGATAGGCGGCCGGCGTGGCCGAGCGCTTCTAGGCGCTTCAGTCTGGAACCGCCCGACCGCTATGGTCGCAGGTTCGAATCCTGCCTCGAGCATGGATGTGTGTGATGTCCTTAGGTTAGTTAGGTTTAAGTAGATCTGAGTACTACGGGACTGGTGACCTCAGACGTTAAGTACCATAGTGCTAAGAGCCATTTGAACCATTTTTGAACTTGTTGATGGACCAGCATTGTAATCTGCAGCAATTTGCGGAAGGTTGCACTTTTGTCACGTTGAACGATTCTCTTCAGTCGTCTTTGATCCCGTTCTTGCAGGATCTCTTTCCGGTCACAGCGACGTCGGAGGCTTGAGGTTTTATCGGATTCCTGGTATTCACGGTACACTCGTGAAATGGTCGTACGCGAAAATCCCCACTTCATCGCTACCTCGGAGACGCTTTGTCCCATCGCTCGTGCACCGACTATAACACCACGTTCAAACTCACTTAAATCTTGATAACCTGCCATTGCAGCAGCAGTAACCGATCTAACAACTGCATCAGACACTTGTCGTCTTGTATAGGTGTTGCCGACCGCAGCGCCGTATTCTGCCTCTTTACATATCTCTGAATACGCATGCGTATGCTTGCACAGGATAGAGTAGCATTGAGAGCTGCATCAAAACAGTCTCTGGACTGAAGACCACAACAACAACAGCCTATACCAGTGTCTTGGAGCTTCAGTGTACGTCTGAATGGCAAGAAGTGGATGTGAATCTTCTCCCCGCCGACTGCGAGTCCTGTGTGCTGACCCCACCACGACGCGTCGCTCAGTATCGGTGGTGTCCCTAACTTGCGAGAGTCATATGATTTAATTTGCATAATTAATATTTGTGGCTGAGCATGTTCATTGTCACTCTTCATCTGCGTGTGTGTGTGTGTGTGTGTGTGTGTGTGTGTGTGTGTGTGTGTGTGTGCGCGTGCGCTTGCTTCCGTAAGACCAGCGGTGAGCGCCATACTTCATTGACACACCGATGCGTCCAGTGAGTTACGATAATGGCGTCGTGGCGAATATCATATACGGAACAAAAGCTGCGGTATTTTAATTTTCGCGCGTCGGAAAAAATACGTTAAAGCCTTTCATTTCATAATCGCGGAATTTTTTTTTTTCAGCGCTACATAAATCCGTGTACCATAAACTTGCAGCCTGAAAGTCACAGCGGGCTTTAAACTGACCCACACAGAAAAGAGGGGTGGGGGTGTTAGCGTTTGCAGGCAGCGTATAAAATCCCCATTGAGAGTCCCGACGCGTCACGCGTAACGTGGACGCATGTGGAATTCCACGTTCCACGCTGAGCAGCAGCAGGGAAGTAAAAAAAAATCATTATAGGCAGGCGGAGCACTAGCTGAGGATGAAAGGTGATTCCGTATTTCTAGATTTCGGGAAAGCTTTTGACACCGTTCCTCACAAGCGACTTCTAATCAAGCTGCGGGCCTATAGGGTATCGTCTCAGTTGTGCAACTGGATTCGTGATTTCCTGTCAGGAAGGTCGCAGTTCGTAGTAATAGACGGCAAATCATCGAGTAAAATTGATGTGATATCAGGTGTTCCCCAGGGAAGCGTCCTGGGACCTCTGCTGTTCCTGATCTATATAAATGACCTGGGTGACAATCTGAGCAATTCTCTTAGGTTGTTCGCAGATGATGCTGTAATTTACCGTCTAGTAAGGTTATCCGAAGACCAGTATCAGTTGCAAAGCGATTTAGAAAAGATTGCTGTATGGTTTGGCAGGTGGCAGTTGACGCTAAATAACGAAAAGTGTGAGGTGATCAACACGAGTTCCGAAAGAAATCCGTTGGAATTCGATTACTCGATAAATAGTACAATTCTCAAGGCTGTCAATTCAACTAAGTACCTGGGTGTTAAAATTACGAACAACTTTAGTTGGAAAGACCACATAGATAATATTGTGGGGAAGGCGAGCTAAAGGTTGCGTTTCATTGGCAGGACACTTAGAAGATGCAACAAGTCCACTAAAGAGACAGCTTACACTACACTCGCTCGTTCTCTGTTAGAACATTGCTGCTCGGTGTAGGATCCTTACCAGGTGGGATTGACGGAAGACATCGAAAGGGTGCAAAAAAGGACAGCTCGTTTTGTATTATCACGTAATAGGAGAGAGAGTGTGGCAGATATGATACGCGAGTTGTGATGGAAGTCATTAAAGCAAAGACGTTTTTCGTCGCGGCGAGATCTATTTACGAAATTTCAGTCACCAACTTTCTCTTCCGAATGCGAAAATATTTTGTTGAGCCCAACCTACATAAGTAGGAATGATCATCAAAATAAAATAAGAGAAATCAGAGCTCGAACAGAAAGATTTAGGTGTTCGTTTTTCGCGCGCGCTGTTCGGGAGTGGAATGGTAGAGAGATAGTATGATTGTGGTTCGATGAACCCTCTGCCAAGCACTTAAATGTGAATTGGAGAGTAATCATGTAGATGTAGATGTAGAAAGCGACGAGGATCTCATGCACAGACCTACCGTCCAATAACCTCGACAGCCTTATCTCGTACAATCCTACAACATTTTCTGAGCTCAAGCATAGCGAGGTATCTCGAACAGAATGACCTCCTCCACGCCAACCAGTATGGATTCGGAAAACATAGCCGACGTGAAAATCGGTTCGCAGTTTTTTCACACGACGTACTCAAGACCATCAATCTAGACTTCCGACAAGCATTTGATTTAGTACCACACCTACGCTCATTATCGGAAGTAAAACGCACGAGTTTATTTCTTTTTTTAATCATAACTCTTCTGACTGCTTTGGCGAGGTGCAGCACGAATTCCTCTCCTGGGCCAACTTCTCACGTCAGATAGCAATTCCAACGTACGTCCTCAATTATTTGCTGCGCGTATTCTAATCTCTGCCCTTCCCTATAGTTTATACTCTCTATACCTCCCTCTAATACCATGGAAGTAATTCCCTGATATCTTACCAGGTGTCCTATCCTCCTGTCCCTTCTTCTTGTCAGTGTTTTCCATATATTCCTTTCCTCGTCGATTCTTGGGA
Source organism: Schistocerca americana (assembly GCF_021461395.2). Lineage (NCBI taxonomy): Eukaryota > Metazoa > Arthropoda > Insecta > Orthoptera > Acrididae > Schistocerca > Schistocerca americana. The sequence continues at coordinate 179,759,338 of NC_060128.1, read as the reverse complement.
GAACCTCCTCATTCCTTACCTTAGCAGTCCACCTGATTATCAATATTCCTCCGTAGCACCACATTCAAATGCTTTGATTTGCTTTTTTCCCGTTTTCCCACAGTCAATGTTTCACTGCCGTACATTGGCGTGGTCCAAACGTACATTCCTAGAAATTACTTCCTAAAATTAAAGCCTGTGTTTGATACTAGTACACTTCTCTTCGCTAAGAATCCCTTTTTTTTTCCAGTACCAGGCTGCTTTTGATGTCCGTCTTGCTCCGTCGGTCATGGGTTATTCTGCTGCTTAGGTAGCAGAGTTCCGTAGCTTCATCTGCTTCGTGAACCAATTCTGATATGTTTCTCGCTGCTTTCATTTCTGCTAGTGCTCATTACTTTCGTCTTTGTTCGATTTACTCTCAAAACATATTCTGCACTCATTGGACTGTTTAATCCATTCACCAGATCCTGTAACTCTTCTTCACTGAGTCCCATAAGATTTCACACACATTTGAACATTTCGTAACATTAAGAGCGCAATGGAAATTCCACTGTTGAATGTAGAGGAGAGAGGAGATAAGTAGAAAGAGTTCATCGGATACTTCTATGAGGGGAAGGACGTGTCTGATGACGTGACAGAAAAAAACAGGACTCGACAAGGAAGATGCAGGGGATCCAGTATTACAGTTAGAATTAAAAGAGCTCTGCAAGTCGTAAGACTGAATAAGGCGTAAGGGAGAGATAACACTAAATTAGAGTTTATAAAATCATTGGGAAAAGTGGTAGCAAAACGACGGTTCACGTTAGTGTCCAGAATCTACGAGACTGGCAATATACCATCTCACTTTAAGAAAAACATCTTTCACACAATTCCAAAGATTGCAAGAGCCGACAAGTGTGAGAATTATCGCACAATTAGCTTAAAAATTCATGCGCCTAAGTTGCCGAGATGAGTAGTATGCAAAAGAATGGAAAAGAAAAATGAGAATGTGTTAGATGACGATCAATTTGGCTTTAGGAAAAGTAAAGGCACGAGAGAGAGACAGTTCTGACGTTGCAGCTGGTAATGGAAGCAAGAGGGAAGAAAAATCAGACTCGTTCATGGGATTTGTCGACCTGGAAAAACCTTTCGACAATGTCAAATAGTGGAAGATGTTCGAAATTCTGAGAAAATTAGGGGTAGGGTACAGCGAAAGACGGGTAATACACAGTGTGAATACGGGCAAAGAGGGAACAATAGAAGTGGACGACGAAGAACGAAATGCACAGATTAAAGAGGGTGTAGGACAGGGATGTAGCCTTTCACCGCGACTGTTCGGTCTATGCATCGAAGAAGCAGTGACGGAAATAAAACAAAGCTTCAAGAGTGGAATTATAATCGAAAGCGAAAGGATACCAATGACAAGGTTCGCTTATGAATTGCTATCCTCAGTGAAAGTGAAGAATTACAGGAGGTATTGAGTAGAATCAACAGTCTAATGAGAACAGAATATGACAGAGTAAATCGAAGAGAGACGAAAGTAATGAGAAGTAGCAGAAATGAGAACACTAAGAACCTTAACATCAGAACTCGGGATCACGAAGCAGACAAACTCAAGGAATTCTGCTACCTAGGAAGCAAAATAAGCCATGACGGTCGGAGTAAGGAAGACATAAAAAGCAGACTAGTACTGGTAAGTCAAGAGAAGTCTATTAGTACCAAACATAGACCTTAAATTCAGAGTATGTACGTTTGGAGCACAGCATTGTATGGCAGTGAAAATGTGCTGTGGGAAAACCGGAACAGATGAGTATCGAAGCATTTGAGACGTGGTGCTGCAGAAGAATGTTGGAAGTTAGGTGGACTGCTATGGTAAGGAATTAGGAGCTTCTCCGCAGAATAGGCGAATAAAGGAATATAATAAAAACTTTGAGGTTCGCCGATGACATTGTAATTCTGTCAGAGACAGCAAAGCACTTGCAAGAGCAGTTGAACGGAATGGACAGTGTCTTGAAAGGAGGGTATAAGATGAACATCAACAAAAGCAAAACGAGGATAATGGAATGTAGTCGAATTAAGTCGGGTGATGCTGAGGGAATTGGATTAGGAAATGAGACACTTAAAGTAGTAAAGGAGTTTTTCTATGTGGGGAGCAGAATAACTGATGATGGTCGAAGTAGAGAGGATATAAAATGTAGACTGGCAATGGCAAGGAAAGCGTTTCTGAAGAAGAGAAATTTGTTAACATCGAGTGTAGATTTAAGTGCCAGGAAGTCGTTTCTGAAAATATTTGTATGGAGTGTAGCCATGTATGGAAGTGAAACATGGACGATAACTAGTTCGGACAAGAAGAGAATAGAAGCTTTCCAAATGTGGTGCTACAGAAGAATGCTGAGGATTAGATGGGTAGATCGCATAACTAATGAGGAGGTACTGAATAGAATTGGGGAGAAGAGGAGTTTGTGGCACAACTTGACTAGAAGAAGGGATCGGTTGGTAGGACATGTTCTGAGGCATCAAGGGATCACGAATTTAGTACTGGAGGGCAGCGTGGAGGGTAAAAATCGTAGAGGGAGACCAAGAGATGAATACACTAAGCAGATTCAGAAGGATGTAGGTTGCTTTTAAGTACTGGGAGATGAAGAAGCTTGCACAGGGTAGAATACCATGGAGAGCTGCATCAAACCAATCTCAGGACTGAAGACCACAACAACATGGAAAGTACAGACAGCGTGATAGGACATGTCTTTTTACTTGAGGGAATAACTTCCATGATACTGAAGGGAGCCGTAGAGAATAGAAACTGTAGGAGTGGACAGTGATTGGAATACATCTAGCAATTACCTGTGAACGTATATTGCTAGAGCTACTCTGAGATGAAGGGGTTTGCACAGGAGAGGAATACGTGGCGGGCCGTATGAAATCTGTCAGATGACTGATGACTCAAAAAAGTCCAGAGCAGGAAAATTACAGTCTTTAAGGTGCTCTTAACGTTAGTTAACATTTTTAGGTTCAGCTGTTAGTTCGCTTGGTAAGTATTATTATAGAATACGACTGAAAACCACGTGCTGCAGTTTCCCAACCACTGCTCTATTATAATACCAACCAGAATAGCGAGAAAATTTTCTAGACTTAAATCTGAAAGCTGTTTTCCAAAGAACTTTTTGGTACAACATTGAACATGGCTGACGTTTCCAGCAACCGTATACACAAATTTGAAAAATATGTAAAAATCTCCTCACACCACACCGGTGTTACTTATGTTTTAATGTTTGACTTTTTGAAGAACATTATCTCCTATATTTTAATATATGACTTGAGCAACTCAGCTCTTAAATCACTGTACATCTTTGACGATATGTTTTTCATGTAATTACCTTACCTTCTGATGAAGTCACCCTTAGAGGTGACGAAACCTGGTCAACGTATATAAAAAACCTATGCAACCGTTTGGCAGATTTTTACATATTTTTTTGGTGATTAGGAAGAAACGGTTGTTCTTTTTTTTTTGGAGGGGGGGGGGGGGAGTTGCTGCAGTCCCCCATCCCCCTCCCCTCTACCTGGATTTGCATCTGGCCCTAGGTAATCCAGAGCAGTAGCTGTGTGGGAGGCGTCTCGCATCGCCCTCTGAACTGGACGCTTCTGACGTCACGCGAGAGGTCCTTGTTGTTGAGACAAGGAGACAGTGTACTTGCTGGTCCCAGGGTATCAGGTGGCGCGGTGAAGGGAAGGAGAGAGAGGCGAGGTGGAAACACGACACCGCATCGCTCTGCAGCCTGCGATGGCCTTTTCGGCTGCCTCTGTGGCGAGGCCATCTTAACCTCGCACGTCAAACAAGAGACTCCTCTGACACAAGGTCAGAGTACAGTAACAAAAGGTGAAAAGTACTTGGGTCGACGGTGCAACTGAGGCAGTCAGTAGAATCTGGAAGAACAAAAATTTACGATACAACTTGACTAAGAAGAAAAAGGAATCATCAATTTGGTAATAGAGGTAGGTATTGTGTCTCACTGTTTAGAGGCACAAAACGCGTGGGTGTTTTCAGCTCGTTACTAAATGCAAATAAGTAGGAGGCCGATTTGGTAGGAGCTGAAGGAGTCCAGGCTGCAATAACATGCGGTACGGCACACTGTTAGAGAGAAGGATTATTATTCAAGAAACACATAGTACTATGAAATTACTTGTCTTCAGTAGTTTGTAGGACTGCAGCTGCGGCTACGAACTGACAGCCTCGTAACATGGAATACCATGAACTGATACAACATATTCGCAGGGACTAAGCCTGATGGGCCCTCCTCAGAGAATCAATGCAAACATTACAGAACTCATTATGAAAGTGCGTCTGCCTAGGTTGAACTCTAGCTAACAAGGGAACCTCCCCATCGCACCCCCCTCAGATTTAGTTATAAGTTGGCACAGTGGATAGGCCTTGATAAACTGAACACAGATCAATTGAGAAAACAGGAAGAAGTTGTGTGGAACTGTGAAAAAATAAGCAAAATATACAAACAGAGTAGCCCATGGGCGACATAGGCAATATCATGGAGACAGTTAGCTCACGAGCGCCATGGTCTCGTGGTAGCGTGAGCAGCTGCAGCAGGAGAGGTCCTTGGTTCACTGTAATAAGTTTAGTGTCTGTGTTTTGCGACGCACCGCAAAACCGTGCGATTAGTAGACGAAAGGACGTGTCTCTCCATTGGGAACCGAAAACATTTGATCGCAAAGTCATAGGTCAACCGATTCCTCCACAGGAAAACTCATCTGATATATTCTATACGACACTGGTGACGGCATGTGCGTCACATGACAAGAATATGTTGTCGACCCACCTAACTTGTACACTTGGCGAATGGGTAAAAAGATTCTTCTACCTTGCCCGATTTAGGTTTTCTTGTGAATGTGATAATCACTCCCAAAAAAGTGATGAAAACATAAGAGTTTGTCACATAAACTGAAAATAAAAAATTAAACTTTTCAGTCGATGGAAGATTTGAACCAAGGACCTTTCGTTCCGCAGCTGCTCACGTTGCCTCGAGACCACGGCGCTCCGGGGTTTTCGATATCCTTGATGTTGCATATCTTCCCATGAACTACTCAGTTTGTATTTTTGGTTATTTTTTCACAGTTCCACACAACTTCTTCCTGTTTTCTCAATTGATCTGTGTTCAGTTTTTCAAGGCCTATCCACTGTGCCAACTTATAACTAAATCTGAGGGGGGTGCGATGGGGAGGTTCCCTTGTAAGAAGTGAACGAGGCACGCTCCAGTTCCGTCGAGCTGCACAGCCCGCTAGAGTGCGCTGTGCTCGGCAGACGACGGGCTGCCAACCTTGTGTTGGCGCGGCGTTGTAGTAGGATCTGTGGCAATGATACTACAGTAGGAGTGTGGGAGGTTGAGAGGCGGCGTAAAAATTGTACAGGAAGACCAATGGCTGACTACAACAAATACACTCATCATCAGTTTTTTTGAGCCTTTGTCACACTTCAATGCGGGGTCGGCCTTCTTACTATGTGTTTGGCGATGTTAGTGTCAGACGGTGTCAGGGTGCCCTTCCTGTTCTCAACCCGTGCCCCCCAGCTGCCTGCGTCTAGTGAAAGCCACGAAATAGTGCGAACGTTTGCAAACGTCTGCGATTCGAGTAACTGAGGCGGGACGATGGGAGAACCTAGTGCGGTGCGGAAAACCACCTAAAAATCACATCCAGGCTGGCCGGCACACTGGCCCCCGCCGTTAATCCACCGGGCGGATTCGATCCGGGGCTGGCGCGCCTACCCAAGCAGCGCGTTAGCACTCTCGGCTAACCTGTCGGGTCTGCTACAATAAATACACTGACAAGGAGACGTCACGACCGTAGGGTCGGCGATTCGTCCGAAATTTTGTGTGGTGAAAGAGGACCCCTAACACCTCACGTGCTTAAAATATCAGGACGCACTACTCGTAAAATCCCGAGAAAAATCGATCTGAAGTTTCTTAGGTGCCTTATGAGCATAAAATGTGTCCACTGCCGAGCCGCCGCCTGGCCTACATGGTTAGCGCTCGGCCCCTTCCGCCAGAGGTCTCGGGTTCGATTTCTCCTCCGGCACTTTCTTTTTTCTTCTGTTGCTTGCAAAATTGCAGCGCATTGTTACAGGAGAATCGTGAAATTAATTCCCGGGAAGACTGTATACAAATTCATTCTACAATTCACCATCAATTATCGTCACCAATATTCTGAGACATGATTCAATATGCCTGGTTTGCCTCGAAATTATCAGAAACTCATAACATTTACGTAAATGTTAATGGGACATGTTTTTGTACAGATTTATTGCAAACGCTCTGTGACTGTAAAAAATCCGCTTTTATATGTTGCTCAAGATGTCGCAAAAATTATTGCTTTCTTTGTTTTTACGTTAATTACCACTGCAGTTCTTGTTTATAATTATTATATGTAAAAAAATTTAATGTTTCCCAATCGACTTTGTTATTCTGATTAAAAACCCAATGTTTCTCCTCATATGCTTTACAATGAAAAAGGGAAAACTCACCGCCATGAATTGTGTTGTTGGACAAAAAGAAAATAATTTGTATTCAATAATGAAACTAATTTGTTAAAGATAATGTAGGTTTGGGAAACTTTCTGAATAATTGGTGGAATAACCAAAGAAAATGAAACAGAAGAAAAAAAAAGTGACAGAGGAGGAATCGAACACGAGACCTCTGGCGTAAGAATCCGAGCCCTAAACACCTAGGCCAGACGGCGGCTCGGCAGTGTGCTAACATTTTATACTCATAAGGGACCTAAGAAACTTTTGATCGATTTTTCCAGGTGTTTTCCGGGTAGTGCGTCCTAATATTTTAACCACGTGAGGTGTTAGCGGTCCTCTTTCACCACACAAAATTGCGAACAAATATCCGACCCCACGGTCGTGCCGTCTCCTTGTGAGATGAGTAAAAAGTCGTGGTGGAGCTCCTTTTGCCCGCTGTAGCAGAGCAGCTCGACGTTGCATAGACACAACAAATCACTGGAAGCCCCTCCAGAAATATTGAACCATACTACCTCTGTGGCTGTTCATAATTACGCAAGTGTTGCCGGTGCAAGATTTCGTGCGCGAACTGACGTCTCGAACATGTCCCAGAAATGTTCGACGGAATACGTGTCGGGCAATCTGGGTGGACAAATCATTTGCACGAATTGTCTCAAATGTTTTTCAAACTAGTAGGGAGCAATTGTGGTCCAGTGATATGCCGCATTGTTATTCATAAAAATTCCACGGTTGTTTGGGAACAAGAAGTCTATGGATGTCTGCAAATGGTCTAGCAAGCAGTCTATGAATGTCTGCAAATGGTCTCCAAATAGCCAAACATTAACATTTCCAGTCAAAGATCGGTTCTGTTAGACATGTAATCACAGTCCACACCATTATAGAACCACCTCCAGTTTGCAGAGTGCCTAGATGACAACTTGGATCCATGGTTTGGTGGTGCCTGCTCTTACCAAATGAATTCGGGACATCTGACCAGGTCACGGTTTTCCAGTCGCCTAGAGTCTGGAGTTATTCTACCATTTATGCTGTACGGGTGTGAGACTTGGTCTCTCACTGTGCAAAATGAAAAGCCGTTTCGAGTATTTGAAAACAAAATTTTGAGGAAAATTTTCGGATCAAAAAGGGGTGACACTAGCGGAGAGTGGCGAAAACTGTATAACGAAGAGGTTCACGGACTCTATTCAAGCCCCGACATAATCAGTATTATTAAATCACGTAGGCTGCGATGGGCGGGTCACGTAGCTCGAATGCATGAGGGCAGGGCAGCGCGCAGAGTACTGGTAGGGCACCTAGAAGGAAAAGTCCTGTGGGGAGACCGAGGCGTAGATGGGAGGACAAGGTGAAGGCTGATTTGAGGAGCCTAGGTACTGAAGGTGAATGGAAGGAAATAGCCCAAGACAGGGACAGATGGCGAAAATACTTTGCTGCGGTAATGGACTCTCGAGTCCGGTATGACCAGTGAGTTAGTTGGTTAGAGTCTGGAGCCCAGGAAATGCGTTCAAGGCGATGTCGTGATGTTAGCAAAGGCACCCGCGTCGATCCACTGCTGTTGCAGCCCATTAACGGCAAATTTCGCAGCACTGTCCAGCAGATACGTTCGTCGTATATCCTACATTGATTTCGGCGGTTATTTCACGCAGTGATGCTTGTCTGTTAGCACTGACAACTCTAGGCAAACGCCGCTGCTCTCGGTCGGCAAGTGAAGGCAGTCGGCCACTGCCTTGGCCGTCGTGAGAGGTAACGCCTGGAATTTGTTGTTCTCGGCACACCCTTGACCCTGTAGCTCGCGAAATATTGAATTCCCTAACTATTTCCGGAATGGGATGTCATAAATGTTTAGTTCCAATTACCATTCTGCGTTCAAAGTCTGTTAATTACCGTTCGGAAACATTTTTACATGAACTGTCTGAGTTCAAATGACAGCTCCGTCAATGTGGTGCCCTTTTATATCTTGTGTACGGGGTACTACCGCTATTTGTATATCTGCATGTCGCTATCCCATAACTTTGTTACATCAGTGTAAATTGGACGATGTCAGTACTGCACAATGCATTTAATACAGTAGAACTTCGTTAATACGAATCCGAAGGGACCGAAAAATCAGGAGTTCGTGTTAAAAAAATTCGTGTTAAGTGAAAAACAAATAAGTATACATGTACAGCAGTGCACTAATGTGTAATACTACACTATCAATCACGGTATTGTAGACTTATAATGCTATAAAGTGATTGTAAAATTACAAGTACTCACAAATTACATACGTTACTTCCTTGGAAAAAATTCGGTCATGGTTCGCTGACGTTCATGGGAACCGATTGTAATGATAGCGTCCGTAAACCCAGCAGTGACGTCGGATGTTGAAGTGAACCGTTCTAAACAGTCCAAGGCTGTAAACATCTCCTGACGGGTAGGTGGAATGGTATCTTTATTATCTTCCTCTTCATTTTCCTCTGATGGCCCTTCTTGCACCTCGTTCACAGCTTTTGGCACATCCGATTCCACAGAAGCACATACAGCAACATCGTCCTCTATACTAATGAATTCTTCGAAATTAATCCCAGGTTTCGCAACGTCCTGCAGAACTGTCCATTCATCAGGTGAAGTGGCATCTTCTAACTCGTGGACATCTTCAGTGTTGCTATGTGTCCAAGCTCTGTTAAAGCACTTCCCTCTATGATGCGGCGATACTGAGTTCCAGGCTGCTGCGATGGCTTTTATTGCGTCAAGCAGATTCCAATTTGGGGTTGCACTGTTGTTTTCAGCAGCACGAATTGCAGCTCTTACAAGTCGCTTACGATAAGCTCTCTTTATGAGAGAGATTATGCCTTGGTCCAAAGGCTGAAGGCGGCTTGTGGCGTTGGGTGGAAAAAAGTGAACCTTTATGTTGGATAGGTTCAGATCATGAACGTTATGGGCAGTACATCTGTCCAATGTAAGAAGAACATGTATATTTTGAGCAACCATTCAACTGTTGAAACGAAGAAGCCACTTGTGAAATGATGTGCCACCGATCCAAGCTTTCTTGTGGTGAGAGCAGATGCAAGGTAAAGTGTCCATATTTATGTTTTTAAAACAACGTGGTTTCTCGGATTTACCGATAACCCAGGGACGAAACTTCTCACTGCCGTCAGCATTACAGTACAGTGCAACAGTCACACGTTGTTTGCTTCGTGCTCCATCGTGACACTTATCACCCTTTATCCCCAGGGTGTGATTTGGAAAACAATTGTAGAAAAGTCCAGTTTCATCCATGTTAAACACATCACACGAGGTATATTTTTCCCTCACTCGGTTGAATTCACGCAACCAGCTGTTCGCACTTTCTTCATCAACTTCATTTGCTTCACCACAAATTTGTACACATGAAATTGAATGTCTCTTTTGGAACCGATACAACCAACCAGCAGAACAACGGAAATCTTCGATGCCCATATCTTTAGCAATATCATTTGCTTTTGACTGAATCACGGGGGCAGTCAAAGGTATGCAAGATGCACGCAGATGATTGAACCATTCTAGCAGTAACGTCTCGATGTCTTCATACTTGGCGGTACGAAGTCGTTTAGATTTGTTTCCAGAACCTGATGCCGCAGCATTAATAATTTTTTCTCGATTCTTAATAATCGTAGATAAAGTACATTCAGATATCCAAACTGCTCTGAAACTGCTGTTTTGTTGGTACCACGGTCCACTTCATCTACAATCTTAAGCTTCAACTGTACATTTAGAGCTGTCTGCTTCCTCTTTGCCATTTTCGCGTGCTACGGTACCGGTTGTAACTGTAGTTTTTATTCAGTATTCCAGCTCAATACAGCTACGACTAACAGAACACCTGTCAAATCTGGCACTGAGACCGTTCCTAAATGCTGCTGTACACATTATTGAATGTCTTACAATGTACAGCATACACTGATTGTTGAGGTGATAATCGCGGTTACAGACCTACAATACGTTAAAAACGGGTCAACAATAAGTATAATTAGCTTTGTAGCTACATTTCCTACATTCATTTAGGAAAAAATACGCTTTGGAATACTCTAAGGTCGGAAGTTTGTGTTACAGTGAAATTTAATTACGCTAGGAACTGAAACAGAGTTCGTAATTCGCCTTAACCGAAATTCGTGTTAACCGATATAACATACCGTAAGAACTAATGTATTCCTGGTGGGACCAATATTTTTTTAGCGTTAACCGCGAGTTCGTCTTATGCGAGTTCGCACTAACAAGGTTATACTGTAATTAACTTTTCAGTGCTACATTAAAAAGAAGTTTTGTAATTATTAATTACTTCCGTGGACCTGGCTTTTTCAAAGGATGGTTTACCATTAGAAGCAGACCCTCTTGAGTTCTTTTTCTAGATTTAGCGGAAATCTATTTTCTGTCTTCAAAGTTGCCGACGCAGTAAATCCGGTTTTGCAGAGGAAGGATGTAAAAATTGGTAAAAGTGTATCAGAGCAGAAAACTCATTATCCACCCGCGTCCAAAATTCAAAGGGCGATTTATTACTAAATTGTCTTTTGGTTTCACCACTTGCCATGAAGTCTACAAAGATTTCTTATTTGGTAATTGAAAAACTTTCGGGAATCTCAAATCCACTTGTAACGTGCTACCAAGTTTCTTTCAGCAAGAAAATACATTTTAAAATTCTTTTGCAGCGTGGTTAATAGATTTTTTCCTTCAGCCTTCTAAGTTTTAGAACTTTCATGCACCTTTGCGATCATGCACAGTTTCTTTGCTTTAAATTTCTCCTCCACGATTCCAGTTTTCTTCAAAAAGCGTTATCACTGGAATCCACCATATGCGTATTTGATCCTTGGGCTCGAAGAATCAAGGTATTTAATTTCTCGAATATGACGTCCAGGTATCTCAATTTCATCACAAGTAAACCGCCTCGATTGTCCTCGGCTTCTGATCGGATTTCGTCTTCTACAAAAATGACCATTTCGTTTCTTAATTCACAATTACGTAGAAAAAATTACGCACGTGATAACCATCTTGCCTCGCAATAAAATAGTAATGGTGAATGTGCTGTCTTTACAAAACGCAGAACAAACACTTGATTTTAGGGGTCTCACTTCTATACCACTTATTACAGTTACAACCATCGTTGGTAAAGTATTCAGACGGGGACTAAAAGATGATGTCATTTACCGTCTTGTAAAGTCATCAGATGATCAAAACGACTTGCAAAATGATTTAGATAAGATATCTGTATGGTGCGAAAAGTGGCAGTTGACCCTGAATAAGGAAAAGTGTGAAGTTATTCACATGAGTACTAAAATAAATAAGCTAAATTTCGATTTCGCGTTAAGTCACACAAATTTGAAGGCTGTAAATTCAACTAAATAGTTATGGATTACAATTACAAATAAGCTAAATTGGAACGATCACATAGATTATATTGTCGGTAAGGCAAACCTAAGACTGCGATTCATTGGCAGAACACTTAGAAGGTGCAACAGGTCTCCTAAAGAAACTGGTTACACCACGCTTGTCCGCCCTATTCTGGAGTATTGCTGTGCGGTGTGGGATCCGCATCAGGTGGGACTGACGGATGACATGGAAGAAGTACAAAGAAGGGCAGTTCGTTTTGTATTATCGCGAACTAGGGGAGATAGTGTCATAGACATGACACGTCAATTGGAGTAACAATCACTAAAACAAAGGCGTTTTTCGTTGCGACAGGATCTTCTCATGAAATTTCGATCACCAGTTTTCTCCTGCGATTGAGAAAACATTCTGTTGGCACCCACCTACATAGGGAGAAATCATCATCACGATAAAATAAGAGAAATCAGGGCTCGCACAGAAAAATTTAAGCGCTCGTTTTTCCCGCGTGCCGTTGGAGAGTGGGCCGGCTGGGGTGGCCGAGCGGTTCTAGGCGCTACAGTGTGGAACCGCGCGACAGCTGCGGTCGCAGGTTCGAATCCTGCCTCGGGAATGGATGTGTGTGATGTCCTTAGGTTAGTTATCTTTATGTAGTTCTAAGTTCTAGGGGACTGATGACCTGAGATTTTAAGTCCCAGAGTGCTCAGAGCCATTTGAACCATCTTGAACCGTTCGAGAGTGGAACGGTAGAGAGACAGCTTGAAGATGGTTCATTGAACCCTCTGCCGGGCACTTTATTGTGTATAGCAGAGCAATCACGTAGATGTAGATGTTTGGTGGCCAGAGCTTCTCTCTGGATCACGCAGTGTGTCCAGACACATTGTGGAGACTTTTCTTTCACAACTGCTGGTATAATGTGGGATCTTCCAGGCACTGAAGGAGCACGATTGGTGCATCCATTGAGATAAGGAAAGTCGTGGAATAGCGATATGCATACACCCAAATGGCGGTAGTATCTCATACGCAACGTACAAAAGGGCAGTGGACAGGCGGAGTTATCATTTGTTGGTTGGCTGGTTGGTTGTTTGTTTGGGAGAAGAGACGAAACAGCGAGGTTATCGGCCTCATAGGATTAGGTAAGGATGGGGAAGGAAGTCGGCCGTGCCCTTTCAAAGGAATCATCCCGGCATTTGCCTGGAGCGATTTAGGGAAATCACGGAAAACCTAAACCAGGATGGCCGGACGCGGGATTGAACCGTCGTCCTCCCGAATGCGAGTCCAGTGTGCTAAACACTGCGCCACCTCGCTCGGTTTATCATTTGTACTCAGGTGACTAGAGTGAAAATGATACCGAGTTGGTTCTGGCTGCACCCAGAAATTTACAGAGTTTGAACGCTGAATGCTAGACGCATGGGTCATTCCACTTCGGAAATCGTTAGAGAATTCAGTATTTCGAGATCCACAGTACTGATAGTGTGCCGAGAATACTAAATATCAGGCATTACCTATCAGCGCAGACGGCCTTCACTTAACGGACGATAGCAGCCGCGTTTGTGTAGAGTTGTCACTGATAACAAAGCACCAATGCATAATCGCAGTAATGAATGTGGTGGCATACGACGAACGAATCCGTTAGGATAGTGCGGCGTAATTTGCCGTGAAATGGTCCATGATAACAGACGTCCGACGCGAGTGCCTTTGCTAACAGCACGATATCGCCTGCAGCGCCTCTCCTGAGTTTGTGACCACATAGGTTGGACGCTAGACGACTGGAAAACAATAGCCTGATTACCTGAGTACCGATTTCAGTTGGTAAGAGCTGGCGGTAGGGTTCATGTCTGGCGCAGACCCCACGAAGCTGTGGATCCAAGAGGGGAACAAAGGCACTGTGAAAGCTGGTGGTAACTCCACAATGGTGAAGGCTGTGTTTACATGGAATGGAGCGGGTCCTCCAGTCCAACTGAACCGACCATTGACTGTAAATGGTTATGTTGAGCTAGTTGGAGACCATTCGCAGCCATTCATGGACTTCATGTTCCGAAACTACCATGTCTGCATCTACATCTTCATTTATACTCCGCAAGACACCCAACGGTGTGTGGCGGAGGGCACTTTACGTGCCGCTGTCATTACCTCCCTTTCCTCTTCCAGTCGCGTATGGTTCGCGGGAATAACGACTGCCGGAAAGCCTCCGTGCGCGCTCGAATCTCTCTAATTTTACATTCGTGATCTCCTCGGGAGGTATAAGTAGGGGGAAGCAATACATTCGATACCTCATCCAGAAACGCACCCTCTCGAAACCTGGACAGCAAGCTACACCGCGATGCAGAGCGCCTCTCTTGCAGAGTCTGCCACTGGAGTTTGCTAAACATCTCCGTAACGCTATCGCGCTTACCAAATAACCCTGTGAGGAAACGCGCCGCTCTTCTTTGGATCTTCTCTATATCCTCTGCCAACCCGACCTGGTACGGATCCCACACTGATGAGCAATACTCAACCATAGGTCGAACGAGTGTTTTGTAAGCCACCTCCTTTGTTGGTGGACTACATTTTCTAAGGACACTCCCAATGAATCTCAACCTGGCACCCGCCTTACCAACAATTAATTTTATATGATCATTCCACTTCAAATCGTTCCGTACCGATACTCCCAGATATTTTACAGAAGTAACTGCAACCAGTGTTTGTTCCGCTATCATATAATCATACAATAAAGGATCCTTCTTTGTGTGCATTCACAATACATTACATTTGTCTGTGTTAAGGGTCAGTTGCCACTCCCTGCACCAAGTGCCTATCCGCTACAGATCTTCCTGCATTTCGCTGCAATTTTCTAATGCTGCAACTTCTCTGTATACTACAGCATCATCCGCGAAAAGCCGCATGGAACTTCCGACACTATCTACTAAGTCATTTATATATATATGTCCTGTCATCGGGGCACGATTTTTCGCGACTGGTTTGAAGACCATTTTGGAGAATTGGAGCGAATTATTTGGCCACGAGAGGTCAGTTCGCCCACAAAATGCTGCACCGGCAACACTTTCGCAATTACGGGTGGCTGCAGAGGCAGCGTGGCACAATAATTCTGCAAGGAACTTTAACTTGTTGAGTCCATGCCACGTCGAGTTGCTATTCTACACCGGGCAAAAGGAAGTCCAGGTCGATATTAGACGGTATCCCGTAAGTTTTGTCGCCTATGTAACTGCCTCTCAAAAACAATTTTGTGGTTTTCTATGTGTTTCCGTAAATGGTAGAGAGCCCTCTTTGTACGTAGGGCAGTGTTGAAATTATTATTGCAGTCATTTATTATTAAACTATAACCACATCTGCACCACTTTTTTAAAGCAAAAACTGTTTCTTCACTAGAAAACATCTTCCCACCCGGTTCGAATCAGTAACGGACAATGTCAGTAACGTTTCGTTTAATAGCAGTGCCTCTGGTGCCCGTATCTATAATTATAACAAACAACATTACCTTATGTTTTCAATGGGTTACGATGGATGGTGACTTTTGGGCCACCCCGGACAATATCACTCTGTCGAAATAGGCAGATCCATCATTATCGTGCAGATGTTGTGAAAAGCGCTAAAGGAAATTGAAGCAAAAATTTAACAAGCGTAGAGTTTTCAATTTGCTGAGCATGTTCATCGCTGTTCTTATTTCTGATACGTACATCACAGACGTGTTCGTCACTTCCTCGGCTCATACAGCAAGCAGCTCTGCCTCACCTGGAACAAAGGAAACGCGTGGTAAGACAGCCGCACGTTGGTGTCAGTAGTCGGAAGTTGCGTGTGCAGCAGCAGAAGCAGCTAGAAGAAAAACGTTTCGCGCAAGACACTTGTTTCAAATGGATCGCCGTAATTGTTCGTGAGCTGCATAGTGCTAGCGAGAAAGTCAACAGTGGCAAACGGATGTTACTGGAGCACACACGATATGTGGGAGTATCGTGTTTCATCATTATAGTATTTGTGTAACTGATCTGATGACAACTGAGACGATTCATATAAAGAGACCTGCGAGAAAAACCAGCTCGATGCTTTGACGGCCGCCACCGCGTCTTGGTTCAAATGTCTCTGAGCACTATGCGACTTAACATCTGAGGTCATCAGTCCCCTAGAACTTAGAACTACTTAAACCTAACTAACCTAAAGGCATCACACACATCCATGCTCGAGGCAGGATTCGAACCTGCGACAGTAGCGGTCGCGCGGTTCCAGACTGAAGCGCCTAGAAGCGCTCGGCCATCCCGGCCGGCGCCACCGCGTCTTCATGAGGCACCCAGATCTGAAAGCTTTACGCGAGAAGTGACTAAATTGTGAACATCGTAACGTAGCTTACCGAGAGAACATTTCAATCGCAGCAGAAGATACTTCAGCGAGAATATAATGAGCTTTGTGCCAGCAGCCGCGATAATAATCGACTGGATGACTTGGCTAGAATCCATGCATATATCCATTTCGTATCTACGTATTTATGTATGTACTTATGTATGTATGTACGTTCCACATCTCCTAAACCACTGGACCAATTCAGCCAAACTTGATACACATATCACTTACCGTCTGGAATGAATCGCTGTGGGGATAAAAACCACCTACCTATCAAACGGGTGGGGGTGGGGGTGACAAAGAAGCGTAGGCCACGATGCGCGAATACTCAGACTTTATTTATGTTGCAACAAATTTTACACATAATTGCAAATTCCTAGAAAAATTTTTTCTCTCTGGCAACCCACACAACATGACGAACCGAAAATGGTTTATCGCATACTACATTTTCGCTATTCATGCAGTAACACCATAAGTAATGACGTTTTAATTTACCACTTCTTTACCACTAAGTGTATTCGCCACCCATTTTTCAGACAATATTCACATATACCATTGAATGTGCCTGCAAAATTATTTCATTTTATGCGCCATAGTTCAGGAGACATGGCCTCATAAAGGCTGGGATGCGTGAAAAACTGCCTCATCATGCGTAACGTTTAACTGTATTAATTGTTTGATACTAACAATATTCGCCACACATTTTGGGACAGTATCCACATATGCCTGGCAACGGCCTTGCCGCAGTGGATACGCCGGTTCCCGTGAGATCACCGAAGTTAAGCAGTGTCGGGCGTGGCCGGCACTTGGATGAGTGTCCATCCAGCCGCCATGCGCTGTTGCCATTTTTCGGGGTGCACTCAGCCTCATGATGCCAATTGAGGAGCTACACGAACGAATAGTAGCGGCTTCGGCCAAGAATACCATCTTACGACTGGGAGAGCGGTGTGCTGACCACACGCCCCTCCTATCCGCATCCTCCTCTGAGGATGACACGGTGGTCGGATGGTCCCGGTAGCCCACTCGTGGCCTGAAGACGGAGTGCTTTTTTTTATCCACATATGCCGCTGAATTTACTTACAAAAGTATGTCATTGTGCGACAGATAGTTAAGGAGATGTTATGTCATAAACACTGAGACGCCTTAAGAAGAAACTGTAGAGCGAGGGTTGGGTTGATTTGGGGGAAGAGACTAAACAGCGAGGTCATCGGTCTCATCGGATTAGGGAAGGGCGGGGAAGGAAGTCGGCCGTGCCCTGTCAATTGAACCATCCCGGCATTTGCCTGCAGTGATTTAGGGTAATCACGCAAAACCTAAATCGGGGTCGTCGGACGAGGGATTGAACCGTCGTCCTCCCGAATGCGAGCACAGCGTACTAACCACTGCGCCACCTCACTCGGGATAGGGCGAAATTCGCCAAAGATAGAGGTCAACTATGTGTACTAATACGTGTGAGATACGTTAAATATACGTAAAATATATGTGACATGTGCATATGTGGGGGAAGTTGTGCGTAAAAAGCTCCTTCACAAACCCTGGATCGATTTCAACCAAACGTAATATAAATACTACTTATTATATGGAAAGAAACACAATGGGGATAAGAACAAGCAATCTCCTTTTGCGGTAGAGGCGATAACGTCGAGAGAAAATGGAGAAGGAGTAAAGGGACAAAAATATGGAGGAACAGGCGATAGGCAGAGACAAAGTAGACGAGATGGGCAGAAAAGCAAAAGAGGAGGAGATGGACAGAGAGAAGGGAAGCAGTAAATGGATGGAGAGAGGTGGAGGAGAAGATAAGACCAGGTGAAAGGGACATAGAAAGAGGCAATGTGGACTTAAAGGGCAAGGTGGAGACAGATTTGGATGTATTATGAGGCGCTGGACATGAAGGAGGAGTAACAGATACACAGAGAAAGGAAAGAGGAGGAGTTTAACAGAGAGAGGGGTGAGAAGGAGAGGTGCAGAGAAAGGAATGAGGAGATGGATAGAGAGAGGAGGACGATGAGATGGGAAAAGGGAGAGGACTCAGGAGGAGATGGATAAAGAGAAGGGGAGAGGAGAAGGACGTTCTAACAACCCTACCACAACAAATGTCAAAAATTAATTATGATTGTAGTGCTGCTCACGCTGCTAAATATTCCATTTTCGGGCAACAACAAAGTTATATTATGTGGCAGGTGTCATTAGAGCACAGTTAATAAAGTCATTTCATGAAATAATGGATAAACTAGGCACTCATCTTTTCGTGTTTCCCACGCTGGTCTCGCTGAGAACTCATGGCTCAATCGTCGAAAAAATCTTGGTAGTGATGATTCCAAGCTCGGATGCAAAGAGGCCTAGGTGTTATTCTGCGATATTCAAAAGTTTTATAGATGTGTTTCATAAACGATTCTTGAAGATTAAACTTTTGCAAGTTAAGACAATGGTGATGTAAAAAAGTAATCAGCACTCCGAATTTAAGTTACACTTCTTTTTTATTACTTTTGTTGCAACATCACTTCACAATATAAAACATACTTGAAAATATCTTCCTCACTGTTAAAGTTCACATTTCATAAACTGACTACAATTTGCGTCTTTTCAACATGATGACCAAGACTTGACTCTCTAATAACCGCTTACGCGCCCAAAAATCAGAGACACAAGTACGTCGAATATCACAGTGACAAAAGAAAGAATACACATAAGAATATTGCAATATTGCAATATATACATATCGATGTATCAAAGCACCTCTACATTAATGAAATCAAATCTGAATGTTGACACACAAATATGTTAACTGTTTTACAGAAACACAGTAGAATATTGCTGGTATCGACAGGTTGAGGTGAGGTGCCGTAATTGTTACGTAATTCAAGTACCATTTACAACGTGGAGACAGATTTGGATGTATTATGAGGCGATGGACATGAGGGAGGAGGAACAGATGCACAGAAAAGGTAAAGAGGAGGAGTTTAACAGAGAGGAGGGAGAGAAGGAGAGGAGCAGAGAAAAGAATCAGGAGATGGACAGAGAGAGGAGGACGATGAGATGGAAAAGAGAGAGGGCTCAGGAGGAGGTGGATAAAGAGAAGGGGAGAGGAGAAGGACTTCAGAGGAGGTGAGGAAGAGGTAGAGGGAGAGGAGGCGGTTGACTTAGTGGGGGCAGCAGGGAAGGAGCAGTGAACAGAGGTGGTACGGAGTAGCTGATGGATAGAGAGGGGGATGGAGGACATGAACTAACAGAAGACACCTAGCCAACGTCAGGTATTCAGCTATTTGTTAACTGACATTTATATTTGTTAACAAATATAAATTCAAATAAAGATAAAAATGTCGTTGTGACTAGTGAGATTCGAAGTAGTGACTATGCGGTTTAGAGAATTTTACGCTACACGCTCAGCTACAGGCGGCAATGGTTGAGAACTATAGTTACTTTTTTGTATTTAATAAAGATCGGTTATCTAATCTTCCAAGGCGATTTACTCGGCTATTTTTGAGAATGGCGTCTTACTGCTTTAGGAAGCTCATGTCTGATAGACCGCCGTTCTGACACTATAAGTATGGAAAGAATCGGACGTGGTCAGTGTGTGAGGTGTCCTTGCCGGTCACGCACTGCCAATGCAAAGTTGACGAAACACCTATCTTTGCAGTGCCAGACTTTGCCACCAGACGTCACGCATATGCGCGGTTGCATAGCGACGGTTGCGCAGAACTGTCATCTGCTGGAGAGCACGTGTGTACTTCTGTTTTTTAGTTTATTCACGAATACGGAAGATTTTCACAAATGCCAGAGTTTGTATTTTTCAATACAGATTCGTATACTGTAAATAGGCAACGGGAAGTTCAAAATGGCTCTGAGCACTATGGGACTTAACATCTTAGGTCATCAGTCCCCTAGAACTTAGAACTACTTAAACTTAACTAACCCAAAGACATCACACACATCCATGCCCAAGGCAGGATTCGAACCTGCGACGGTAGCAGTCCCGCGGTTCCGGACTACAGCGCCTAGAACCGCACGGTCACCGCGGCCGGCGCAACGGAAAGTATTGCACCATTAAGCTCCAGACCGACGTATATTTATTGTATGGGAATGTTAAAGACATAACGTGTATTAAATGGAAAGACTTTCTTCAAATCGGAACTGATGTCCATCGTCATGATGGGCAGTACGAGGTGTGACCGCCACAGGCACGATTACACACTGTACTTGTTGCGACATGGCAGCACACAGCTTCCGAATGTCTTATAAAGAAATTTCTTGCCGAAACACGCGCTGTGGCATTTATTTACGGTCCAATGGGCCCGCAGCTTAGAAGATATCTCTTAGAGACATTATGAAATAATTATTACGCGCTGTATCACGTCACGAAGACTGCTGGCCGCAGCTGCTTGCCGGCCGCTGTGGCCGAGCGGTTCTAGGTGCTTCAGTCTGGAATCGCGCGACCGCTACGGTCGCAGGTTCGAATCCTGCCTCGGGCATGGATGTGTGTGATGTCCTCAGGTTAGTTAGGTTTAAGTAGTTCTAAGTTCTAGGGGACTGATGTCCTAAGATGTTAAATCCCATAGCGCTGAGAGCCATTTGATTTTGCAGCTGCTTTGAAAGTGTACGTCTTCCAATCGCACCCCCCAGATTCTCTGTAGCCGGCCGGAGTGGCCGAGCGGTTAAGGGCGCTATAGTCTGGAACCGCACGACCGCTACGGTCGCAGGTTCGAATCCTGCCTCGGGCATGGATGTGTGTGATGTCCTTAGGTTGGTTAGGTTTAAGTAGTTCTAAGTTCTAGGGGACTTATGACCACAGCCGTTGAGTCCCATAGTGCTCAGAGCCATCTGAACCATTTTTGAACCAGATTCTCTGTAAGTGGCCAGACATGGCCCACAAGAATCTCGACATTGCTCAAAGCGTTTTCGGTGTGAACTTCAGCGTTGGGTCTTGCATTATCCTGCTGGAATACACTATTAGATACTCTGGTCGTGAAGGTCCGGTCTAAGGCCACGCGAGCACCACTCGCCCTCTGCAGGGATAGCTTTTTTTCTGCACTGAAAAGGACTCGCAAAAGGACGAAATACTATAGCATCACTTTCGTCGAGCTGTCAATACTGGAACACTATCCGTTTCCCTCACTGACTTCTGGAATGTCCATTATCTAAAAATCAACAATTTTTCGTAAAGCTTTAAACAAGTGCAAAATCTACATTAACATCGACATCCATATTCTGCAAGCCACTGTGAAGTATAGAGCAGAGAGTGTGTCCCACAAGAGCAATTATTAGGGTTTTTTCTGCTCCATTCACGTAAGGAGCGTGGGAACAATGACTGTTTCATGCCTCCATACATGCTGTAATTATTCTAATCTTTTCCTCAACATCCCTACGGGAGCGATACGGAATAGACTGCAGTACATTCCTACAGTCGCCATTTAAAGCCAGTTCTTGAAACTTTGTAAGTAGATGTTTTTCGGATAGTTTCCGTCCTTCTTCAAGAGTCCATTAGTTCAGTTCTTTAGGCATCTCCGTGTCATTCTCCCACGGGTCCAACAAACCTGTGACGCTGGTCGCGGTGGCCGGTTCTAGGCGCTTCAGTCCGAAGCCGCGCGACTGCTACGATCGCAGGTTCGAATCCTGTCTCGGGCATGGATGTGTGTGATGTCCTTAGGTTGGTTAGGTTTAAGTAGTTCTGAGTTCTAGGGGACTGATGGCCTCAGATGTTAAGTCCCATAGTGCTCAGAGCCATTTGAACCATTTGAAACCTGTGAGTGTTCGTGCTGCCCTCCTCTGTATACGTGTAATATTCACTGGTAGTCCTATTTGGTATGGGTCCCACGAATGGGTCGCACGAGAGACCTATAAGCAATCTCTTTGAAGACTGATTGCACTTCCCCAGCATTCTACCAATAAACTGAAGTCTGGCTGCTGCTTTGTCCACGACTACGCCTATTTCATCATTCCATTTTATATCCCTACAGAGTGTTTCACCAAAGTATTTGCATGAGTTGAGTGATTCCAGCGGTGACTCATTGGTACGATAGTCATAGGGTACTACTTTTTCCGTCCGCAGCTCGTGGTCGTGCGGTAGCGTTCTCGCTTCCCACGCCCGGCCTCGTGATGACTGGGTGTTGTGTGCTGTCCTTAGGTTAGTTAGGTTTAAGTAGTTCTAAGTTCTAGGGGACTGATGACCATAGATGTTAAGTCCCATAGTGCTCAGAGCCATTTGAACTAATTTTTCCATTTCGTGAAATGCACCGTTTTACATTTTTGAACATTTAAAGCAGTTGCCAGTCTTTGCACCACTTCGAAATCTTATCGTGATCTGACTGAATATTTAAGTAGCTTCATTATGGATAACTGCATTATGTGCGAAAAGTCTGAGGCTACTATTAATTTGTCTGCCAAGTGAATGGTACAGAACATGAATAGCAAGGGTTGCAACGCACTTCCCTGCCGCGCGGAGTGGCCGCACGGTTTGAGGCGTCATGTCACGGAATGCGCGGCCCCTCCCCCCGGAGGTTCGAGTCCTCCCTGGGGCATGGATGTGTGTGTTGTTCTTAGCATAAGATAGGTTAAGTAGTGTGTAAGTCTAGGGACCAATGACCAAAGCAGTTTGGTCCCTTAGGAATTCACGCACACACGCACTTCCATGGGGTACACCTGAAGTTACTTCTACATTTGTCTATGACTCCATTTAAGATAACAAGCTACGCCCTCCCTACCAAGAAATTCTCGGTCCAATCACATGTCACACACTTCGCTTGACACCCCGCACGATCGTACTTTCGACAATAAGGGTTGATATGGTACTGACTGAATTGCTTTTCGGAAATTCAGAAATACTGCATGTACTTGGCTGCCTTGATCCATGGTTTTCAGCTTTCAGGATGTCATCTGATAAAAGTTGGAGCTAGGTGTCGTATTTGAATCTTTTCGGAAGCCATGCTGGTTGGCATGGGGGAGATCATTCTGTTCGAGATATTTCTTTACGTTTGGGCTCAGAACACGTTCTAAGAGCGTGCAATAAATGGATGTCAAGGATGCTGGTTATTAGTTTTGTGGGTCAGTTCTGCCACCCTTCTTGTAGACGGGTGTGAGTTGTACCTTCTTCCAAGCGCAGGAAACAGTTTTATTTTCGAGGGAAACCACAGTATGCTATGGTTAAAAGAGCGACTACCTAGCCGCAAATTCCTTGTAGAATACGATGGGGACCCTACCAGGCGCTGGAGGTTTGTTCAATTTTTACGATTTCAGCTGTTTCTCAACACCACCGACACTAATGCTCATATCGCTCTTCTTCGCAGTGGTACGAAAAGAGACAATGCTCATGCATTTCCGTTTTTAGCAGAACATTTCACCGAGCAAGATGGCGCAGTGGTTAGCACACTGGACTCGCATTCAGGAAGACGACGGTTCAAAGCCGCGTCCCGCCATCCAGACTTAGGTTTTTCGTGACTTCCCTCAATCGCTTCAGGCAAATGCTGAGATGGTTCCTTTGAAAGGGCACGGCCGACTTCCTCCCCCATACTTTCCTAATCCGATGGGACCGATGACCTCGCTGTTTGGTCCCATCCCCCGAATCGAGCAACAAACCGGAAGAGGTGGAAACGGAGTTCGGTATTTTATGCAGTATATGTTACAAAATATGTCAAAAAATAACGGAATTCCTCCAGCTGTATTAAGGTGTTGGTTTTATTGGCAACTAGTTTCGATGTTGTTACATCATCATCTTCAGGCCCACACTTGCTGACAGTAACCGTATGTGTCTAACACCAGTAGTCAGCGGTGAGATAGGCGTGTTCCATGCGGAAGGCAGGTAGTAACTGATATGAACATTACCACTGACTGCTAGTGTTACACACATACGGTTACTGTCAACAAGAATGGGCCTGAAGATGATGATGTAACAACATCGAAACTAGTTGCCAGTAAAACCAACACCTTAGTACAGCTGGGAGGAATTTCGTCATTTTTTAACATATACAGGGTGGCGCAGGGGAACGGGAAATTTTGAACGTTACAGTTGGCAGCACTGTAGCGCCGGCAGACGTCGAAACTTTGCACAGTTGATGTGAACGCATTGCCATTTAGTAATCATGGAGAATTGGACTGGTGCGGAACGTGCAGTAGCTGTGAGAGCGTTTTACAAAAATGGTGATAGTGCGACTGCGCCGCGCAGAGAACATTGCGACAGCATTACTAGCTTGGACGTCACGGACGTGTCCCATCTGCGCATGCGATTACAACGTGGGTGCGTAATTTTGAAGAAACAGGATCTGCCTTGAAAAAGAAACCTCCAGGTGGCATTCCAACGGTAGTACCCGAGAGAACATTGCAGCTGCTAGAGCTGCAATCGACAGAAGTCCTCGCCGCTCCGTTCGACAGCATGCATCTTCGCTAGGGATTAAGCGACGAAGCTTACAAAGAATACTGCACGAATTAGACTTCCATCTCTATAAGTTGCAGATTGTGCAACACTTACATGAACGAGACCCAGCGTCACGTATGGACTTTAGTAGCCAGATATTGGCTAAAATCAACGAGGACGCGAATTTCCTTGGTAACTTATGGATATCAGACGAAGCCCATTTCCACCTGAACAGACACGTGAACAAACAGAATTTTCATTATTGGGCACAGGACAATCCTTGTGAGTTTCACCAGCGACCACTACATAGCGCCAAGGTCACAGTATGGTGTGCTGTATCACGTCACGGTGTTGTCGGCCCTTATTCTTTTGAACGTGTGGATGGTAGTGCAGTGACAGTAACATCCGCTCGATATGTTGAAATGCTTCAAACATTCTTTACACCGAGACTGTACGAGCTTAATCTTAACGTCGCAAACATGTGGTTTCAGCAGGACGGACCCACGTCGCACACTGCTCGACAATCGATGGCAGCAGTTCGTCAACTGTTTGGAACACGCATTATTTCACGTAACGGTGACGTTGCATGGCCTGCGAGATCCCCTGATCTTAGTGTGTGCGACTTCTTCCTGTGGGGATATCTTAAAGGCAAGGTGTACCGTACACGTCCTGCAACAATCCTTGAACTGAAGGAGAACATCCGTACACGTCCTGCAACAATCCATGAACTGAAGGAGAACATTGAAAACGAAATCACTGCCATTCCTCAAGATTTGCTACACCGCGCATTCCAGAGTTTTCATAACAGGCTGTTAAGAGTGTGAACGCCGAATGGGAGCACATCTTTCCGATGTCATCTTTAAAAAGTAAAGAGACACTTTTGGACATTTTGATTGTAAACACATACTGAATAATGGCATACTGAATACATTCACTTTCGTTAAAAATTACTAGTTTTATGAATTTATTCATGGAAATGACGTCATTTCGAAATTTCCCGTTTCCCTGCGCCACCCTGTATTATATTAGCTAACGTCCCAAGTCGTCCGTTTCAGTTACGGATATACGACGATTTTATGCATTGTCCTGTGTGTAGCCACGACTGTCGCTAGTGTGTGCTGTTACGAAGTGATCCCCACCCAAAGTGGAAGAATAACATCCACAGGGGGACTGAAGGGGTGTCGATATTGCAGAAAATTTGTGGGGGGGATATGGCGATCACTGCAGCAATGCCGTCACAAAAGTGGACGATCGCTTCTGGAAATGTTTCGCTAGTTCTGAGGTTCGGTTGCTCTTTCCAGAACGGCGCTACCGCTCCTCCGGAGTCGGCACAATTCAGAATTAATGCCGGCAATCAGACGGCTGTTTGCTTTAAGAAGTTCAACACGGCAAGTTGGGGCGCGCGCTATTCTCGCGGGATGAGCCTGGGGCCTTCCACAGTACTCCTTCTGCCATCGCCCTGCGGGTGACAACGGTACGGCGGCGGCAGCATTAAAAAAACATCACTGCAACCACAAACAGCGCTGCCTAACTCACCTAGATTTAGAAAAGCGACAGTGATTAAAATGTAGTTCATCGAGACGCTCTGACTCACTGACGAGACAAAGTGTTTCTCGACAGTGGTATTTCCCTCAAACTAAACAACCGTTGCGCATTAAAGCAATTTCTTGCCGTCGTGAATCGTCTTCCGTCCGCCCAATGCCGCCTTCAGACAAATGAGTACCGCCATTAGGACAGGCTAATAGCTGTGCCGCTGTCCGTGTAGACCCATTTACTAACTTACAAACTTGACACTGTTCGCGGCAACTACCCTCTCTGACGCTACGAGGATTTACGCTATATTTCTCAACTGTGGTTCGTTACGCCATCGCAATAAGTGCGGTTGTTCCTCTGTGTAGTCCAGGGTCCGTAATCTTGGTACCACTCACCACGCCAAACAATGTACGCTACTGGCCATTAAAATTGCTACACCAATAAAAAAATGCACATGACAAACGGGTATTCATTGGACAAATATATTATACTAGAATTGCCACGTGATTGCATTTTCACGCAATTTGGGTGCATAGATCTTGAGGAATCAGCACCCAAAACAACCACCTCTGGTCGTAATAACGGCCTTGATACGCCTGGGCATTGAGTCAAACAGAGCTTGGATGGCGTACAGCTGCCCATGGAGCTTCAACACGATACCACAGTTCATCAAGAGTAGTGACCGGCGTATTGTGACGAGCAGAGCCACGGGTCGTAACATATCTTAAATATAACGTCCACTGTTCAGTGCCGTCGATGTGAACAAGAGGTGACCGAGACGTGTAACCAATGGCACCCCCCCGGGTATACGCCTGTATGGCCATGACGAATACACGCTTCCAATGTGCGTTCACCGCGATGTCGCCAAACACGGATACGACCATTATGATGCTGTAAACAGAACCTGGATTCATCCGAAAAAATGGCGTTTTGCCATTCGTGCACCCAGGTTCGTCGTTGAGTACACCATCGCACGTGTTCCTGTCTGTGATGCAGCGTCAAAGGTAACCGCAGCCATAGTCTCCGAGCTGATAGTCCGTGCTGCTGCAAACGTCGTCGAACTGTCTGTGCAGATGGTTGTTGTCTTGCAAACGTCCCCATCTGTTGACTCAGGGATCGAGATGTGGCTGCACAATCCGTTACAGCCATAGGGATAAGATGCCTGACATCTCGACTGCTAGTGATACGAGGCCGTTGGGATCCAGTATGGCGTTCCGTACTACCCTCCTGAACACACCCATTCCATATTCTGCTAACAGTCATTGGATCTCGACCAACGCGAGCAGCAATGTCGCGATACGATAAACCGCAATCGCGATAGGCTACAATCCGACCTTTATCAAATCGGAAACGTGATGGTACGTATTTCTCCTTCCTACACGAGGAATCACAACAACGTTTCACCAGGCAACGCCGGTCAACTGCTGTTTGTGTATGAGAAATCGGTTGGAAACTTTCCTCATGTCAGCACGTTTTAAGTGTCACCACCGGCGCCAACCTTGTGTGAATGCCCTGAAAAGCTAATCATTTGCATATCACAGCATCTTCTTCCTGTCTGTTAAATTTCGCGTCTGTAGCACGCCATTTTCGTGGTGTAGCAATTTTAATGGCCAGTAGTGTACTAACAGAACAAAAACGAACTCCGCCAGATTGCGTTTGTGCTGGACTATCCTGAGTAAGCCTCTTCCTCTCTAAATGCCTACTGCAGCCTACACCCATTTGAAACTGTTTACTGCTTTTGTGTCCATCTGCAACCGGCAAATATCGCAAGCTAAATGGCAATGTAACTCCCGTAATAAGTTTTATGAGAAGAATATTAACTAGATTTGTAGCCTAGTTGGCAATGTTTTGACTACATGGAGCAGTCAAGTGAAAGGGAGACACATGAGAAAAAGTAAGCAAGTAGTTTATAGTTTCACTATTAATCGCTATAACTGTTAATACATTTATCCCACTGAGAGACAAGACGGTCAATGTGGAAAAATGTTTTGGGTTGCCTAGGAACCATGGGTGCACCTGCCTCTTCTTCCGAAGCAAATCGACAGCCACGAATGTCTTCCTTCAGGACTCCAAAAATAAGGAAATCGTGTGGAGAGAGTATGGGACTGTATGGAGAACGTGTAGGGTCTCCTAGCGAAACTTCTGCACTGTAGTCGGAAGAATCTTCGCAACCTGAGGGCAGGCATTATAATGTAACACAGCAACGCTGTCCGTCAACAGCAGGCCGAAGTGGCCGAGCGGTTCTAGGCGCTAAAGTCTAGAAACGCGCGACCGCTACGGTCGCAGGTTCGAATCCTGCCTCGGGCATGGATGTGTGTGATGTCCTTAGGTTAGTTAGGTTTAAGTAGTTCTAAGTTCTAGGGGACTGATGACCTCAGAAGTTAAGTCCCATAGCGCTCAGAGACATTTGAGCCGTCAACATTTTTGGGCATTTGAACTTGGCGGCGCGCTTCAATTTCTACAAAGTGGCTATGCACCGCTGTTGGTTAAATGTTACGCCGTGTTCCAAAAAAGTCGACGATCAGCGAACCCTAGAAGCCAAAGAAAAAGGTCTTCATCACTTTCCAGGAGCTGGTGTGCTCGTGGTTTTGGCTACGCTGCAGAAGTTCCGCTGGGAAACCTTAACACTTCTTCCATACTATCCCGATCTCTCCCCACGCCATTTCTAAATTCTCGGAGCCCTGAAGAAAGACATTCGTGGCTGACGATTTGTTTCGGACGAAGGTATGTACGCCAGTTCCATAGCCAATCGCAAGCATTTTTCCATGAAGGCATTGAGCATCTTGTCACACAGTGGCATAAATCTGTTAACAGTTATGGCCATCACTTTTAGAATAATAAGCGGTTTACTTACTTTTTTCCATTTGTCTCGTTTGCCTTTGACTGCTCCTTGTCGCGCGGGATTAGCCGAGCTGTCCAAGGCGCTGCAGTCATGGACTGTGCGGCTGGTCTCGGCGGAGGTTCGAGTCCTCCCTCGGGCATGGGTGTGTGTGTGTTTGTCCTTAGGATGATTTAGGTTAAGTAGTGTGTAAGCTTAGGGACTGATGACCTTAGCAGTTAAGTCCCATAAGATTTCACACAGCTGATCCTTACACAATATTATGGTACCACATAATGCTGTTTTGAACGATTTATCATCAGCCGAAATCTACACAAAATGCAGCTCATGCCCGGCTCTGCAATTCGCTGATTATCAGTGCTGTATTCTCACACTAAGCCCGTGACGAATGTTGCACCTCTTCTTTAAATCTGTTCTACGCCTCCCGTGCCTATGCAAGCAGAATGAAAAACAATAGTCACGAATTGAATTAAGGAGCCTTTTGTAGGAGACCTCTTTCACCCGTGAGTCACACTTCCTCGCGACCCGTGCAGTAAATCTCTGTATGGCGGCTGTCTCCGCCAGGACAGAATTTATGTGGTCGTTCACAGTTCGCGGTAAATCACTCCGGATATAAGTAACGTGCTAGCTACTTCGAGGTCGCTATTGATTCCAGTGTCTCGCAGCCAATCGCGAAATTAAACCACATGGGATCTGCACCCCTGATTACGTGGGCACTGTAAACCGACTCGTTCCACATCGTTACGATAAAACCATCGTTCTAATGATTTATGGAACATAGAAACAACTATACAGGACGTTACAAAAAGGTACGGCCAAACTTTCGGGAAACATTCCTCACACACAAAGAAAGAAAATATGTTATTTGGACATGTGTCCGGAAACGCTTACTTTCCATGTTAGAGCTCATTTTATTACTTCTCTTCAAATCACATTAATCATGGAATGGAAACACACAGCAACAGAACGTACCACCGTGACTTCAAACACTTTCTTACAGGAAATGTTCAAAATGTCCTCCGTTAGCGACGATACATGCATACACCCTCCATCGCATGGAATTCCTGATGCGCTGAAAAAATGGTTCAAATGGCTCTGAGCACTATGGGACTTAACAGCTATGGTCATCAGTCCCCTAGAACTTAGAACTACTTAAACCTAACGAACCTAAGGACATCACAGAACACCCAGTCATCACGAGGCAGAGAAAATCCCTGACCCCTCCGGGAATCGAACCCGGGAACACGGGCGTGGGAAGCGAGAACGCTACCGCACGACCACGAGCTGCGGACCCTGATGCGCTGATGCAGCCCTGAAGAATGGGGTATTGTATCACAGCCGTCCACAACACGAGCACGAAGAGTCTCTACATTTGGTACCGGGGTTGCGTAGACAAGAGTTTTCAAATGCCCCCATAAATGAAAGTCAAGAGGGTTGAGGTCAGGGGAGCGTGGAGGCCATGGAATTGGTCCGCCTCTACCAATCCGTCGGTCACCGAATCTGTTGTTGAGAAGCGTACGAACACTTCGACTGAAATGTGCAGGAGCTCCATCGTGCATGAACCACATGTTGTGTCGTACTTGTAAAGGCACATGTTCTAGCAGCACAGGTATGAAATCATGATAACGTGCTCCAATGAGCGTAGGTGGAAGAACATGGGGCCCAATCAAGACATCACCAACAATGCCTGCCCAAACGTTCACAGAAAATCTGTGTTGATGACGTGATTGCACAATTGCGTGCGGATTCTCGTCAGCCCACACATGTTGATTGCGAAAATTTACAATTTGATCACGTTGGAATGAAGCCTCATCCGTAAAGAGAACATTTGCACTGCAATGAGGATTGGATGAAACATTCGCAGAAGTGTACCCGTGGAGGCCAATCAGCTACTGATAGTGCCTGCACACGCTGTACACGGTACGGAAACAACTGGTTCTCCCGTAGGACTCTCCATACAGTGACGTGGTCAACCTTACCTTGTACAGCAGCAACTTCTCTGACGCTGACGTTAGGGTTATCGTCAACTGCACGAACAATTGCCTCGTCGTTCTAGGTCTTCCCCAGTCGCGAGTCATAGGCTGGAATGTTCCGTGCTCCCTAAGACGCCGATCAAGTGCTTCGAACGTCTTCCTGTCGGGACACCTTCGTTCTGGAAATCTGTCTCGATACAAACGCACCGCGCCACGGCTATTGCCCCGTGCTAATCCATACATCAAATGGGCAACTGCCAACTCCGCATTTGTAACATTGCACTGAATGCAAAACCACGTTCGTGATGAACACTAACCTGTTGATGCCACGTACTGATGTGCGTGATGCTAGTACTGTAGAGCAATGAGTCGCATGTCAACACAAGCACCGAAGTCAACATTAGCTTACTTCAATTGGGCCAACTGGCGGTGAATCGAGGAAGTACAGTACATACTGACGAAACTAAAATGAGCTCTAACATGGAAATTAAGCGTTTCCGGTCACATGTCCACATAACATTTTTTCTTTATTTGTGTGTGAGGAATGTTTCCTGAAAGTTTGGCCGTACCTTTTTGTAACACCGTGTATAACTAACTGACACATTCATTTAAAATTTTATTCGACTCTGAGCTTTTTCACCAGGCTCCGATCGTCTGCTGGTCTCTCGGCTCTACGTGACCAGTTTCTAATGATGTCTACCTCCAACAGACAGCTGCATCACCACTGGCCTTGGTAGGAACGCATGCAGCCATATGAGACCACACAGAGTGAGTTTCCTAGCTTGAGACATCGAAATATCTCAAAATCCACGCATCGGATTAAAAAGCGGAAAAAATTGCATTCAGTATTTTTAAAAAACGGTATCCGGTGATACCGGTGTTGACGCGCTCCCACGCCCCACCACCGAGCGAGGTGGCGCAGTGGTAGCACACGGGACTCGCATTCGGGAGGACGACGGTTCAATCCCGCGTCCGGCCATCCTGATTTAGGTTTTCTGTGATTTCCCTAAATCGGTCCAGGCAAATGCTGCGATGGTTCCTTTGAAAGGGCACGGCCGACTTCCTTCCCTTATCCGATGAGACCGATGACCTCGCTGTTTGGTCTCTTCCCCCAAACAACCCAACCACGCCCCACCGCCCTCTGCCCCAGGGGTAGCGCAACTTTGAAATCGTAAGTAGGAACATCAAATTTTTATCGTAGAAGCGGATTCTACGAGTAAAATTATGTGACTCTCATACGGAACATTTCTTTCGTTGCGCGATAGATGGCACTATAATCGACAAGTAACACAATTGAGTTCCAATCTCGAAAAAAATGTACTGGATCAAAAATACAAAAACAGAAGTGTTTGACAAGCGACCCAGTGTTTTGCAGTTTTCTCCGTGTTGCTGTTTTGAAACGTTCATTCATTATCTGACTTGATCTCACTGCTTGCGCGTCATCCTCATTACTTAAATAGGTTCCTTCATAGCCGGAGTGCGTTGTTAGCTAGAATACAGGCCATTACGATAGAAGAGAAAATTATGGAGAAAGAGGCACGGACGTCGATGATGCTGTAACCCTTCATGCACAACTTTTCCACAGAGCGTGCGATCATGTCGTCCCTTCTGTCGAGTTGTTCGACAGTTCTCCTCCGAGGGAACTGGAAAGAACCGCCGAAGAACAACTGCTGGAGAGAATAACGAAACTGCGACATTAGCTGCAGAGAACCGTAACCCCCACATCAGCACTCGTCGTGAATCGCGAATTATCAGACCACAGTTGGCGAACTTTGAAACGTAGGAAATATCATCCGTCTCATACACTACTGGCCATTAAAATTGCTACTCCAAGAAGAAATGCAGATGATAAACGGGTATTCATTGGACAAATATATTATACTAGAACTGATATGTGATTACGTTTTCACGCAATTTGGGTGCATAGGTCCTGAGAAATCAGTACCCAGAACAACCACCTCTGGCCGTAATAACGGCCTTGATACGCCTGGGCACTGAGTGAAACAGAGCTTGGATGGCGTCCCTGAATGGGGCACCTGGCAGTAGGTGGCAGCACAATGCACCTAATATGAAAAACGTATTTTTTGGGGGTGTCCGGATACTTCAGATCACATAGTGTTTCATCCATCACTATTTCTTAGTAAATTTGTGTAATTCAGCTCGATTATCTGATCTCCGTTTAAAAATATTATTATGCTTGTAAAAGATAATGAAAAATCGCCCATGCGAATCTGCCACCTAGTGTTCGGTTTTCTCCGATGTGAATAATTTCCTATATGAATGCACAGCGTCTGTTCTTTCGGACATGCCTGAAAGAACAGACATCGCGCGAAATCCGCAACTGTGATACATATTACATAAACTGAATGTGGAGGGGAGGGGAGAAAGGAAAGGGAAGGCACTAAC
Organism: Schistocerca americana; assembly: GCF_021461395.2. Classification (NCBI taxonomy): domain Eukaryota; kingdom Metazoa; phylum Arthropoda; class Insecta; order Orthoptera; family Acrididae; genus Schistocerca; species Schistocerca americana. The sequence continues at coordinate 179,726,099 of NC_060128.1, read as the reverse complement.
GATATCAACTCCATCTGGACTATGTGCGGAATCACCGAAGACGAGTGGAAATGTGTGTCAATCTACGCTCGCCAGTTGCGGCAGCGTGAAGAGCTACTTGAAATCGGATTTCTGAAAACAGGCTGAATCTTGGGCACGAGCTTCAGAAGTGTATCAGCAGAGTGGAAAATTTTAAAGCTTTGGTGGCTCACTTCACAGCTACAAAATACGGTCAACACAGGGAAGCAACTGACAAGAGGTATGTACGGAGGTTTATTCAAGTGCACCAATAAAGTTGATTTCATTCTTGACGTAACTCTAATGTGTGATACCCTTCAGGAATTACCAGAACTAAGTCTTGAACTAGAGTAAGTCTTGAACTACAGTCACGGGGTAACACATTGTGTTCTGCCCAACGGAAGATCAGAAATCAGCTGCTGGTGTTCGAATTCAGGAAACTGAGCAGTGGCTCTCATTAACACGAAGCTTTCAAAGCCGTAGAAAAACTGAACTTCGCGGGAATTGCGCTTGAAAGGGGAACAATGAGCAGACGTCTTGAGCCCAGCAGATTTTATGACTGTCCAAAACAGCGGATAGCAAATCGTCTTCTGCAGCCAGGGAATACAGCTACCCGTCAATGTGCGGAAGTGTCGGACTCATCGACATGGTCCGAAAATGGTGTTGTTTCAAACTATGGGGTATGTAAGCTTTAGATTTATGAAAGGCAGAGATGTCGCTACTGATACCAAGGCTAAAGTAACAAGGCGTGAAGACTACAGGAGCTATGAACTGGCGTCAATGTGGAAAGTGTTACGATGCAAGGTAATGATGGCTACAATGGAATTTCTAAAGTTTAATAAGTAATCAGATATACTGAAAACTTCGGTAATTGTCTCTGCTTTCTTTCTAATGTGACAGCACATCCAAACATTTTTTACAAAAAGAGCACAGGATACAACACACATACGACGCACTAAAAAAAAAGCTTTTAGATGGAAGAAAGGTCAACACTACAGGAGACACACGAGGCATGTGTAGCCGGAAAGTTACAAACGAACGGTAGTGGTGCACATTGTGGTGTGTTTCAGATTAACAAATGCGTAGTTCTTCGAAGCAGTATGGGTATTGGGCAAACTAGCCGTGCCAAACGAAGAAATAACTCAAAGAAACGCAAGCAGAAGCTGTTTCCTGACGTGAGCGAAAACCACGCATAAACTACTGTAAGCAGAATCAACATCTTTTGTATTTCGTCTTTGACAAACTGTACCATCTGTTGCGTTGTTCTAGGGATGGCGGTTATAGCTGAAACAACCAGTTTTCAGCCATTTCGGTTGTTTGCAACGAGTTTCACGTGACTTAAAGCCGCTGAAAGTAACTGATTTGTGGAATAATTGATTTTCGGTTTTTTATTCTGTCATTTCCTGTAATAAACATAAAAATCGAATTGATTCAAAAATTTTCACTTTCTCAATTTCGAGATACATATAATCAAAATAATGTACTAAATAGGCAAATTAAAAGTTCCTCCACCGTTCGCTGCTTTCCTCGAAAAGTGTCAAGTGGCTGAATACTACAAAAAATCACCGGTATTCTCCCCTTGAGTCTAAGTTTTTGAACCTACACTCAAAAATTATGTTGTAATCGTGCACCATACCACTATTTGGGCATTACGAAAAGTTTGTGCTAATGGATAACAACTGAGGTTCAAGAACTCTATTTTTCGTGTTAATTTGATCGTTTTGAAGGGCTACAAGCAGATAAAGGCATATTATGTAGATACGAGGAGCACATCAGGTACCTTCCATTTTTATTGTATACTGTGAATGAATTGTTTTGAAGTTTTTTAAATTATTACTGTTACCATAATATCCTTCCTCTTTTATTATTTTATAGAAATGGCAGATAAATTTTTAATCTTTTACAGCAAATAAAACATTGTACTTCATTGCTGTGTTATTGCGTAAAATATTCCCAGACTAAGGTTGGTGTCATTGCAGAACATAACGAATGTCCGACGACGACGACGACGACAACGACAAACTACCGCACAGACCAGTTGGAGCCGTGGGAGGGGGGTAGGGAAGGGAGGGAGGGAGGGAGGGGAGAAAGTCCTGCACAGTGCCCGTACACACGTACCTCAGAAAAAGACACACGGCAGCAGCGGTCATTATCGTCTGAGCAATGCTGTACCAGCTATTATGCCACGTGTCTGTTGCTCGTTTCTGTCGGCATGCTTATTAAAAAACACTGATTGCTTTTCCTGTAATTGCATTTTCTGTAGTGACGCAACACTTCGAACCACCGGAAATTTTACTAATAAAAATTACTCGTTTATTAAATGGTTGCCGTGCGGGGTAGCCGTGCGGTCTTAGGCGTCTTGTCACGGTTCGCGCGGCTCCCCCCGTCGGAGGTTCGAGTCCTCCCTCGGGCGTGGGTGTGTTTGTTGTCCTTAGCCTAAGTTGGTTTAAGTAATGCGTATGTCTAGGGACCGATGACCCCAGCAGTTTGGTCCCATACTCCTTGCCACAAATTTCCAAATGCTGCTGTGACTAATTTCGGTTTTTCATCCCGTTTCTTCTTCTTCTACATCTACATCTACATTTATACTCCGCAAGCCACCCAACGGTGTGTGTCGGAGGGCACTTCACGTGTCACTGTCATTAACTCCCTTGTCTGTTTCAGTCGCGTATGGTTCGCGGGAAGAACGACTGTCTGAAAGGCTCCGTGCGCGCTCTAATCTCTCTAATTTTACATTCGTGATCTCCTCGGGAGGTATAAGTAGGGGGAAGCAATATATTCGATACCTCATCCAAAAACGCACCGTATCGAAACCTGGACAGCAAGCTACACCGCGATGCAGAGCGCCTCTCTTGCAGAGTCTGCCACTTGAGTTTGCTATACATCTCCGTAACGCTATCACGCTTCCAAATAACCCTGTGACGAAACACGCCGCTCTTCTCTGGAACTTCTCTACCTCCTCCGTCAACCCGACCTGGTACGGATCCCACACTGAAGAGCAATACTCAAGTATAGCTGGAACGAGTGTTTTGGGAGACACCTCCTTTGTTGATGGACTACACTTTCTAAGGACTCTCCCAATCAACCTGGTACCCGCCTTATCAACAGTTGATTTTATATGATCATTCCACTTCAAATCGTTCCGCACGCATACTCCCAGATATTTTACAGAAGTAACGGCTACTATTGTTTGTTCCGCTATCATATAATCATACAATAAAGGATCCTTCTTACATTTGTCTATGTTAAGGGTCAGATGCCACTCCCTGCACCAAGTGCCTATCCGCTGCAGATCTTCCTGCATTTCGCTGCAGCTTTCTAATGCTGCAACTTGTCTGTATACTACAGCATCATCCGCGAAAAGCCGCATGGAACTTCCGACACTATCTACTAGGTCATTTATATATATTGTGAAAAGCAATGGTCCCATAACACTCCCCTGTGGCACGCCAGAGGTTACTTTAACGTCTGTAGACGTCTCTCCATTGATAACAACATGCTGTGTTCTGTTTGCTAAAAACTCTTCAATCCAGCCACACATCTGGTCTGTATTCCGTAGGCTATTACTTTATTTCTTCTGCAACAGCTACAATGGCAGCTTGTCTCCATTCTGTGCGTCTTTCAGCTTTTCTCTTCATTTCTTTATAGGTGTTACATCCCACATCTTTCACGATTTGGTCCATGTACCTCAGCTGTGGTCTCCCTCTTGGTCTTTTTCCCTCGACATATCCCTCTATGATTGTGTTCAGTCCTTTATGTCTTAATAGATCGCCTGTAAATTGCACTCTAATTTTAACTCCAGAAGCTTCTCTTCTCACCTGCTCTTTCCAGAACCACTTCGTTTGTGACTTTGTCGATACATTTTATTTTGAGAATGCGTCTATAGCACCACATTTCAAAAGAATTTAGCTTCTGGTCTTTCTCTGTCCAGAGAGTCCATGTTACACACCCATAGCAAGCCACACTCCACACATATTATTTCAAAAATCTTTTCCTGATTTGAATGCTGATGTTCTTGGATGTTAAGGTGTTTTTCTTCTTGTTAAAAACAGCCTTTGCTTGAGCAGTTCTACTTCTCTCTACTGCCTTGCTCCTTCCATCCCTGGTAACATTACTGCCCAGATAAGTAAATTTATCAACTTGTTCAAGCAGTTCATTGCCTACATGAACTTGCAACTTGGACTTTTACTTGATCTTTTTTGTCGCATGCCATTACTTTTCTTTTGGCTTTATTAATTCTTGTATTATATTCTTCCCCCATAACTTTATCCATTCTATTCAGCAGGACTACAAGATCTTCTTCACTTTCAGCTAGTACAGCTATATCATTGGCATATCTTATCATATCTATTCGTTCGCCATGAGTTACTACACATGTCTGTGAATTTTCCCTTACTTTTTTCAGCGCCTCTTCAATGTATACGTTAAAGATAACAGGGGATAGTGCGCAACCCTGTCGAACACCTTTCCGTATCTGCACCTCTTCTTGTTTTGTCCGTTTACGGATAACTGCTGTCTCGTTTTTGTACAGGCTCCATATCATTTTTCTATCTTTATAGTCTATTCCTACTTTTTTGAGTACCTCAATCATCTTATCCCATTTAACATTATCAAAGGCTTTCTCTACATCTACGAAAGCTATGTATGTTGTCAGGTTCTTATCTAGTCGTTTCTCTATTATTAGTTTTACAGCAAATATTGCTTCTCTGGTTCCTCTAACTTTCCAGAATCCAAACTGATCTTCGGAGAGTGTGTAAGTAGGCTGTTTAGGTTTTTACGTTGGTAACGTCACGTAGCGCTCTGTATGAAAATCACTGGCTGTGCTGTGTGCAGTCTGTGGCTGGTTTGCATTGTTGGAATATTCTAGTGTTGGGCAGTTGGCTGTTAACAGCGCGTAGCGTTGCGCAGTTGGAGGTGAGCCGCCAGCAGTGGTGGATGTGGGGAGAGAGATGGCGGAGTTTTGAGAGCGGATGATCTGGACGTGTGTTCATCAGAGAGAGTAAATTTGTAAGAATGGATGCCATGAACTGCTATATATATTATGACTTTTGAACACTAGTAAGGTAAATACATTGTTTGTTCTCTATCAAAATCTTTCATTTGCTAACTATGCCTATCAGTAGTTAGTGCCTTCAATAGTTAGAATCTTTTGTTTAGCTGGCAGTATTGGCGCTCGCTGTATTGCAGTAGTTCGATTAACGAAGATTTTTGTGAGGTAAGTGATTCATGAAAGGTATAGGTTATTGTCAGTCAGGGCCATTCCGTTGTAGGGATTATTGAAAGTCAGATTGCGTTGCGCTAAAAATATTGTGTGTCAGTTTAGTGTTGATCAGAATAAGTAAAGAAAGGAATGTCGGAGTACGTTCAGTTCTGCTCAGCTGTTTGAAAATCAAATAACGTAAGGGGTTTATCAGCACAGTAATTGACTGATTTTTCTAAGGGGACGTTTCATATGGCGACACTGCCAGGATTCGAACCTGGAATCTTCTGAAGCGTAGCTTCGACTTTTTGTTCTACGCGTTTTAGGATAATTAAGGTCACTATTTTAGAGGCACTGGTTAGTGAAAAATAAGTAACACCTCTTATAACTGAACCAAAACAAATATCGAAAAATACTGGTTATTCACAACTACGAGGGCTATCCACAAAGTACATCACGTTTTCGTTTGTGTCTGTTAGGGGCGGGGCTAGCGCGGCCATTTTGGTGTCATGGCATTCCGCCGCTCAGTCGGCATCCTGCCGTGCTAGTGAGATGTTCGTGCTGTACTCCGTTGAGTTACTGTGACAGTTTGAAATGTCAGCGTTAATTGAAAATGGCGCGAAGTGTGAAGTGCGTGCTGTAATAAGGTTTCTGACTGCAAAAAACTGTACACCGATAGAAATCTACCGGCAGCTTTGTGAAGTGTATGGGGACAACATAATCACTGAAGGTGGAGTGCGTCAATGGGTCATAAAATTTAAAAATGGCCCAACTAACGTTCACGACGAAGAGCGAAGTGGAGGACCCGCGGTCCGTGAAAACCGTAATTTCACTCTCTATGAGTTTTCCACAAATTTCATTACCGAAAAGCTTGGTTACCACAAGTTTTGTGCATGATGGATACCAAAAATCTTGACAGAGATTCACAAAAATCGGCGAATGGCTGCAGCATTAACGTTTTTGGACGCTTACGAGAAAGATGGCGACTCATTACTCGATCGCATCGTTACTGGTGACGAAACATGGGTTAAGCATGTGAACTGCGAGACAAAATTGCAGTCATTGCAGTGGGAGCATACAAATTCCCCCCAAAAACCCAAGAAATGCATGCAGAGAATGTCATCAAGGAAGGTGATGGCGACTGTCTTTTGGGACAGAAAAGGTGTGATTTTTGTGGATTTCCTGGAAAGAGGCACTACAATAAACTCTCAAAGGTATTGCCAAACTCTGCACAACCTCAGAAGAGCAATACAAAACAAGCGCATCTGCATCTACATCTACATCCATACTCCGCAAGCCACCTAACGGTGTGTGGCGGAGGGTACCTTGAGTACCTCTATCGGTTCTCCCTTCTATTCCAGTCTCGTATTGTTCGCGGAAAGAAGGATTGTCGGTATGCCTCCGTGTGGGCTCTTATCTCTCTGATTTTATCCTCATGGTCTCTTCGTGAGATATACGTAGGAGGGAGCAATATACTGCTTGACTCCTCGGTGCAAAGTTGGGCTCAAAGATCTTGCTGATTCACGACAACGCCCGGGCCCGCACGGCAAATGCCACTCGTGAAGTTCTCGAATCTTTTAAGTGGGAGTTGTTTCCTCATCCGCCGTACAGTCCCGACCTGGCACCGAGCGACTTCCACTTATTCCCAGCAATGAAGAAGTGGTTGGCTATGCAGCGTTTTGATGACGACGCACAGCTTCAAGAAGAGGTAACCACGTGGTTGAAAGCGCAGGCGGCCGAATTTTACGACAAAGGAATTTCCAAGCTCGTCCATCGCTACTATAAGTGCCTTAATTTAAATGGCAACTATGTAGAAAAGTAGTATTTAAGTGTGGCTTTCATCTGTATATACCGAGCGAGGTGGCGCAGTGGTTAGCACACTGGACTCGCATTCGGGAGGACGAAGGTTCAATCCCGTCTCCGGCCATCCTGATTTAGGTTTTCCGTGATTTCCCTAAATCGCTTCAGGCAAATGCCAGGATGGTTCCTTCGAAAAGGCACGGCCGATTTCCTTCCCCATCCTTCCCTAACCCGAGCTTGCGCTCCGTCTCTAATGACCTCGTTGTCGACGGGACGTTAAACACTAACCTCCTCCTCCTCATCTGTATATAATAAAAAAAAATTCCAATACTTTATTTATTTTTAATTCCAAAACGTAATGTTCTTTGTGGATAACCCTCGTACAATACCGGTAGATTTTCCCACCTCTGAGTTGTTCCTGGCGATTTATGTGTAGCACCTTTTTGAAGTGTTTCCTGGACTTTATGTAATTAGCAGGTACTATTTTCGTAGGAACCGGCAGCGGCCGGGTCGCGCTACGGCAGCTCTCCAGCGCCACCCCCGCAGCCGACGCGGCGGTGTAACTGGGCCAGCAGCCGCTCCCTGGGGCGGCATTCCGCTGACGACTCGCCACCAACTACAGGCGCCGCCGCTGGGGACGGCCTGACTTTGGCGGTGGGGGTGGGGGTGGGGGTGGCTCCCCTCCCACCACGCCTTACAGAGTGTCGAGTCAGGAAGCAGTGAGAGGTCGCCGCGCACTGAACTCGCCTCTGCAATTCTGATGGCCGCTCGCAACTGGACCCTTTCCCCACGTATCAGAAGGGACACAGCTAAAACTACAAGCTACGGACTCGGTAAGCGTATGGCGTTTCGTTACCCGTTGCTCAGGCCCTGCTCTGATTTGCAGCCAAAGTCGGCACCGCGTGTGGGGTGGGGTGAGAAAGCAAGTCCGAGGCACTTGCTCCTCACTCACGCTCTCCGATTCTCACTATGGGGTGGGTACCGATGGTCTAAAATGTGGAGTTGTAGGCACTTCTGAGAAGCGACACTTGTGAGAAACTGGAAAGTGACAACACTTGTGAGTGAGAAATCCGGGATGCTAAGGGACCGGCACAGGGTGTGTCGCAAATGCTGCGCCACGACCTGCTGCCGCTTGGTGCGACTGAGCGCTCGGCTTGTGCCGACCCGGGCAGCTGCCGAGGGACTTTCACACTCCTCCAGTGCAGCCAGGATACATTACTGCAGAATATTTTTGGTCAAGTCAAATTAGAAATCGGAGCTGATTTTGTCCCCACGATATCATGTCAACCATTAGTTGCAGCACAGTTATGCGTAAGACCTTTTTCATTGGAATTTTTGTTCTGATTAATCTTACATAGAGCATAATTTTCGCTCAACCTCATACTTAACGATGTATTTTACAGAGACTATAGAAACCGAAAATGTTTTCCATCTTCCAACCCCTCACCCAAAATTTGATAGGAGTGGCAACCGTTTACCATATATTAAGAGGAGTCAACTAAAGAATTTGGTTCCCGGTAGAAACTTTTTCTTTAATTATTTCGAAATAAACCTCAATTTTTCCGTACCACGCAGGAAGTGTACCGAGGTCTACACCACAACCACTGATGCAGCCATTAATCTTTGCATCAGGAAACAAATGTGTTCCTGATTGGATGATTGCAGCTTCAAAATCCATCATGATAGCTTTAGGTACGTTGCTCTCAACAGCTGTGAAAAAGCGACCGTACGTTTCTCGCTTTTTATTGGGTAGCAAGGCGTACACGGTTGGAACTCCTCAGAACTAGAAATATCGGCATGAACAATAAATAACTGTCCCAACTGCTTGCTGGAGCTGTTGAACGCTCCATCGACAAAGAACGAATTGCAGTCTGTTGTACAGGATTTTCCCCTTTCGCTGGCGAACCCCAATATCCTATCATTTGGTCCTCTGACGTCATCTGCAAGTAAAAATTTGCTCCCATCATTTATTAGCAAATGATGTTCTTGCAAAAATATTCTTGCAGCATCGGTCGGATCTTGTGTAGATCCCATGCTTTTTGTCTAATGCGTTGGTTGGTTGGTTGTTTTGGGGAAGGAGACCAGACAGCGAGGTCATCGGTCTCATCGGATTAGGGAAGGATGGGGAAGGAAGTCGGCCGTGCCCTTTCAGAGGAACCATCCCGGCATTTGCCTGGAGCGATTTAGGGAAATCACGGAAAACCTAAATCAGGATGGCCGGACGCGGGATTGAAGCGTCGTCATCCCGAATGCGAGTCCAGTGTCTCACCACTGCGCGACCTCGCTCGGTCTCTAATGCGTTGCAGCTATCGTTTTGCACTCCTGTGTGACGGCAGTGATGCGACGATGCAGTACTGAACTGCGGTGTGCCACCTGTTTGGTGTCCCTATAGACCGCCCGCTACCTGTTCTGCCTGGTCTCCTCACAAGTGTCGCAATCCCCTAAAATGTGACAACTTACCGTCACCAGCGATTTCTGTCATAGGTACATTTTCGATATCTGCGATTTTTGTCTGCGATTTGTCACAGTTTAAAATCGCAGTTCATGCATTCTCACCTTGTATCCTTCTGCTTCTACAATTGTTAAAATAAGATTTCTGTGGTTTATCACCGTAGGCGTCACACTGCCGTTAGCTGCAAGTAGCAATTAAAAGGTATTCTATGTAAATTTGCTAGCTGGTTTTCTCTCTCTCTCTCTCTCTCTCTCTCTCTCTCTCTATTCGTTTAGTCGGTTCCGACTCTTCGTGACCCCATGAACCAAATCACGCCACTTTTTCCTGTCTTGCATTTTCTCCCGTAGACCTTCCAGGTTGGAACACATTGCTTCTGTGATGCCATCGATCCATATCATCCTCTGACGTCCTCTTCTTCTAGTTCCTTCAATCTTCCCCAGCATTAACGTTTTTTTTCCAGCGAGGCATTCCTTCGCATTGTGTGTCCAAAGTAGGTCAGCTTTTGTTTTAACATTAGACCTTCCAGGGAGAAATCTGGTTTTATTTGCTCCAATATTGATCTGTTGGTTCTCTTTGCAGTCCATGGAACTCTAAGAAGTTTCCTCCAACACCACAATTCGAAGGAGTCAATTCTACGCCGTTCAGCCTTTCTAATGGTCCAGGTCTCACATCCATACATCACAACTGGAAAGACCATAGCCCTCACAATACGGATCTTTGTTGCTAGTGTTATATCTCTGGACCTTATAACCTTGTCAAGGTTTGACATCGCCTGTCTACCGAGCAACAGGCGTCTCCGGATTTCATGGCTGCAGTCACCATCAGCAGAGATCTGGGAACCGAGATAACTGAATGTGGTCACTGCCTCCATGGTTTCTCCTGCTATATCTCACGAATTGGTAGGTGTTGTTGCCATAATTTTCGTTTTCTTCACATTCAGCCTAAGACCGGCCTTTTCACTTTCGTCTTTCACCTTCAGTAAGAGTGTTCTCAATTCTTCTTCACTTTCTGCCAACAGGATCGTATCATCCGCGCACCTGAGGTTGTTTACATTTATTCCAGCTATTTTAATTCCTGTTTCTCCTTCATCTAGCCTCGCATTCCTGGTTTTAGGGATGGGCTAAACTCTGACTTCCCAGTGTCCGCGATTTCTGTGCAACGTACTTTCGGTAACTGTCGTTTGTAGATACGAATTGTATCATGTGATGTATCTGACCCCAGGAATGTGTCAATAAAGTTTCCCCTTCCTGGGACAATGAATTCACGGTGTTCTTATTTCAATTTCCAGGAGTGTATTACATTACACAAAATATTACCTGACACAATGTTTTTTTTTTTTGTGGGGGTTGGGGAAATTACCCACTTACTATATCCAAAAATTCATCTAATGAGTAGAAGGAGTTGCCATTAAGAAATTCTTTTAATTTGCTTTTAAATGCTATATGGCTATCTGTCAAACTTCTGATGCTATTAGGTAAGAGACCAAAGACTTTCGTGGCAGCATAATTTGCCCCTTCTGAGCCAAAGTTAGATTTAACCTTGAGTAGTGAAGATCATTCTTTCTCCTAGTGTTGTAGCCATGTACACTGCTATTACTTTTGAATTTGTTCGGATTGTTAATAACACATTTCATAGGTGAATATATATATTGTGTGGCTACAGTGAAGACCTCTAGCTCTTTAAATAAGTGACTGCAGAATGATCTTGGACGAGCTCCAGCAATTATTCCGATTACACGCTTTTGTGCAATGAACACTCTTTTACTCAATGACGAGTTACCCCAGAATATGATGCCATACGAAAGCAGAGAATGAAAATAGGCGTGGTAAGCTGATTTACTGAGATGTATATCGCCAAAATTTGCAATGACCCTAATAGCATAAGTAGCTGAACTCAAACGTTTCAGCAGATCCTCAGTGTGTTTTTTCCAGTTCAACCCTTCATCACTGCATACACCTAGAAATTTTGAATATTCTACCTTAGCTACCGATTTCTGATCGAAGATTATATTTATTAATGGTGTCATCCCATTTACTGTGTGGAGCTGTATATACTTTATATAGGTCAAAGTTTAATGAGAGCCCATTTGCAGTGAACCACTTAATGATTTTCTGAAAAACATCGTTTACAATTTCACCAGTTAATTCTTGTCTGTTGGGTGTGATAGCTATACTTGTATCATCGGCAAAAAGTACCAGCTTTGCATCTTCGTGAATATAGAATGGCAAGTCATTAATATATATTAAGAACAGCGGAGGACCCAAGACCGAACCTTGCGGCACCCTATTCTTGATTGTTCCCCAGTTTGGGAAATCACCAGTTTTTTGCATATTATGTGAACTGCTTATTTCAACTTTCTGCACTCTTCCAGTTAGGTATGTTTTACACCATTGGAGCATTATCCATTCATACGACAGTACTTGAGCTTACATAGAAGTATTCCATGATTTACACAATCAAAAGCCTTTGATAGATCACAAAAAATCCCAAGGGGTGACTTCCGGTTACTCAGAGCACTTAATATTTCATTAGCGAAAGTATATATAGCATTTTCCGTTGAAAAACCCTTCTGGAAACCAAACTGACATTTTGTTAAAACTTTATTTTTACGAAGGTGTGAAGCTACTCTACAATACATTACTTTTTCGAAAATTCACAAAGAAGTGTGAACTTCAACAATGAGACGGCACACGTGGTTGCATGTTAACTGCTAATTTTGGTTGCTAATTGCGACGTTTAGCTGTGACTGAGATCGCAAACCAGGTATAGCAGTTGTCGTACAAACTGACTTGTCAATCACTGTGAATTGTTCAGACACGTGATTTCTTGCGCATCTTTCCCATCTATCGTCACTAAGAACTGTATGCCACCTGGTAGGTCGGTAGGTGACTTACAACTGGCAACGATGACAAAAAAAATAAATCCGCCGATTTGTTGTAGCCATATCTGAAAACCGATGTAGAGCTAATGTCGCACATGTGATAGTACATTGTAGTAACGCTATGGGGCGGAAGAACGTAGGATAAGAAAAGGCGCAAACTCGACAGAAAGTGTGAGGGGAGGCGCTAGCTGTAAGTCAGGGCGGCTGAGGTACAAAGGACCCCCGCCCCCTCTTACCTTCCCCTCCTGCGCCTGTGAGACAAAAGACGGCGGAGCAAAGCGAGGCAGTTGGAGCAGAAGCAGCCCTCGGCTCCGGCGTGGGTAGGGGTGTGGGTGGCTGGTGGAGGCGGGGATGAGGGTGCGGGGGTGGAGTGTGGGGGTGACAAAGGACGCCGCGGCCTCAAAGCCTTCTCCCTCCCTTCCTCCCCGGCTCAAAGGAGAGCAGCCCTAACTGGGTCGCCAACCAAAGACCCGCTGCGCCCTCTAATGCTCCCAAAAGTCTCACACAAAGTCCCCCAGCACTCCGGCACGTGGGCGCCCCAAAAGATGAGCAAAGGCGCCGAATGTGAGGCACAAGCAGTACCTCTCTCTTGTCATAATGATGATTAATTACTTTCTAAGACGAGCTTCCGCCAGAGGAATCATCCACAGGTGTTCCATGAGTGTGTGAGCAATTAGCGACCAGTCTGTGCGGTGTTACTCTAGGTCAGTGGCAGTGGGGAACCGATCAGGAAGAAGGCCAGAGCGTCACGCCCACCCCACCACCGCACAGTGGGCCAACTTGCTCCAAAAGCTGGACAGAATAGAAACAGACTAAGCAGTGGTAAAGCGTCGAATGCACATCGACCAGCGCAGCGCCGCCCGTATTGGACGTGAGTGGTGGGGAGTGGATACAGGGCAATGTTCAACGTTACTACACTATTGCCCATTCAAATTGCTACACCAAGAAGAAATGCAGACTATAAACGGGTATTCATTGGACAAACATATTATACTAGAACTGACATGTGATTACATTTTCACGCAATTTGGGTGCATAGATCCTGAGAAATCAGTACACAGAACAACCACCTCTGGCCGTAATTACGCCCTTGATACGCCTGGTCATTGAGTCAAACAGAGCTTGGATGGCGTGTACAGGTACAGCTGCCCATGCAGCTTCAACACGATACCACAGTTCATAAAAGGTAGTGACTGGTGTATTGTGACGAGCCAGCTGCTCGGCCACCATTGACCAGACGTTTTCAATTGGTGAGAGATCTGGAGAGTGTGCTGGCCAGGACAGCAGTCGAACATTTGCTGTATCCAGAAACGCCCTTACAGGACCTGCAACATGCGGTCGTGCATTATCCTGCTGAAATGTAGGGTTTCGCAGGGATCGAATGAAGGGTAGAGCCACGGGTAGTAACACATGTGAAATGTAACGTCCACTGTCCAAAGTGCTGTCAATGCGAACAAGAGGTGACCGAGACGTGTAACCAATGGCAGCCCATATCATCACGCCGGGTGATACGCCAGTATGGCGATGACGGAAACACGCTTCCAATGTGCGTTCACCGCGATGTCGCCAAATACGGATGCGACCATCATGATGCTGCAAACAGAACCTGGAATCATCCGAAAAAATGACGTTATCCCATTCGTGCACCCAGGTTCGTCGTTGGGTACACAATCGCAGGTGCTCCTGTCTGTGATGCAGCGTCAAGGGTAACAGGAGCCAGGGTTTCCGAGCTGATAGTCCATGCTGCTGCAAACGTCGTCGAACTGTTCATGCAGATGGTTGTTGTGTTGCAAACGTCCCCATCTGTTGACTTAGGGATCGAGATGTGGCTGCACGATCCGTTTCAGCAATGAATATTAGATGCCTGTCATCTCGACTGCTAGTGATACGAGGCCGTTGGAATCCAGCACGGCGTTCCCTATTACCCTCCTGAACCCACCGATTCCATATTCTGCTAACAGTCATTGGATCTCGACCAACGCGAGCAGCAATGCCGCGATAGGATAAACCGCAATCGCGATTGGCTACAATCCGACCTATATCAAAGTCGGAAACGTGATGGTACGCATTTCTCCTCCTTACACGAGGCATCACAACAACGTTTCACCAGGCAACGCCGGTCAAGTGCTGTTTGTGTATGAGGGTTGGAAACTTTCCTCATGTCAGCACGTTGTAGGTGTCGCCACAGGCACCAACCTTGTGAGAATGCTCTGAAAAGCTAATCATTTGCATATCACAGCATCTTCTTGTTGTCGGTTTAATTTCGCGTCTGTAGCACTTCACCTTCGTGGTGTAGCAATTTTAATGGCCAGTAGTGTATTATAAAGTCCAGCTGAAAACTGTGTTGGAATACTTGGTTCGGGCCGCTGTTTGGCGTCCACCGGGGTAAACGCTGGACGCTGCGTTGCGCAAAGACTGTGTGAACAGTTGCCTGCAGGAGACCCGTCACCGCAAGGAGTTCAGCCGCTCGGACGCGCGTCGATGACTAACCCAAGGCGCAGCGGATGCGAGGCAAGGCAAGCGGAACCTCACGCCACCTGCGGTATGCTCTTCTCGCCGCCGCATGAAGGCTGACGCTATCGCGTTCCAGGCGTCCGAAGACCGTGAGCCGTACCGCAGTGGGTACACACCCCGCGCGAGCTATCTGAAAGCGTGGGAGTCGGCATGGAGAGGATGACACTGACTCACCGTTAACCACTGTCCGGCAGCACAGTTGCTGCTTCCAGTTCTGAGTCATCGTCAGCGCTAGAGTCACTCTAATCTCTTCCGCTATCGCTATCTATACCACTTACACGTCTTATTATTCAACATTTTTGACAGTCGAAAGACATTTATTGCTGCTTGTATTCTCGCTCAACTTTTTAACGTGTTCGCACTATCGCGTAACTTTTTTAAAAGAGAAAAATGTTCCGTTTATTTGGAATCAAAATGTTTTGTTAAAGAAACTCTCTTTTACGTTCATTAAAAGCTACGCCTAATTGTTATTTCTCAGGGCGCTATCGCCAGAAACATCATACGCACTCCAATGTGAAGACATCCGTCTCACGATGGATAAAAAAAAAATACCATTCTTTAGTGTTTCCCTTATGTTATTCAGTCTGTATACTGAGCAAGCAGTGAAGGAAACAAAAGAAAAGTTCGGAGTAGGTATTAAAATCCATGGAGAAGAAATAAAAACTTTGAGGTTCGCCGATGACATTGTAATTCTGTCAGAGACAGCAAAGGACTTCGAAGTGCAGTTGAACGGAATGGACAGTGTCTTGAAAGGAGGATGTAAGATGAACATCAACAAAAGCAAAACGAGGATAATATAATGTAGTCGAATTAAAGCGGGTGATGCCGAGGAAATTGGATTAGGAAATGAGACACTTAAAATAGTAAAGGAGTTTCGCTATTTGGGAAGCAAAATAACTGTTGATGGTCGAAGTAGAGAGGATATAAAATGTAGACTGGCAATGGCAAGGAAAGCGTTTCTGAATAAGTGAAATTTATTAACATCGAGTATACATTTAGGTGCCAGGAAGTCATTTCTGAAAATATTTGTATGGAGTGTAGCCATGTATGGAACTGAAACCTGATCGATAAATAGTTTAGACAAGAACAGAATAGAAGCTTTCGAAATGTGGTGCTACAGAAGAATGCTGAAGATTAGATGGGTAGATCACATAACTAATGAGGAGGTGTTGAATAGAATTCGGGAGAAGAGGAGTTTGTGGCACAACTTGAGTAGAAGAAGGGATCGGTTGGTAGGACATGTTCTGAGGCATCAGGGGATCACAAATTTAGTATTGGAGGGCAGCGTGGAGGGTAAAAATCGTAGAGGGAGACCAAGAGATGAATACACTAAGCAGATTCAGAAGGATGTAGGTTGCAGTAAGTACTGGGAGATGAAGAAGCTTGCACAGGATAGAGTAGCATGGAGAGCTGCATCAAACCAGTCTTAGGACTGATGACCACAACAACAACAACAACAACAACAACGCGTTAAGCAAATTAAATATAATACTCAGATAATTATTTTTGTCTCTGAGGATTGATGCTCCAGTATAGCTTCCCACGTGTAACGGCAGCGTACACAATTAAAATAATTCCTTTCAATAAAACTGTACCTCTGGCCTAAAATGAAATGGATATTATTATGAGACGTCGTTTTACATTTATTAAGAGTAAATCCTTTAAATACTTTCAGATTTAAACGAATATTAAGAAGTTTTTGTCAATTTTAACAGCAATGGCGTCGCTTCTGCAATGCAATTACAAATAGCCAGTGCAACATTTAATTGTTACGTAATTAATTAAATAAAAGGGACAGGGAAAGTACTTTCTTGCTACTAACAAAAACACATACTGCATTAAATACTGACATATATATATTTAGCAGAAAATCTAAATACACTACATATCAGTACAAAAAAAATGGTTCAAATGGCTCTGAGCACTATGGGACTTAACATCTGAGGTCATCAGTCCCCTAGAACTAAGAACTACCTAAACCTAACTAACCTAAGGACATCACACACATCCAAGCCCGAGGCAGGATTCGAACCTGCGACCGTAGCGGTCGCTCGGCTCCAGACTGTAGCGCCTAGAACTGCACGGCCACTAAAGGCCGGCACATTAATTAATTACTAACCGTGATCTATGTGCGACCCTCAGCTAGGACGTCAGAACCAAGAAGACGAAAGAACAGCAGAGAGAGAGAGAAAAAAAAAGTTTCTTTTCTTTTAAGCTACTTGACAAAGATCATACTTATAATAATTCTCAGAGCGCATATATCGCTTTCATTTTCCTTTAATACCGATTATTATATTTTATGTTCTTTTTTTCAAGAAGCGATGCTATAGCACAACGGAATTCAATTTCCTTCAGTCATTCAATTAACTTTCACCTCGCACAAATGCTTCACAGATGTTGCGTTGCAGAGAACGCTGCTAGGAACTACTTAAAGTTTCGAATTGTACCAAATATTCTCTATTGGATTTAATTCCGGGTGGTCAGGAGGAAGGCGTGATGCAGCGTGACCAGCAATTTATAGAACCTTGTCGACGACCTTGGCTCGCTCCTTCGAACAAGTTCATTCTTATTAACGTTTGAGAAAACCCCGTAGCAACGTACATGGACGCCGAGACAAGTAATTTAATATGGGACACGTGAGGCCGCAAATTTCTGGATATACGTAAAACTTGGATGACAAATGTGGACAATGTGGCGTCACCAGCTGTCGTGTCTCGCCACACGTACAGCGGTGGAGAATATCTGTGTGTCGCACCTGATCATCCCAATCCACGTCGATGTACGTGCACGAGTCAGCGCGTGCGGTTCAGGGTTCGACTCTTGAGTCTGGAAGGCAGTACTTTTTTGCACTGCGTTAGAAAGTTATGTCTTTACGTTGTGGTAAAATTTATTATTCTATTTACTGGTCTTGCGGACTCTGCTGGTTTATTGCAAAGTACAGTACAAGAAAAACCTACCGTATTGCGTCACAAGTAAATAACTACAACCTTACAAATTGCTTCACTACCAGTAAATGATCTACGTGTTCTTGGCTGAATAAAGTCTGTAATCAAAAAAAGAAGGGACAAAATGAAGGAAACACAAAACAATAACAAGTTTTGCTTGGTCACAGCCAGGACAAAAATTTTGTAACTTCTACGTTCACTACAGATCGCGTTTACAAAACGTATTCGAAACCAGAGTAGCATATCGGAGCGGTATCTTAACACTGCCCCAGACCGGCGAGGGCAGCATCGACAAGCCCAATCGCAGCACTTGTGGGGAGCTACGTCATCTGGGGGCATCACATGTTCAACACTTGTCATCCACTTCTGAGGTATTTCCCGACATTTGAGGCCCCATTTGTCTCATATGAAATTACTTGTCGCAGCATCATCTTCGAAGTTTTTTAAAAATTATTATAAATCACAGTGTAGAACAGATTTCAGCATGTCATCCGAGAATGGGTTACGTTGCTTTTTTAGCCATCGTCTTTAGTAGAATTAGACATTGGAGCCTTGTTTATTTTAATGTTGTTATATGGAGCACTGTCGAGAATTAGCACAGAGTTAGGATGGTAAGTTCCTACCGGACCAAACTGCTGAGGTCATCGGTACCTAAACTTACACACTATTTAATTTAATTTAAACTACCTTGCGCTAAGGACAACACGCATATCCATGCCCCCGAAGGAAGAAAAGGGGGGGGGGGGGGAGCCGCGCGAACCGTGCCAAGGCGCCTTAGACAACCACTACCACGTTGGTGGTGGTGCTCAGGTTTCAAATTCGGAATGACCTTTTATGTCAACCACTTTTCATAATTTTTTTTTCTTCATGTGGCTATGGCAATGCACATGACAAGCGCGTTAGTAGTACAGCCATTTTCACCACTTCCATTTTGACAGCGGTTCGAGGAGACTGTTCACTTAGATCATTATCACTCCATTATTTTCCACTTACCGCATGATGCTAAAATGAAAGTTTTTTTTGTTTTAATTGCTTCAAATTATGGAATTCTCTTTTCTCGGATGTAGTGGCGTTACAGATTTTCGGGGTTGACGGAGAAGCGTAACTGCACCAATTTGAAGAAAGAGACCCTGGTTAGAAAACTACTGACTTCAAAGTTATAATCCAAAATCATTCTAATACGTATGACAATGGAATACATGTTCAGGTACTGTTGTTGCTACAACTCTAGGGTGCCCAACTTTCAGAGGTGGTGATATGAGCCAAAACAAAAAAAATTTGCAGTAAATATGAGCTCTAAAATGCAAATCTTAATGGCTGTGGGCACTTGTTCAGTAGAAGAGATGAACAAGTGCTGTTAGTTCTTAATGTGTGCATTTTAAAGCCCACGTTTAGTACACAATTTTTTCTTGTTTAGATCTACACTACCACCACTGAAGTTGCCTACCCTACTATCTTAGTAACAACATTACCGAAACGTGTATTCCGTTGTCATAAGAATGGTTTTGTATTGTAACTTTGAAGTCAGTCGTTTTCTTGCTTACAGCTGCGTGAATCCAAATTTGCTATTAAAGTTGAGAGACAGTTCAGGACTAAATATCGCAAGCCGCTACCTCTGAGAAAACTTTTATTAACCGGTAAAATCCTTTCCCCGAAACTGGCTTCGATAGAACTTAGGTTTGCATTGCAAGCTGTAACAATATTTACAGCCGCGCGGGGGATCTGCACGGTCCGAGGCCCGTTGCCACAGTTCGCGCGGCTCCCCCCATCAAAGGTTCGAGTCCTCCCTCGGGCATGGGTGTGTGTGTGTGTGTGTTGTCCATAGCATAAGTTAGTTTAAGTTAGATTAAGTAGTGTGTAAGCCTAGGGACCGGTAAGTTCAGCAGTTTGGTCCCATAGGAACTTACCAAAAATTTCCTATTTCCAATATTTACGGTCCTTTCTTTTTTACTGCGTTAGCTGTAACTGAGACATTGTGCCTGAACATGCTTGAACATTAGCTGATGCCTCAATTACAAAATGATAAGAGCACAGAATGTGTTTCCCAGCAACGTGGGGTGCCATCACATTATCATGGTGAAGGTGTTGCGAATCTCCGTAGAAATGTACCGACTTGCACTGGACGCGGTGGGACAATACCATGGCCAGCATGATCACATGATTTAACCACAAAGGACTTCTGCGTACGGAGTTACGTTAAGGGCAGAGTGTTTGTTCCTCCACTTCCGGGAAACATTAACGAGCTGCGGCGAAGGATAGCATGGGAGATTTGTCGTCTTACGAAAGATAGCCACTTTGAACATTTGCAAATAAAACTTGAAGATATACTGCGACAGTTATTTACCTTTTTCAGAGTTAAAGGTTACTTCTGTACAACTGATTTACACTGAAGAGCCAAAGAAACTGATACGCCTGCCTAACATCGTGTAGGGCCCCCGCGAGTACGCAGAAGTGCCGCAACATGGCGTAGGATGAACCCGACTAATGTATGAAGTGGTTAGAGGGAACTGTGAGCATGAATCGTGCACGGCTATCCATAAATCCGCAAGAGTAAGAGGGATAGAGATCTCTTCTGAACAGCACGTTGCAAGGCATTCCAGATGGAAATGGAAATGAGCGTTTGGCGTCATTGGCCGGGAGGCCCCTCGCGGGGCAGGTCCGGCCGCCATATCGCAGGTCTTATTACATTCGGCGCCACATTGGGCGACCTGCACGCCGGATGGGGATGAAATGATGATGAACACAACACAACACCCAGTCCCTGAGCGGAGAAAATCTCCGACCCAGCCGGGAATCGAACCCGGGCCCAGAGGACGGCAATCCGTCACGCTGACCACTCAGCTACTGGGGCATTCCAGATGTGATCAATAATGTTTATGAAACTTCCTGGCAGATTAAAACTGTGTGCCCGACCGTTGAACAAGTGCCCACAGCCATTAAGATCTGCATTTTGGAGCCCATATTTACTGCAATTTTTTTCTTGTTTTGGTTCATATCACCACCTCTGAAAGTTGGGTACCCTAGAGTTTTAGTAACAACAGTACCTGAACATGAACATGTATTCCATTGTCATACGTCTCAGAATGATTTTGTATTATAACTTTGAAGTCAGTAGTTTTCTAACCAGGGTCTCTTTGTTCAAATTGGTACAGTGACGCTTGTCCGTCAACCCCGAAAAGCTGTAACGCCACTACATTCGAGGAAAGAGAATTCCATAATTTGAAGCAATTAAAAAAAACTAGATAAGAAATCACACATTGTCTTCCTTGATAAAACTTTCATTTTATCATCATACGGTACGCGGGAAATAATGGACTGATAATGATGCAAGTGAGCATCGAGCCTCACAGAGAAAAATAATTATCTGAGTGTTATATTTAATTTGCTTATCGCGTTGTTGTTGTTGTGGTCTTCAGTCCTAAGACTGGTTTGATGCAGCTCTCCATGCTACTCTATCCTGTGCAAGCTCCATCATCTCCCAGTACCTACTGCAACCTACATCCTTCTGAATCTGCTTAGTGTATTCATCTCTTGCTCTCCCTCTACGATTTTTACCTTCCACGCTGCCCTCCAATACTAAATTGGTGATCCCTTGATGCCTCAGAACATGTCCTACCAACCGATCCCTTCTTCTAGTCAAGTTGTGCCACAAACTGCTCTTCTCCGCAATCCTTTGCCTTTCGCGGGCAAGTGCTCTACCATCTGAGCTACCGAAGCACGACTCACGCCCGGTACTCACAGCTTTACTTCTGCTTTACTTCTGGGAATAATGTTCATGTTTGGGGAGTTTGGTGGCCAGCGGAAGCGTTTGAATTCAGAAGAGCCACTCTTTAGCAATTCTGGACGTTTGGAATGTCGCATTGTCCTTCTCGAATTGCCCAAGTGCGTCGGAAGCTACAGTGGACATCAAAGGATGCAGGTGATCAAACACGATGCTTACGTACGTGCCAGCTGTCAGAGTGGTATCTAGAGGTATCAGGGGTCCCATGTCACTCCAACTGCACATGCCCCACATCATTACAGAGCCTCCACCAGCTTGAACAGTCCCCTGCTGACCAGAAGGGTCCATGGATTCATGAGGTTGTCTCCATACCCGTACACGTCCATCCGCTCGATACAATTTGAAACGAGACTCGTCCGACCAGGCAACATGTTTCCAGTCATCAACAGTCCAATGTCGGTGTTGATGAGCCCAGGCGAGGAGTAAAGCTTTGTGTTGTGCAGTCATCAAGGGTACACGAGTGGGCCTTCGGCTCCGAAAGCCCCTATCGGTGATATTTCGTTGAATGGTTCGCACGCTGACCCCTGTTCATGGCCCAGCATTGAAATATGCAGCAATATGCGGAAGGGTTGCAGTTCTGCCACGTAAAACGATTCTCGTAAGTCGTCGTTCTTGCAGGATTTTTTCCCGGCGGCAGCGATGTCGGAGATTTGGTGTTTATCGAATTCCTGTTATTCATGGTACAGTCGTGAAATGGTCGTACGGGAAAATCCCCACTTCATCACTACCTCGGAGATGCTGTGCCCCATCGCTCGTGCGCCGGCTATATCACCACGTTCAAACTCACTTAAACTACAGCAGCAGTAGCCGATCCAACAACTGCGCTAGACAGTTGTCGTCTTATATAGACGTTGCCGATCGCAGCTGCCGTATTCTCACTGTTTACATACAGGGTGTTTCAAAAATGACCGGTATATTTGAAACGGCAATAAAAACTAAACGAGCAGCAATAGAAATACACCGTTTGTTGCAATATGCTTGGGACAACAGTACATTTTAAGGCAGACAAACTTTCGAAATTACAGTAGTTACAATTTTCAACAACAGATGGCGCTGCGGTCTGGGAAACGCTATAGTACGATATTTTCCACATATCCACCATGCGTAGTAATAATATGGCGTAGTCTCTGAATGAAATTACCCGAAACCTTTGACAACGTGTCTGGCGGAATGGCTTCACATGCAGATGAGATGTACTGCTTCAGCTGTTCAATTGTTTCTGGATTCTGGCGGTACACCTGGTCTTTCAAGTGTCCCCACAGAAAGAAGTCACAGGGGTTCATGTCTGGCGAATAGGGAGGCCAATCCACGCCGCCTCCTGTATGTTTCGGATAGCCCAAAGCAATCACACGATCATCGTAATATTCATTCAGGAAATTAAAGACGTCGGCCGTGCGATGTGGCCGGGCACCATCTTGCATAAACCACGAGGTGTTCGCAGTGTCGTCTAAGGCAGTTTGTACCGCCACAAATTCACGAAGAATGTCCAGATAGCGTGATGCAGTAATCGTTTCGGATCTGAAAAATGGGCCAATGATTCCTTTGGAAGAAATGGCGGCCCAGACCAGTACTTTTTGAGGATGCAGGGACGATGGGACTGCAACATGGGGCTTTTCGGTTCCCCATATGCGCCAGCTCTGTTTATTGACGAAGCCGTCCAGGTAAAAATAAGCTTCGTCAGTAAACCAAATGCTGCCCACATGCATATCGCCGTCATCAATCCTGTGCACTACATCGTTAGCGAATGTCTCTCGTGCAGCAATGGTAGCGGCGCTGAGGGGTTGCCGCGTTTGAATTTTGTACGGATAGAGGTGTAAACTCTGGCGCATGAGACGATACGTGGACGTTGGCGTCATTTGGACCGCAGCTGCAACACGGCGAACGGAAATCCGAGGCCGCTGTGGGATCACCTGCTGCACTAGCTGCACATTGCCCTCTGTGGTTGCCGTACGCGGTCGCCCTACCTTTCCAGCACGTTCATCCGTCACGTTCCCAGTCCGTTGAAATGTTTCAAACAGATCCTTTATTGTATCGCTTTTCGGTCCTTTGGTTACATTAAACCTCCGTTGAAAACTTCGTTTTGTTGCAACAACACTGTGTTCTAGGCGGTGGAATTCCAACACCAGAAATTCCCTCTGTTCTAAGGAATAAACCATGTTGTCTACAGCACACTTGCACGTTGTGAACAGCACACGCTTACAGCAGAAAGACGACGTACAGAATGGCGCACCCACAGACTGCGTTGTCTTCTATATCTTTCACATCACTTGCAGCGCCATCTGTTGTTGAAAATTGTAACTACTGTAATTTCGAAAGTTTGTCCGCCTGAAAATGTACTGTTGTCCCAAGCATATTGCAACAAACGGTGTATTTCTATCGCTGCTCGTTTAGGATTTATTGCCGTTTCAAATATACCGGTCATTTTTGAAACACCCTGTATCTCTGTATTTGAATACATATGCCTGTACCAGTTTCTGTGGCGCTTCAGTGTATCTGAGCACGAACGTGAACTGTGCAATGTCCTCAATACATAGCGAGTGTCAGTAGCGGTCACAGCAATCTTCTGTCTAGTTGTGAGTGCATTATGTCGGAGCTGAGTGAATTAGAACGTGGGACGTTTTTGGTGCTCGTGTGTTGAGTGCTTTCGCAATCGAGGTAGTCGAAGTGTTTGGTGTTTCAAGAGGAATCACAAGGAAAGCGTAATAAGATGATCCGTAAGTCAAAACGCGAATAAAACTTGGTGTTAAGTGATCGTGGCAAATGGTCGTTGAAGATGATTGTGACGAAAAATAAGAGGACGACAGCTGCAAAAGTCATTGTAGAACTGAGAGTAACACTCGCGGACCCTGTCAGCGACAAAACAAGACGAAGGGAGCTCCATATTGCGGGGAGAGCAGGTTCAAATGGTTCAAATGGCTCTGAGCACTATGGGACTTAACATCTATGGTCATCAGTCCCCTAGAAGTTTGAACTACTTAAACATAACTAACCTAAGGACATCACACAACATCCAGTCATCAAGAGGCAGAGAAAATCCCTGACCTGCCGGGAATCGAACCTGGGAGGCGAGCAGGAATTCGTAAACCACTCATCGGTGATGCAAATGTCCCTAACGGGGAAACGTGGTATCGAAGTCATAAAACTGTGGAGCGATGGAAGAAACTCATTTGGTCGGATGCGTCGTATTTCACACGGTTTGCAGCCTGTGGCCGAGTTTACGTCTCAGGAGCAAAGTATGGCGGGGGTTCGGAGATGATCTGGGCAGCCATACCATGGCGTTGCATGGGCCCCATGCGTACTCTGCGAGATCCCATCACTGCCAAAGATTACGTGACCATTTCGGCTGGTCAGACCCATCCCATGGTACAAAGTTTGAGCCCTAATTGGTGGTGCTTTGTTGCAAGACGATTGGTTCACGGTTCGCCTCGTCCAGGACTGGTTTTGTGAGCACGAGGATGAATTTTCCCGTCTCCGCTGGCTACCAATCACTGGATCTCAATACGAGGGTGAGTCAAATGAAAACCTTAAATATTTCTTTAAATATTATTTATTGTGCAGAAGTGGGACAAAGCTGTGTTTTCAACATAATCTCCCCTGCGCTCAATGCAAGTCCTCCAGCGCTTACAGAGCGCATAAATTCCTTTAGAAAAAAATTCTTTTGGTAGTCCGCGCAACCACTCATGCACCGCGTGGCGTACCTCTTCATCAGAACGGAACTTCTTTCCTCCCATTGCGTCTGTGAGTGGTCAAAACACGGAAATCACTTGGGAAAAGGTCTGGTGAGTATGGTGGATGAGGAAGACACTCAAAATGCAGGTCTGTGATTGATGCTACTGTTGTCCGGGCAGTGTGGAGCCTTGCACTGTCATGTTGCAAAAGGACACCTGCTGACAGCAATCCACGTCGCTTTGATTTGACTGCAGGCCGCAGGTGATTTTTTTAGGAGATCTGTGTATGATGCACTGGTGACAGTGGTCCCTCTAGGCATGTAATGCTCCAAAATGACGCCTTTTTCGTCCCAAAAGAGAGTCAGCATAACCTTCCCTGCTGACGGTTCTGTTCGAAACTTCTTTGGTTTTGGTGATGAGGAATGGCGCCATTCCTTGCTCGCTCTCTTCGTTTCCGGTTGGTGGAAGTGAACCCAGGTTTCGTCCCCAGTAACGATTCTCGCAAGGCAGCCATCACCTTCTCGTTCAAAGCGCCGAAGAAGTTCTTCACAAACGTCAACACGTCGTTCTCTCATTTCAGGAGTCAGCTGCTGTGGCACCCATCTTGCAGACACTTTGTGAAACTGGAGCACATCGTGCACAATGTGGTGTGCTGACCCATGACTCATCTGTAAACATGCTGCAATGTCATTCAGTGTCACTCGGCGGTTTCCTTCACTATGGCTTCAACCGCTGCAATTTTCTGTGGAGTTACAACTCGTTGTGCCTGACCTGGACGAGGAGCATCTTCCACTGAAGTCACACCATTTGCGAACTTCCTACTCCATTCGTAGACTTGCTGCTGTGACAAACATGCATCACCGTACTGAACCTTCATTCGTCGATGAATTTCAATAGGTTTCACACCTTCACTACGCAAAAACAGTATAACAGAACGTTGTTCTTCCCTGTTGCAAGTCGCAAGTGGGGCGGCCATTTTTATACTGATAATGCCACGGTACGTGTGCATCTGCACTATGCTGCCACCTACAGGACATTCAGTACGCTTACCAACTTACAAGCTGACGGCGCGAAATTTCGATTTGTTATTGCAAATTTAAGGTTTTCATTTGACTCAGCCTCGTATTATTGAGCCTCTGTGGTCTGCTTTAGAGAGAAAGGTGTGTCATAGACATCCACATCCATCATCGTTAGCGAAGTTGCCACTATTTTGGAGGAGGAATAGTGTAAGATTCGCCTTTAAAACCATACTGCGCCTGAATTTACCCATTAAGAGACGACTGGAACCTGTTTTGAATGTGAACGGTTTCCTACACCCTATTAGGAACGGTAAGGTGTTGCGCATTTTAGTGTTGTGTTTTTTTGTATTTCCCTGTGTTTTATGCAATATGGTATACGATATGTTTGCGCTATCCAGAGTTGCGTATGAATAAAATCAGTAAATACACTTGATGGTGTTACCGAGGGAGATGGCGCAGTCATTAGCACACTGGACTCGCATTCGGGAGGACGACGGTTGAAACCCGCGTCCAGCCATCCTGATTTAGGTTTTCCGTGACTTCCCTAAATCGCTCCAGGCAAATTCCGGGATGGTTCCTTGAAAGGTTACGGGCGACTTCCTTCCCCATCCTTCCCTAATCCTATGGGACCGATGACCTCGCTGTTGATTCCTACAGAGTAGATTCTAAGTTTCCAGGAATGACATGATAGGCGAGCAAAAAACATGTTCCAAAATTCTACAACAGATCTATATCAGAGATATAGGCCTATAGTTTTGCGTATCTGCTCGACGACCCTTCTTGAAAACTGAAACTACCTGTACTCTTTTCCAATCATTTGGAACCTTCCGTTCCTCTAGAGACTTGCGGTACATGGCTCTTAGAAGGGGGCCTTTCGCGTATAGCCGTTTTCAGAATATTCATCAGAAGATGGGTGCAGGAAGGCAGTAGATTTTACTGTATATATATATATATATAGCTGAGAACCCAAAAGCAATGTATTTGTTTCCTGGTATTAGATAATAGGAAGAAAAATAAATCCCACGCCCGGGTTCCCGGGTTCGATTCCCGGCGGGGTCAGGGATTTTCTCTGCCTCGTGATGGCTGGGTGTTGTGTGCTGTCCTTAGATTAGTTAGGTTTAAGTAGTTCTAAGTTCTAGGGGACTTATGACCACAGCAGTTGAGTCCCATAGTGCTCAGAGCCATTTGAACCATTTTAAAAGAAAAATAAAGATAACGTCCGGAAGGGAAAAATTAGTTGAGGTTGGTGCCGCCGCATGGCGCGCTGCGTCCCGGCATCAGATGTGCCGCTGCTGAGGCAGGATTTTGAGGTCGTGTTGGCACTGCAGGTGTGGCCGGAAGAGACCAAAAAGTGTGTCAGCGGAGCGCGAAAGAGAGAGACAGAAGTCTGCTGCTAATGTGCTCGTGTTTACAGAGCGCGTCCACCGTCCGAACGGTTCGCTACTAGTGCTGGAGAGACGGAAAGCTACAGAGAGCGCGGAAACCCAAGCCGAATTTGAACGGAGTCCAGCATCTAGACCCACATACCTCGCAAGCCGCCATCCGGAGCCCTACCTTAATACCACAAGTAGTCACTTACTTTAGTGTTCTACCCGCAAATGGAGAGAGGGGAAAACGACTGCCTGTACGCTTCCGTACGAGTCGCAATTTCTCTTACACTGACTTCGCGCTCCTTATAGGAAATGTACGTTCTCGGCAGCAGAATCGTTCTGCAGTCTGCCGCGAATAGCAATTCTCTCAACTTTCTAAGTCTTTCGCGAAAAGAACTTGTTCCCTCCCCCCCCCCCCCTCCCCCCAGAGATCGCTTTTGAGTATTATGAAAGCAGCAAACCACAGTTCGTTTAAAGAAAAAAACTTCCACGTATAAAACAGCTTAAAAACGTCTGATTACTTTATAAATGTGTTAGCGTGTTAAATATTCGCCTTTAAGCCAAAGATGACTAAAATCAAAACAAAATCTTAACAACGGCGCTCATACACACACTCTGGCAACGTATGTCTGAGCGTGAAAAAAGTACAAACGAGAAAGTCACTTCTGTAAAATATCTGGGAGTATGCGTGCGGATCGATTTGAAGTGGAATGATCATATAAAATTAATTGTTGGTAAGGCGGGTACCAGGTTGAGATTCATTGGGAGAGTCCTTAGAAAATGTAGTCCATCAACGAAGGAGGTGGCTTACAAAACATTCGTTCGACCTATACTTGAGTATTGCTCATCAGTGTGGGATCCGTGCCAGATCGGGTTGACGGAGGTGATAGAGAAGATCCAAAGAAGAGCGGCGCGTTTCGTCACAGGGTTATTTGGTAAGCGTGATAGCGTTACGGAGATGTTTAACAAACTCAAGTGGCAGACTCTGCAAGAGAGGCGCTCTGCATCGCGGTGTAGCTTGCTCGCCAGGTTTCGAGAGGGTGCGTTTCTGGATGAGGTATGGAATATATTGCTTCCCCCTACTTATACATCCCGAGGAGCTCACGAATGTAAAATTAGAGAGATTAGAGCGCGCACGGAGGCTTTCAGACAGTCGTTCTTCCCGCGAACCATACGCGACTGGAACAGAAAAGGGAGGTAATGACAGTGGCACGTTAAGTGCCCTCCGCCACACACCGTTGGGTGGCTCGCGGAGTATAAATGTAGATGTAGATGTAGAATTTAGGAAAAATTATCGAAAACAGGAGGTAACAAAAGCATACACGTAAAATACAAAATTGTAGGCAATAAACACCGATAAATTAATACCACCTATTATCGCTATACGCAAAGAATGCTGCAAACATATAGCAACCATAGCTACACGCGCAAGCAAATAATGTAGGTGTCATCTGTCTAACAGCGATTATACTTTGTAAACGTACGCCATCGTAGCTCCGAAACGGTCATATTACCGTCCTAACAAATTAACCACTAACTTAATATAGAACAACAGTCAAAATACAGTTGCCCACGATGTTAATTGTTTGGCAATCCATATACACAGTATATACGTAAGTAGCAATCCAGGCTCAGTCTTCTACGCATAACGAAAATAATGTCTCCCACATTGTACCACAGATTAGGCAATGTTAGCCGAAACGCATCTGCGGTGAAAGTCAAAGAAATAGAAATTAGTATGACACAGCAGAAAGTCTGCCCAGTCAAATGGTTCAAATGGCTCTGAGCACTATGGGACTTAACAGCTGAGGTCATCAGTCCCCTAAACTCAGAACTACTTAAACCTAACTCATCTAAGGACATCACACACATCCATGCCCGAGGCAGGATTCGAACTTACGACCGTAGCAGTCACGTGGTTCCGGACTAAAGCGTCTATAACCGCTCGGCCACCGAGGCCGGCTCTGCACAGTCCTTACAAAGACGTCACATGCTGACTTATACTGCGCAGCAGTCCCTATGGAGCGTGAGCTATGAACTGGGTGATTTGCGCTCCGTTTTCAGCAAAACCTAGTTTTCATGCATCACAATGTTTGTGACGTCATATCTGCTCCACTATGTCTGTTACAATGATATAATTCTGCAGATGCATTCAGTGGGTCGTATGGATACTTTGTGCAAACTGTGTTGCACAGAGAGTTGTTAATGAAGAAGCTGTAAACCAAACGACATGCCTGACGGTGACGCTTCACTGCATGAACAGAGAAAATGAACCAAGCGATAGATTTTTCCCGGCCGGGGTGGCCGAGCGGTTCTAGGCGCTACAGTCTGGAACCGCGCGACCGCTACAGTCGCAGGTTAGAATCCTGCCTCGGGCAAGGATGTATGTGATGTGCTTAGGTTAGTTAGGTTTAATTAGTTCTAAGTTCTAGGGGACTGATGACCTCAGAAGTTAAGTCCCATAGTACTCAGAGCCATTTGAACCATTTTGATAGATTTTTTATGTTTTATTATTTTGTAGCGGAGGGGCGGTGTTCGGGACGAAAGTTTAATAAAAGTTTGAAATCATGAGTGATCTTTGTTGAAAGACGTTAAGTGCCCTTATCTCAAATGCTGGTTGAATAAAGTCGGGGTATTTTTCCATCTTCAGTTACGCTACCTCAAGAAAAACACGCGGTTTCTAAATGTAATATTTGTCTTATGGTATTGAAGATTCAACATACGATAATACGTCTTAATGAACAGAAGTGAGTAGTATTTAAAATTTTTAAATTCGGTCAATAATTATGCGAAATATGGAAAATCGAATTTTTGTTGCCTCTACATTGCAACTGGTACCGGATTCCGGGTTCCGGGATTGCGATTTAGTGATATACGAGGGGAGCTCATTAAGAACTACATCACTTTTGTCCTGAAAGCTGATTGGTTTTGTTCAGGATTCCAATGCCCCATATTATTCCCCACCCTTTTGGCTAGAAAACCCTGATACTCTCCGTTCGATGCGACGGCGTTACACCACCTTAGTGGGAGGGCTCCTATGCCCGCATGGTAGCACCACCATACTGGTCGACGTCTCGCTGCCTCGTCAGTAACCTTTCAACACTGCAGGAGCCACAGCTGCTTACGGCCAGACAGGTTTGCGTGGCCTTGTTGCCATGGTGACAGAGGCCTTGCCCAACGACTCTCCGTGCTTTTGTGCACTGTCAGGTCACCGCAGACATTCTGCAAGCGCCTGTGAATACTTGCGAAGCTCTGGTTTTCCGCCTAAAGAAACTCATTGGCAGCACCTCCGTTACAGACGCCATTATGAAAGCTACGTACAGCGCTGGTGATTCAGTGATGATGTTACAAACTTTCGACGGTGATGGAGAAGGATAAATGTATCAGTCTGAGGCACAGACCCTGGCCCGGAAACCTACGAGTCGAAAGATATAAGCGAAAATCGTTCTGATACCTCTGACAGTGGAACACATGTACTGGTACTGTTGTTGCTCAGAATGTACGGTAGGCAACTTTCACAGGTGGTTGTGTGGCCCAAAACAATTAAAAAATGTCTAGTAAACATGCACTCTAAAATGCATACCTTAAGACCTATGAGCACTTGTTCATCTACGGTACTGCTGAAAGATGTGTTATTTGCATATATTATGGACCAAAACAAGAAAGAAATGTCTAGTATACATGGGTTGTACAATGGAAATATTGTTCAGTAGAACATATGTTTCTCATTATCGAAAATGAACACATATTCATAGCTTTTAACGTATACAATTTAAGACCATGTTTAATAAACTTCTTGCTTGTTTTAGTCCATACAACAACCACCACAGAAAGTTGTCTACACGCAATCTGAGCAAAAACATTACCCGTACATGTATTCCACTGTCAGATGTATCGGAAAGATTTCCGCTTACAGCTTTCGACTCAGTTGCTTCCGGGACACGATCCTGTACTTCAAATTGATACATTTACACTACTCCATCATCCCTATTGTCATTACGAAATGACCCCGTAAGAGCTAAAATTTGCAAAGTTTTGTTTCTACGTTGCGATCTATTGTTGGGGATACAAGATACTTAAAGTATTTTGACATTTCTCTCAATTTTTGGACCTTATCACGCTTTCCCTGGAAATGGAATTATTTTCGACTTTTGTGGAGATGTTATCAGTCGATGTTGTTCTGCTGTCTCGTAAGATGTATAGCCCCCTTTGTAAATTACCTTAGCTGTCTCGGAAGATGTATAGCCCCTTCTGTAAATTACCTTACGTCTGTTCCACAATAACGACATCGTCTGCGTATAAGATATTACTTAATCTGCACTGAAACTCTGTGCCCACGTTACTATGACCTGGTCCACAAAGTTACATAATCAAACAAAATTTGCGAAATGCGGACGCAGTAGACGGGATGAACGCCAAAGAGTAGAAGATTCACAAACATCGCGTCAGTTGTTTTCCGGAAGACAGCAGGGACACAGCGCGGCCGGTCCGGCGTCTCCAGGTCCAGGAGCGCGCATCGATCGCTGGAACGCCTGGAGCGGCCTGGAGTCTGCCTGGAGCCGGCTGGAAGCTGCGGGCTGCAGCAGCTGCTGCGGCCTAACCACGCTTTACTTTACGCCCCACGTGCTCCTGCCATTGCTCCAGTCCTGCCGGCTTGGCTGCCTCTGCTCCAGAGCATATCAGCTCCAGTCCCAGAACAGCGTAGTCCGGAAACTACATGTTCCAGAGCCACCTCTCTGCAGCAGCGTAGCGAATGATTCTCAAATATGTGGCCGGCCAGTGTGGCCGAGCGGTTCTAGGCGCTTCAGTCTGGAACCACGCTGCTGTACAGTCGCAGGTTCGAATCTTGCCTCGGGCATCGATGTGTGTGATGTCCTTAGGTTAGTTGGGTCTAAGTAGTTCTAAGTTCTAGGGGACTGATGACCTCAGATGCTAGTGCTCAGAGCCATTTGAGCCATTCTCAAGTATGCGACGTCAATGTCGACACTCTTCCCAAACGTAGCAACACATCATTACACGTTTTCGTTCTTTGAACTGTTGGATAACAACCAGTTTGGCTTCAGGAAAGCTAAAGTCACCAGAGAGGCAGTTCTGCGATTGCGTTCGGTAATGGACGCACGACGTAAGAAAAACCAACTTTCGTTCATAGTCTCTGCCATCGTGAAAAATGCATTCCACAATATAAAACTGTACGAAATTTTCCCAAGTTTTCAGATAAAAAGCTTCCAGGTACAGGGGAAGACGAGTGTACACAATATGTACAAAAACCAAGAGGAAAAGTAAGAACGGATGGCCAGGAAGAAAGTGTTTATCTTTCGGCACTACTGTTCCGTCTGTACATTGAAGAAGTAATGACAGAAAAACATAACTTCATAAATCTGATTAAAATCCAAGCTGAAAGGGCCTGAATGATAAAATTCGTAGATGACATTCCTATCCTCGGCAAAATTGAACAAGCATTACGACACGTTTTGAATGGAACGAACAAAATCATGAGGCTATGGATTTAGAATACAGAGAACAATTCTTAGGAGAGACTCCCTTTTTATTGTGTATTCCTTACTATCAGCTTTTGTACTTATGATACGCATGATCTATAATTATAACATTTCTTAAACGCTATATTCACTAATACTGTATGCATAGTTATACATGAGCTTCATATAGTTGGAACATATGCCATATGCACCGAACTCCTTACAGTTAGCTTTAAGAAAATTATCAATTTACACTACTAGCTATTAAAATTGCTACACCAACTACACCAAGAAGAAATGCAGATGATAAACGGGTATTCATTGGACAAATATATTATACTAGAACTGACATGTTATTACATTTTCACGCAATTTGGATCCATAGATCCTGAGATATCAGTATCCAGAACAATCACCTCTGGCCGTAATAACGGCTTTGATACGCCTGGGCATTGAGTCAAACAGAACTTGGACGGCGTGTACAGGTACAGCTTCCCATGAGGTTTCAACACCATACCACACTTCATCAAGAGTAGTGACTGGCGTATTGTAACGAGCCAGTTGCTCGGCCACCATTGACCAGACGTTTTCAATTGGTGAGAGATCTTGAGAATGTGCTCGCCAGGGCAGCAGTCGAACATTTTCTGTATACAGAAAGGCCCGTACAGGACCTGCAACATGCGGTCGTGCATTATCCTGCTGAAATGTGGGGTTTCGCAGGGATCGAATGAAGGGTAGAGCCACGGGTCGTAACACATCTGAAATGTAACGTCCACTGTTCAAAGTGCCGTCAATGCGATCAAGAGGTGACCGAGACGTGTAACCAATGGCACCACATACCATCACGCCGGGTGATACGCCAGTATGGCGATGACGAATACACGCTTCCAATATACGTTCACCTCGATGTCGCCAAATACGGATGCGAGCATCATGAGGCTGTAAACAGAACCTGGATTCTTCCGAAAAAATGACGTTATCCTATTCGTGCACCCAGGTTCGTCGTTGAGTACACCATCGCAGGCGCTCCTGTCCATGATGCAGCGTGAAGTGTAACCGCAGCCACGGTCTCCGAGCTGATAGTCCATGCTGCTGCAAACGTCGTCGAACTGTTCGTGCAGATGGTTGTAGTCTTGCAAACGTCCCCATCTGTTGACTCAGGGATCGAGACGTGGCTGCACGATCGGTTACAGCCATGCGGGTAAGATGCCTGTCATCTCGACTGATAGTGATACGAGGCCGTTGGGATCCAGCACGGCGTTCCGTATTACCCTCCTGACCCCACCGATTCCATATTCAGCTAACAGTGATTGGATCCCGACGAACGCGAGCAGCAATGTCACGATACGATAAACCGCAATCGCGATAGGCTACAATTCGACCTTTATCAAAGTCGGAAACGTGATGGTACGCATTTCTCCTCCTTACACGAGGCATCACAATAACATTTCACCAGGCAACGCCGGTCAACTGCTGTTTGTGTACGAGAAATCGGTTGGAAACTTTCCTCATGTCAGCACGTTGTAGGTGTCGCCACCGGCGCCAACCTTGTGTGAATGCTCTGAATAGCTGATCATTTGCATATCACATCCTCTTCTTGCTGTCGGTTAATTCGTGGTGTAGCAATTTTAATGGCGAGTAGTGTATATTATGAAAAAAGAAATCGGTACAAGAACAGTGGTTAGTCAATACTGGATGATATTCACAAAATGCCAATTGCCTGTGTATTGCCAAAGTATGATACATCCCAACCGCCAAGCATGAAGTGCCATCTAGCGGTCTTCTCCCGTTAATGCGTTCGTGGGTGCAGTACGATCTGTTTGCACTTAGGTGTCACGATATAATGATGATGATGATGATGATGATGATGATGATGATGATTGGTTTGTGGGCGCTCAACAGCGCGGTCATCGGCACATTTACAAAGTCCCAATTTTTACACAGTCCTTTTTTTTTTTGACAGTCCAATCTGGACACTGTCACGAATGATGACGATGATATGATGAAGACAACACAACCACCCAGTCCCCGGACAGCGAAAAATTCCTAACCCGGTCGGGAATCGAAACCAGGACCCTGTCATCGAGAGGCTGCAACGCTAGCCACTAGACCACGAGCTGGGGACATCACCATATGAAGGTTGACATGATACCCTGTATCTATATTGGACAGATTCATTCGGCTGTTTGTTATTCATAGAACATTGTGTTATATTTTTGGATAAGTCTTAAGTTTCATTCTCTTGTCATGGTCTACTTATTTTTGACGTTATTGCCCGTTTTATTCTAGATACTTCTAAAATGGCCTAACGCCGAAACACGTAAGGTATAATAAAGTCAATAAAAAACTGTGCTGCGGACAAATGGTGCTATTGTAGCGCCTGGATACCTATCTCTCATGTTCTGTGAACCTCGATTTATTTCTGTAAAATATCTCAGATAGACACAGTTCGATGACTTACTGCAATAACAGTGATTTTCGATCGCAGGTAATTTATTAATGAAGGTAAAATGGAATAGGAGGCAAACTTTTGCAAGCAATTAAAGGTCTTTACATGGATAGTCAGGCAGCAGTTAGAGTTGACGGTAAATTGAGTTCATGCTTCAGAGTAGTTTCAGGGGTAAGACAAGGCTGCAACCTGTCTCCACTGTTGTTCATATTATTTATGGATCATATGTTGAAAACAATAGACTGGCTGGGTGAGATTAAGATATGTGAACACAAAATAAGCAGTCTTGCATATGCGGATGACTTAGTTGTGATGGCAGATTCGATTGAAAGTTTGCAAGGTAACATTTCAGAGCTAGATCAGAAATGTAAGGACTATGGTATGAAGATTAGCATCTCCAAAACGAAAGTAATGTCAGTGGGAAAGACATATAAACGGATTGAGTGCCAAGTAGGAGGAACAAAGTTAGAACAGGTAGACGGTTTCAAGTACTTAGGATGCATATTCTCACATGATGGCAACATAGTGAAAGAACTGGAAGCGAGGTGTAGCAAAGCTAATGCAGTGAGCGCTGAGCTACGATCTACTCTCTTCGGCAAGAAGGAAGTCAGTACTGAGACTAATTTATCTGTGCACCGTTCAATCTTTCGACCAACTTTGTTGTACGGGAGCGAAAGCTGGGTGGATTCAGGTTACCTTATCAACAAGGTTGAGGTTACGGATATGAAAGTAGCTAGGATGATTGCAGGTACTAGTAGATGGGAACAATGGCAGGAGGGTGTCCACAATGAGGAAATCAAAGAAAAACTGGGAATGAACTCTGTAGATGTAGCAGTCAGGGCGAACAGGCTTAGATGGTGGGGTCATGTTACACGCATGGGAGAAGCAAGGTTACCCAAGAGACTCATGGATTCAGCAGTAGAGGGTAGGAGGAGTCGGGGCAGACCAAGGAGAAGGTACCTGGATTCGGTTAAGAATGATTTTGAAGTAATAGGTTTAACATCAGAAGAGGCACCAATGTTAGCACTGAATAGGGGATCATGGAGGAACTGTATAAGGGGGGCTATGCTCCAGACTGAACGCTGAAAGGCATAATCAGTCTTAAATGATGATGATGATGATGATGATGATGATGGTAAAATGCGCGGTTCATTATCGATCTGTGCTGCTTAAGTTTTATGCTACCCCCTCTCGTTTATTTTGTCAGTTCTGCACACTGCAACGATCTGCGGACGACTGCCTCGGCACAATACTTTTAGGCAAACACGAATCCTCAAACGGGACTGTAGGATTCCTCGGCGAATTTTGTTGATGAAATCTTCTCGTGCTACGAGCGGTGTCGTGGTGTCAGGTTGTCGCAACTTTGCGACATCATCTTCAGGCGAAGTGCCGGGTTCATGTCCAGTTAGTTCCTTTATAGCCACTGGACCGCAAACTCCTGTGCCAATCACGTGGCTCCATAGAGAGGGGAGGCGGGGGTGGGGAGAAGGTGGGGGGTGTGGAGTGGGAGGCCTGTATCCCGCCCGCCCCTTCCACCGCTTTCACGCCAGAGCGCTCCACTCGTTTCTAGATTCCTATACCGGTATTCCGGTTCCTCGTTCATGGTGCAAGAGTCGAAGAGCAGGATGCCTTTCTGACTGTTTCCAGGGGCAACGAGTATTTGATGTTCAATTTCATATAGTCGTTGGAGTAGGAATTAAAATCCATGGAGAAGGAATAAAAACTTCGAGTTTTGCCGGCGACATGGTTATTCTGTCAGTTATAAGAGTCGAGGAGCATGAAATGGAAGCAGTGGTTGAGAAGGGAGTGAGACAGGGTTGTAGCCTATCCCTCATGTCATTCAGTCTGTATACTGAGCAAGCAGGAAACGAAACCGACGGAAAGTTTCGAGTAGGAATTTAAGACCACAGAGAAGAAATAAAAACTTTGAGGTTTGCCGACATATTGTAGTTCTCTCAGAGACAGCAAAGGACCTGCAAGAGAAAGTGAACGGAATGGACAGTGTCTTGAAAGGAGGATGTAACACGAACATCAGCAAAAGTAAAACGAGGATAATGGAATGTAGTCGAATTAAGTCGGGTGATTCTGAGGGAATTAGATTAGGAAATGAGACGCTTAAAGTAGTAAATGTGTTTTGCTGTTTGGGGAGCAAAATAAATGATGGTCGAAGTAGAGAGGATATAAAATGTAGACTGGCAATGGCAAGGAAAGCGTTTCTGAAGACGAGAAATTTGTTAACATCGAGTATAGATTTAAGTGTCATGAAATCTTTTCTAAATGTGTTTGTATGGAATGGTGGCATGTGTGGATGTGAAACATGGACGATAAATAGTTCAGACAAGAATAGAATAGAAGTTTTCGAATTGTGGTGCTGCACAAGAATGCCGAAGATTACATGGGTAGATCACGTAACTAATAAGGAGGTACTGAACAGAATTGGGAAGAAGAGGAATTTGTTGCACAACTTGAGTAGAAGAAGGGATCAGTTCGTAGAACACGTTATGAGGCATCAAGAGATCATCAATTTAGTATTGGGCGGAAGCGTGGAGGATAAAAATCGTACTGGGAGACCAAGAGATGAATACACTAAGCAGACTCAGAAGGATGTAGATGACAGTAGTTACTCGGAGATGAATAAGCTTGCACAGGATAGAGCAGCATGGAGAGCTGCATAAGACCAGTCTCTGGACTGAAGACCACGACAACAACATAGTCGTAGATCGAATTTAAAAATCGAAAATGGTGTCATAATCTACTCATTAAGAGATCTTATCTTACGTGAAAGGTTTAACACAATAAGACAAGTATTATAGTTGAGGCAGAGTAACTGAAGACGCCCAAATGCCCAGACTTCCTCCAGTACTTGGAAATGAGAGCACTTAGCGACTTACAACAAACATTAAACGTTATTTCAAAGCTCAAAGAAACTTTTTCTTGCCGAGACCCCACACAAAATTATGAAACATATCTCATCGCTTGCTATATTTTCGCTCTTCACGCCGTAAAACCTCAGCATCAGACAACACGTTTTATTTTATTACGCCTTTACTACTAACTACAGTCCCTGGCAAATTAATTAGACGCTCTACAGTTTTTAAGCAAATTTCGATTTATGTCTAACTAAATTTGTTTCTTTTTATATACAAATTGTGATAAAATGATTATGTCTAGTCTACTTCATAACTAAGGTGATGTAACAAATAAATGAAACATAGTATTTGTTGAAAATACTTTATTTCAATAATTACAAACAAATAAAATATTGTGAAAGTGAAAAGATTAGTTTGAATATCTTGTTGAGCCATATTTTGCAGCTATGAGAGCCTTAATACGACGTAACATGCTGTCGATTTAAGACGGTGCACCGCGGCCGCACTTCCTCACTGAAGTGCGAGGTTTCCTCGGTAATCGCTGCCCAGGTCTGTCGACTGGCCGTGAAGGGTCAACTGGACACCTCGCTCCCCAGACTTGGCACCACTGGATTTCATTCTCTAAGCTTCCATTAAAGACCGTGTGTACTTTCTTCCCCTGCCGAACAATTTAGCGTCTGAAAAGTCGAGTCTACGATGCCGTTCGACAAGTTGCGACCGATTTGCTGCAACGATTGTGGGAAGCCGGCCGAAGTGGCCGTGCGGTTCTAGGCGATGCAGTCTGGAACCGCGAGACCGCTACGGTCGTAGGTTCGGATCCTGCCTCGGGCATGGATGTGTGTGATGTCCTTAGGTTAGTTAGGTTTAACTAGTTCGAAGTTCTAGGGGACTAATGGCCTCAGAAGTTGAGTCCCATAGTGCTCTGAGCCATTGGAACCATTTGATTGTGGGAAGAAACTGATTACTGGTGAGATGTTTGTTGCTTCCTGCATGCTTCTAGCTGCCATCCATCGTTCCAGCGTACGGGGGTCCTGTGGACGTTGGGGAGGAGAGCTTATGCCATTTCAGACGGAGAAAGCTTGACACAAGAAGTGGACCGTCTCAAGGTTGTGTTCAAGCAGAATGGCTATACAGATAAACAGATCCGTCGTGCTTTCCAGTTTGGACCTTCGCCTGAACCACCAGAAGATACCTGCAAATCGGTGGCTTTTCTACCTTTTGCTGGGAGCATTTCCTCGAAAATAGGAAGAATTCTAAAAATGTATCATACCAAAAGTATTTTTCGTCCGCCAGCCAAGATTAGAGCGCTTCTTGGCTCAGTTAAGGATGACTTGGGTTTGAGGAAGCCCGGTGTGTACAAGATCCCTTGCCACTGTGGGAAGGCTTATATTGGTCAGACAGTCCGGACCATTCAGGACCGACGTGTTGAGCACCAGCGGTACACACGGCTGCTTCAACCTCAGAAATCTGCAGTGGCGGAGCACTGTCTCAACGGGGGACACAGAATGCTGTAAGACGAGACACAAATGGCTGCCCCTGCATCTCGCTATTGGGACTGTGTTTTAAAAGAATCCATAGATATTGAATTATCCGATAATCTTATTAATAGAGACAAGAGTTACCTTTTAAGTAAGACTTGGAACCCGGTGTTACCAGACATTAAAAAACAACGGTCTTTTATGTTTCGATCGTCGGACTAATTTTTAATTTTTTCATAGCGATATCTCGATTTCGCCTTTTTCCACCACTGGGGTGATGTACGAGGTGCGGCTAGAAAAAAAAACCGGACTGATGCTGGAAAAAAACATTTATTTACAATTATTTACAATTTCATGTTATCTCCTTCAATGTACTCTCGTCCTCGGTCTCTACACCGCTCCATACGAATTTTCCACTGTTCATAGCAATGCTGCAGATCATTTTCGGTAAGTCCATACATTACTTCCGTCGCTTTTTCTTTTACTGCTTCAACAGTCTTAAATCTAGTTCCTTTCAAAGCTGACTTGACTTTAGGGAAAAGAAAAAAGACACAAGGGGGCCAAATCAGGTGAGCAGGGTGGATGATCTAAGATGGGAATGTTGTGTTTTGCCAAAAACGTCTTCACTGACAACGCACTGTGAGCTGGGGCATTGTCTTGGTGAAGGATCCATGACTTTTTTCTTCACAAATCGTTCCGTTTTCTCCGTACGCGCTCACGTAGGGTAGCCAAGACGCTAATGTAGTAATGCTGATTCACTGTTTCTCCCTCTGGTACCCAATCAATGTGCACAATCCCTTTGATGTCAAAAAAAACAATGGACTTACCGAAAATGATCTGCAGCATTGCTATGAACAGTGGAAAATTCGTATGGAGCGGTGTAGAGACCGAGGAGGAGAGTACATTGCCTTGAATTTCGATTTTGACATTCGTGCTTTTTTTTGTCGTGGAGAACCAGGAGTTTTCCAATGCATCGATTGGCGTTTAGTTTCGGGATCGTAAGTAAAAAACCACGATTCATCGCAAGTAATAACATTTTGTAAGAAGGTGGGATCACTTTCAATGTTTTCCAGGATGTCAGAACAAATCATTCTTCGGCGTTCCTTCTGTTCAATTGTGAGACACTTTGGAACCATTTCTGAACACACTTTGTTCATGTTGAAACTTTCATGAAGAATCTGCCTAACACTTTCTTTGTCAACTCCTGTTAACTCAGACACTGCTCTGATTGTTAAACGGCGATCTTGTCGAACAGGTTTACCGATTTTTTCAATGTTTGCATCAGTTTTTGCTGACAATGGTCTGCCAGTGCGAGTGTCATCACTGGTGTCTTCGCGGCCATCTTTAAATCGTTTAAACCACTCAAACACTTGTGTTCGCGATAAACAATCATCGCCGTACACTTGTTGTAACATTACAAACGTTTCACTTGCAGATTTTCCTAGTTTGAAACAAAATTTGATGTTAACACGCTGTTCTTTCTGTACAGTCAACATTTTCCGACGCACAGACAAAACGTCAACTACTTAAAACAGACGCCACGGGCAGACTGAGTGCAGGAGGCAGATGAAACTCGAGCAGTAGGCGGAGCGAGAGTCACGTCACAGGCCACGCGACTTTCAGCCTTATTGCATTCGTTTTATTGTGTCACCAGTACTAGTCCGGTTTTTTTCTAACCACACCTTGTATGTTTACTGCGCTAGAGGGCAGTTACGGCACCTGCTCGCGCACACGTTGTGGGCCTTCTGCGGCCTATATAGGAGCCGCCGCTTGCGCTGAGGAGTCGGTCCGGCGAGATTGTGTACCAGCACTCTCACCTGAAGATGGCGGCCTGATGGACCGCTGAAATATTGTGTCAAGATAACGTTACGATCCGGCTGCACACCCGAGAAGAATATTATCAATTATTACGCCGGGATAGCCATCGTAGTCACAATTTCTATATCATTCGAAAGTTGTATTCCTTTTTTGACTCACCCTGTATTGAGCATTATTTGAGTTTATTTGCAGCGTACGAAACGTAAAAATTTCAAATAAAAAACGTTCCCGCAGAGTGAGTGGAAACTACACTTGCAGAAGTGGCTCATTCTTCGCCCGATGCGCGCCAAGAACTCCATTTTTCTCATCGCTTAGCCACCTGCGGCTTCCACTTACGTCTCGTTTCTGGCCAGGCCACGGACACGCATAAATTTAGACCAAATCGGTGATGCTGAGTAGCCTCAGTGCTTTCGTCAGCTGGAAATCCGCTGTCCAGTTTGACAAGATCGTCCTGTACTCTCATTTCCATTCTTCCACCTGCACGCTTTCCTCATCTGGTACCGAGATCGGGCAGCCTGTTGGCTGGAGAAGTTGCCGAGTTTGCGCTGCTGGTCTGGCGGGAAGTACACTACTGGCCATTAAAATTGCTACACCACGAAGATGACGTGCTACAACGCGAAATTTAACCGGCAGGAAGAAAATGCTGTGATATGCAAATGACTAGCTTTTCAGAGCATTCACTGAAGGTTGGCGCCAGTGGCGACACCTACAACGTGCTGACAAGAGGAAAGTTTCCTACCCATTTCTCATACACAAACAGCAGTTGACCGGCGTTGCCTGGTGAAACGTACCATCACGTTTCCGACTTTGATAAAGGTCGGATTGTAGCCTATCGCGATTGCGGTATATCGCATCGCGACATTGCTGCTCGCGTTGGTCGAGATCCAATGACTGTTAGCAGAATATAGAATCTATGGGTTCAGGAGGGTAATACGGAACGCCATGCTCGATCCCAACGGCCTTGTATCACTAGCAGTCGAGATGACAGGCATCTTATCCGCATGGCTGTAACGCATCGTGCAGCCACGTCTCGATCCCTGAGTCAACAGATGGGGACGATTGGAACAAAACAACCATCTGCACGAACAAATCGACGACGTTTCCAGCAGCATGGACTGTCAGCTCGGAGATAGTGGCTGCGGTTACCCTTGATGGTGCATCACAGACAGGAGCGCCTGCCATGTTGTACTCGACGACGAACCTGGGTGCACGAAAGGCAAAACGTCATTTTTTCGGATGAATCCAGCTTCTGTTTACAGCATCATGGTGGTCACATCCGTGTTTGGAGACATCGCGGTGAACGCACATTGGAGGCGTGTATTCGTCATCGCCATGCTGGCGTATCACCCGACGTGATGGTATGGGGTGCCATTGGTTACACGTCTCGGTCACCTCTTCTTCGCATTGACGGCACTTTGAACAGTGGACGTTACATTTCAGATGTGTTACGACCCGTGGCTCTACCCTTCATTCGATCCCTGCGAAACCCTACATTTCAGCAGGATAATGCACGACCGCATGTTGCAGGTCCTGTGCGAGCCTTTCTGGATACAGAGAATGTTCGACTGCTGCCCTGGCCAGCACATTCTCCAAATCTCTCACCAGCTGAAAACGTCACAATACGCCAGTCACTACTCTTGATGAACTGTGGTATCGTGTTGAAGCTGCATGGGCAGCTGTACCTGTACACGCCATCCAAGCTGTTTGGCTCAATGCCCAGGCGTATCAAGGCCGTTATTACGGCCAGAGGTGGTTGTTATGGGTAATGATTTTTCAGGATCTATGCACCCAAATTGCGTGAAAATGTAATCACATGTCAGTTCTAGTATAATATATTTGTCCAATGAATACCCGTTTATCATCTGCATTTCTTCTTGGTGTGGCAATTTTAATGGCCAGTTGTGTACGTGCACGACCGCTGCCGCACTGTACAGCTGCCTCCCCTCCCCCCTCTGGCTGCCCTGCTTCGGAACTCTCGCGTCCTGCCTCGTTCTGAGGCGAGGCCGACCGCGGCGCTCCCTCGTGTCCTTATCCGTCAGCCGTGCGCCTGCCCGAGAGAGTCTCAAGGAGCGAACTGCCTCCGCCCTTGACAATAACACGTCCCGCCTCCTTGTTTAGCTCTTCTCTTCCACATCCTGTTTGCAGTGTCGGTATTTTCCTGTGTACCGCCAGGACACGGCATTAACCCAGTTGCGAACACTAAAAAAGGCTCCATTCGCCGTACTCCAGACTGTGGCGTACCACTTCCTGGCCGCACCGACATCCTACGCACGACCAGTTACTAGGTTTCCTCCGCATTCCATTCACACACGGAGCGCGAGGAGAATGATCGCTTAAAGGCCTTTGTGCGTGCTCTAATTTAATATTGCCCTCACGACCCCTACGCTAGCAATAAATAGGGGGTTGTAGTGTATTCATGGGTCCATCACATCTTATGTGAGTGAACTGCTACGGACGCGGCGCGAATAGCCGAGCGATCCGAATGCGAAGCGGTCCCACCAGGTTACTCTGTCCTAAACGCGCACACCAGCCGCGCGTCAATTTTCATGCCGTAAAAAATACTGTACGTTAGTGACGCAAAGCTACACTACTGGCCATTAAAATTCCTACACCAAGAAGAAAGGCAGATGATAAACGGGTATTCATTGGACAAATATATTATACTAGAACTGACATGCGATTACATTTTCACGCAATTTGGACACATAGACCCTGAGAAATCAGTACCCAGGACAACCACCACTGGCCGTAATAACGGCCTTGATACGCCTGGGCATTGAGTCAAACAGAGCTTGGATGGCGTCTACAGGTACAGCTGCCCATGTAGCTTCAACACGATACCACAGTTCATCGAAAGTAGTGACTGGCGTATTGTGACGGGACAGTTGCTCGGCCACCATTGACCAGACGTTTTCAGTTGGTGAGAGATCTGCAGAATGTGCTGGCCAGGGCAGCAGTCGAACATTTTCTATATCCAGAAAGGCCCGTACGGAACCTGCAACATGCGGTCGTGCATTATCCTGCTGAAATGTATGGTTTCGCAGGGATCGAATGAAGGGTAGAGTCACGGGCCGTAACACATCTGAAATGTAACGTCCGCTGTTCAAAGTGCCGTCAATGCGAACAAGAGGTGGCCGAGTAGTGTAACCAATGGCAACCCATACCATCACGCCGGGTGATACGCCAGTATGGCGATTACGAATACACGCTTCTAATGTGCGTTCACCGCGATGTCGCCAA
Organism: Schistocerca americana; assembly: GCF_021461395.2. Lineage (NCBI taxonomy): Eukaryota > Metazoa > Arthropoda > Insecta > Orthoptera > Acrididae > Schistocerca > Schistocerca americana. The sequence goes on along the minus strand of NC_060128.1, from coordinate 179,681,140 downwards.
ACACGGATGCGACCATCGTGATGCTGTAAACGGAATCTGGATTCATCGGAAAAAATGATGTTTTGCCATTCGTGCACCCAGGTTCGTCGTTGAGTACACCATCGCAGGCGCACCTGCCTGTGATGCAGTGTCAAGGATAACCGCAGCCACGGTCTCCGAGCTGATAGTCCATGCTGCTGCAAACGTCGTCGAACTGTTCGTGCAGATGGTCGTTGTCTTGCAAACGTCCCCATCTGTTGACTCAGGGATCGAGACGTGGCTGCACGATCCGTTTCAGCAATGAATATTAGATGCCTGTCATCTCGACTGCTAGTGATACGAGGCCGTTGGGATCCAGCACGGCGTTCCGTATTACTCTCGTGAACCAACCGATTCTATATTCTGCTAACAGTCATTGGATCTCGACCAACGCGAGCAGCAGTGTCGCGATACGATAAACCGCAATCGCGACACGCTACAGTCCGACCTTAATCAAAGTCGGAAACGTGATGGTACGCATTTCTCCTCCTTACACGAGGCATCACAACAACGTTTCACCAGGCAACGCCGGTCAACTGGTGTTTGTGTATGAGAAATCGGTTGGAAACTTTCCTCGTGTCAGCACGTTGTAGGTGTCGCCACCGGCGCCAACCTTGTGTGAATGCTCTGGAAAGCTAATCATTTGCATGTCACAACATCTTCTTCCCGCCGGTTAAATTTCGCGTCTGTAGCACGTCATCTTCGTGGTGTACCAATTTTAATGGCCAGTAGTGTATTAAACACCGTCAAAAAAACTTTTATGAACACTGATTACAATAAAACAAATGTTGTTAAAATATTTCAACAACACCCGTTGTAATAAAATTTTGAAGCTGTAAAGCGATTTTATAGACACCCTGTATTTTACTCAAAGGTGGCTTTCTCTGCGCTCCGTAGCTCTGGTGTAATATGTAATTAACGTTTACGCCTGTCCTGATGCACGGCAGCACATAGTAAGAACTAAATCGTAGTTTTGGCTGATACTCTATCGGCATACAACGATTGGTATCTGAGTGTCTGACACCTGGAGATTTGGCTTACATAAGTGGACATTTAAGGTTTATGTTGAACGTTAGGCAGCTGTAACTGACAACTGAATATGTTATTCCCAAATAAACCGGCAATAATTTGTTTTAACCTTCCCATCTACTAGATGTGAGCGGCTAAATACTATGTGCGTGCCACTTACCCCGACTTTCCCCTATTTGTGTCAGTCGCATGTCTCTCATTAAGTGAGGACAATCAAGCACGGAGCATGAGTGAGAACATTCATATAGCAAGTGTGTTCGCAGACATTAGTTTCATTAGACTGAAAAACACTTAAGAGGAGATTTACTATCTTTGGCCCGAAAAAAGTATGTTCTTTAAGAATTTTTTTCTCGGGATGTGTTATAGATATCAATGTCAAATTTGGTCAAGATGTTTTTCGATATTTCCTCTTCAAACTGGAAGTTCTTCGACCGCAATGTCGAAGAGCAAAGGCGGAAGTGCCGTCGGAATGAAACAGAATTTCGATGTAGACCTCGACGCGCGGTACGTCACAGGTCAGCCGGCTCGTCTGAAATCAAAATTGAGTCGACGTTAGCGAAGTATACAAGAGTCTTTAGGAGTTGCACCTCGCTTAAGTTATTTGGACCATAGGAAACAAAGTGGCGGACATTTGAAAAAAATAGGGGTTTTTTTCATCGATTTTTCGACTTCGTCGGCCAGGTAAAAATAATTGTAGTTGATGGATCGGAATAAAAGTGGTACAACTCCTAGACAATTTAGTTAGCTTCGTCGGAAACAAAGAATCATGCCAATCGGTTCAGTAGATTTGAAGTTACCATACATTGCGATAAAAAAATCGTCATTTCGAGAAAAACGCGTTTGAAATTTTGGCTACATATAAATGCAATATTATGCAACGTACGTTCAATCTGCTATTCCGGGTCCATAAACTAGTCCTTCCTCTTCCTCACAAAGGGCGTTCTGCTCCATCTGGGTCATCCTGCGCTGCTCCAGAGCCGCTCGTACGGCCGGTGACAAGCGGTTTTCGGCCGCTTGAATCCGGTGGTCGTCCGAACGCTTGGCGAACTGCGTCGAATAGAGTCCCAGGGTGACGTCCATCGTTGTCACGGTCTTCAGAATTGCTGAATACCCTTCGTTGAAGCTGCTCACTGCCAGGAAAGTCGGAATCTCAACAGTCTTCGCACCAGAATGCAAATGCTTGGGAGCTAACTTCCAAACACACGCGTTCATTTGAATTTTGTGTGTTTCCTCCCAAGCACCGGTACAATAACTTGTCCTCCGAAAGAAAAAAACTGGTGCGTGAAAAAGGCCGATTTCAGACAGGTGCATTTTTTTGTTCAACCGCGAATAACAAACATTTCAGTTCCGTATTTTGAAAACCCATTTCAGGGGTGGAGTCTAAACACTTTCATGGATCCAAAAATGGAATTTTTAAAAAATCAATTTTTTGAACCAAAAGATAGTAAACCTCCCCTTAACGAGAAAACAATCGACAGGTGAAGCGGAGCTCCGATGACACCGCCGTCGACGTGTCCTCTATTCCGGTCCAGGCAGGCGTCTTCGGCTCTCGCGCCTGGACTCCAGCGGTGGCCTGGAACAGATGCAGAGAGGCCGACCAACAGAAAGCCCGCCACTGCGCCTCTGGACTGAGTATAATTTAAAGTGGAATTGGTTTTCATTTCGGGCACAGGCCATACGGGCGAGGCGATGTTGTCTTGAATTAATACAGAACGCGTAAAATTAACGCGGTACCGCCCCCGGCGCAGTAATTACTGTTGTGAACGAAAAAAAAGCAAATTAAAATCCGCCCGTGACGCAGCGGGGGCCGGCAGTATATCACAATTACCTCTTTGCGGCGGGGCAGTCGTTAGCAGACAATGCGCACGGTTTGTTGTGTTGCTGCCTTCCAGAGCCGGCGCTCGCTAAACGTCCATTACGTGGAGAGGCAGGCGTGTGCGGGATACCGCGATAAACAGCCGGAAATAAAAAACATGACGTGTGGAATGGCCAGCACTAGGAAGTGGAATATATCGCTGCCGTCTATACAGTCACTTGGCTAGGCCGAACTAATCCGCGAGAAGCGCTCCACAAAACCTGTCACCCACCAGGCAGTACTGATAACGAAGTCTTCTCGCAGGTGGACGAATGGAACTGAGAATTATAAACAACTCTTGCTGACTGCATTAGTTAATGAATGACTTCAATTATGTTTAACCAGTAATACGTTCGTTTCCTTAAATGTGTTGGTGAATTGGTTTCTACGTGTTAGTAAGGAGTTCAAGACCTGATAATTACGAAATACAAATGTGTCATGCAATATCCATCACTGACATAAATAACAGGGGCCTCAGGATATAGCATAATACGTTCAAATAGTGTAAAACCTGGGATTCCGTTGAGGCCAATTGTCAGCGCTATAGGCGGACCAACACACGAGTTAGCTAGACACCTTGCCTCAATGCTGCAATCTTATGTTGGTAGGACGGACAGTCATATTAAAAATTCAGCTCATTTCATTGACAAGTTAAAGGAAACGAGCGTGGGCCCGGATGATATCCTCGTCAGTTTCGATATTGTGTCGTTATTTACCATGATTCCGGTAAACGAAGCTATCTTACGCATAGCGGATATTTTTCCTACCGATATTGTGGCATTATTCCGACACTGCCACACCACAACCTACTTTCAATACAATAATAACTTTTATGAACAGATTGACGGGGTGGCTATGGACAGTCCTCTTGGTCCTGCTGTGGCTAACTTATTTATGGAGACTTCTGAACAACGGGCGTTGCAGACTGCCAGGAAGAGACCAGCCAGATGGTATCGCTATGTCGATGACACGTTCGTAGTATGGACACACGGAGCAGAGGAGTTGGATGCCTTCCTGACACATTTAAATAGTATTAATCCGAAAATCCAATTTACTATGGAGACGGAAAGGAATCGGCAATTGAATTTCCTGGATGTGTCTGTGATTAAACGACGTGACGGAACGTTCGGCCATAAGGTATACAGAAAGGCCACACATACTGATCGTCATCTGCATAAAGATTCAAACCACCACCCCAGACAAAAAAGGGGTGTAATGAAAACCTTGGTAGACAGGGCGTACAAAATTTGTGAACCTGTATATTTAAAAGATGAGATCGAACATCTACGGTCAACTTTCGTGAAGAATGGCTATTCTAGCAAGGATATAGATGGAGCACTTCGCTCTAGGCAGAGAATCAGGAGCAACGACGAACAACAGTCGCCCAAGGGCAAAGTTTTTCTTCCGTTCATTAGTAAGGTCACAGATCGCATTGGGAAAGTTTTAAACAAGTATGGGGTGGAAACTATTTTCAGACCCACCAGGAAAATAAAAGAATATTTAAGATCGGCAAAAGATGCACGACACCCTTTGGCTTCACCGAGAGTATATAAAATTCCTTGCAGTTGTGGACAGGTTTACATCGGTACCACAAAGAGAAGTGTGAACACCCGTCTTGTTGAACATAAGAGGAATTGCCCCCTGGGTCACACGGATAAATCGGCCGTACCGGAACATGTTTACCAGGAAGGTGATCATGAAAAAAATTCTGCGAGACGAGCGTCATATCAAAAACCTCGCATTATTATGCACGCATGTATAGAGAGGCTATCGAGATTGACAAACACCGTAATAATTTTAACAGGAAAGACGAAGGTGTTAAACTGGATAAATTCTGGATGTCAGCGTTGCACCGCAAGCGTGACGGTCGATTACTTTCAATCGTGAATGTTGGCAATACCAGAGACAATCTCATAGCCGACGCCACGTGATCGATAGTGGCGCCCTCTGTACTGCCTATATAATCAGCGCTTCCTCGAGTTCTCTTTGCAGTTCGCCGCTTTGCCTCCGAGGATGTCTCCCGCAGTCGGAGACGAAACGTCAGGAGAGAGTTTTATACTTCGACCACGGCCTATCAGCCCGGAAGTTTTAAGTGAAGACAATACCGGTCGTGAAAGCCTACATTGTATGATCAGTTTGTGTGGTTTTTAGGTTTCGTGTCTAAATCGGCAAAAGCGGAACTCGTATGCAGTCACTTTGTTGCCCGATTGTAAGCGACGGGTAGACGTTTCAAGTTGACATTCATGTCATATACTAAGGCTTGTGGTGCCTCAGCGGTGTAAAAGTTTAAGCTTCCACGTCAGTGCAAAGGATGCTGCCATCTACGCAAGAGATTTATGACACTCGCAAACTAACTGATAAAAACTTATGGCGTACTAACCGTTAATCTAGAATCATGAAATTTGGCAAGAAGCAAGGTTTACAGTACAAGAATATTAATTTGAAATTATATTCACACGAAAAAGACATTCTCGAAAGTCCTAAAATTCCCGGGATCAATATCTAGCTGTATCGATGTAAGGGAAAAATAGCGAAGGTTCTCCTTTGTTCAAAAAATGTTCAAATGAGTGTGAAATCTTACGGGACTTGACTGCTAAGGTCATCAGTCTTTAAGCTTATACACCACTTAAACTAAATTAAACCTAAGGACAAACACACACACCCATGCCCGAGGGAGGACTCGAACCTCCGCCGGGACCATTTATTACAGTTACATCCATCGTTAGTACAGTATTCAGACAGGGACAGTCCATGACTGCAGCGCCTTGGACCGCTCGCCTAATCCCGCGCGGCGAAGGTTCTCCTTTCTCGGCAAGGACGAACTATACACAGGGTGTTCATTTCAACCGACCGCATTTGAATATCTCTTGAAAACTACACGACGGATCAAAAAAGTTATAATTCCAATTTGTTTGTCTCGGACGGGGACATACATTGATACCACACTCGACACCTCCCACATCGCTCTGTGCGTGGGTGGTGGTGGTGATTGGGGGGGGGGCACTTTCAAATCTTCCATGGGAACCCCCGTTTTTGACTGAAGATTACGAATCTACAGCAAAACCTACACACGTTTTGACTGAAGCATTTTCTTCGTTTCGCCACAGACGGCTCTGTAATCGGGAGAACAGAAATGGGTACATAATCGTAATTTACGACATGCTACTCAATGGCCCTTGAATAGCCAATGGCACGTGGGACCCCACCTCCATGGCGCGAGGGTAGGGCTGGCCAGTATTTCTAAATTTCTAGTAGGAAACCCCATTCTCAGCGTCCATTCACAAAATATGTAGCACAGTGGTTAGCGACCAAGAAGGAAAAAGTAAAAGCGTATGTTTTATCATTATAATATCAGACAGAGAGAGAGAGAGAGAGAGAACTACAAACAACCAAGTAAGATACACAACTACACTACTGGCCATTAAACTTGCTACACCACGAAGATGACGTGCTATAGACGCGAAATTTAACCTACAGGAAGAAGATGCTGTGATATGCAAATGATTAGCTTTCCAGAGCATTCACACAAGGTTGGCGCCGGTGGCGAAACCTATAACGTGCTGACATGAGGAAAGTTTCCAACCAATTTCTCATACACAAACAGCAGCTGACCGTCGTTGCCTGGTGAAACGTTGTTGTGATGCCTCGTGTAAGGAGGAGAAATGCGTACCATCACGTTTCCGACTTTCATAAAGGTTGGATTGTAGCCTATCGCGATTGCGGTTTATCGTATCGCGACATTGCTGCTCGCGTTGGTCGAGATCCAATGACTGTTAGCAGAATATGGAATCGGTGGGTTCAGGAGGGTAATACGGAACGCCGTGCTGGATCCCAACGGCCTCGTATCACTAGCAGTCGAGAGGACAGGGATCTTATCCGGATGGCTGTAACGGATCGTGCAGCTACGTCTCGATCCCTGAGTCAACAGATGGGGACGTTTGCAAGGCAACAACCATCTGCACGAACAGTTCGACGACGTTTGCAGCAGCATGGGCTATCAGTTCCGAGACCGTGGCTGCGGTTATCCTTGACGCTGCATCACAGACAGGAGTGCCTGCGGCGGTGTACTCAACGACGAACCTGGGTGCACGAATGGCAAAACATCATTTTTTCGGATGAATCCAGGTTCTGTTTCCACCATGATGATGGTCGCATCTGTCTTTCGCAACATCGCGGTGAACGCACATTGGAAGCGTGTATTCGTCATCGCCATACTGGCGTATCACCCGGCATGATGGTATGGTTTGCCATTGGTTACACGTCTCAGTCACCTCTTGTTCACATTGACGGCACTCTGAACAATGGACGTTACATTTCAAATGTGTTACGACCCGTGGCTCTACCTTACATTCGATCCCTGCGAAACCCAGTATTTCAGCAGGATAATGCACTACCGCATGTTGCAGGTCCTGTACGGGCCTTTCTGGATATAGAAAATGTTCGACTGCTGCCCTGGCCAGCACATTCTCCAGATCTCTCACCAATTGAAAACGTCTGGTCAATGGTGGCCGAGCAACTGGCTCGTTACAATACGCCAGTCACTACTCTTGATGAACTCTGGTATCGTGTTGAAGCTGCGTGGGCAACTGTACCTGTACACGCCATCCAATGCCCAGGAGTACCAAGGCCGTTATTACGGCCAGAAGTGGTTTGTAATCAGTAATCACATGTCACTTCTAGTATAATATATTTGTGCAATGAATACCCGTTTATCATCTGCATTTCTTCTTCGTGTAGCAGTTTTAATGGCCAGTAGTGTAATATTTGGAACTGCATGTCACATGAATAAGGTAAAATTTTCTAAATACATTAGTTGCTCTTCAACAAAATCTTTCTTTCGCTAACCATATGCCTCCCAGTAATCAGAGTCTGTAGTACTTAGAAACTTTTTATTTAGCTGGCTGTAGCTCCTACTCGGTGTAATTGCTATAGTTCATGTTGTGACTTATGACAAAGGATGGAGTTAAGACTATTGCGATTCGTGATTGAAATGAGTTTAGGCAATTAACAGAGTTGGAGGTAGTTTCATGTTTCTTTAATTTCATATTTTTTTGTTTGATTTGTATTACTGTTAGGATTCTTGCAATTCAGGGCCATTCTTTTGTGTTAATTATCGGAAGTCACGTTGTCAATGTTTAGCAGTTCAGAGTGCCTTCGGCTTGTATATCGTGGGTAACAAATGAATACGTCAAGTTTGAGCTGTCTTTGTCAGGGAAAATTCCGTCGGTCAGTGTTAAAATAAAAATAACTAGAGAGGTAGTTTCATAGGGGACAGAGAGACCATACCACCGAACAAGCTGCGACCAGTTCTACAGGAAGCGTTGAGATCACTGAAGTGGGGAAAGCGTCCTGAGAGGACGTAGTCACAGAGGCGCTAAAGAAACCGAACTGGCGGTCTCCTAGAAGTCACACATAAACAATCCCGAGAAAGCCTACCCACAAAGTTTCGAGAACCGGCTTTAAATGCTGACTCTAGGATTATACTACAATCCCCTTCACGTCACTCACATAGATTGTGAGGATATCAGAATCATTACTGCACGCACAAAGCCATTCAGTCCTTTTCTCTGCGCTCCGTACGCCAATGGAACGGGGAAACATTCATATCTCCCAAGCTGCGACATGGTCGCGTATCCTTATAACTGGTACATGGGCACGCACCCTTTGTCATGCACTTTGCATGTAGATATCTGATTGTTTGTCTCTAATGTAGATAAACCTTGAAGTGGGCGTGACGGATATACCACGTATCCCTCGTTCTGAATAGGTTTGACAGACACGTCATGTGGCTATAAAACAACGGGTAACTGTTGTAAAACGTAAAACTTTGAAGTTAGCTGCTAAGGTTCAGTGACCGTGTCAGAATTATATTGGAACAAATAGGCCCTCAGTCACAAATATTAAGTCAAAATTGACCTGGTTTCGACGCTACTATGAGCGACGTCTTCAGAATTGGACTAACTGTCCTAAAACATATTAGGTATATAGTACATTAATAAAATTAACGTTTGTACTCAGTGGAAAAGATGCAGTACTTACAAGTCACATATTAAAAAAGATCTGAGCCGGAAAGGCGACATCATGAACAGGTGTGAGATGGTGAGCCGCTAAGGGCTGCTCGTTGCAACCCTTGTTGACAGTACGAGCAGCCCTTAGCGGCTCGCCAACTCACACCTGTTCATGATGTCGCCTTTCCGGCTCAGATCTTTTTTAATATGTGACTTGTAAGTACTGGATCTTTTCCAGTCAGTACAAACTTTAATTTTATTAATGTACTATATACCTAATATGTCTTAGAACAGTTAGTTTAATTCTGAAGACGACGCTCATAGTAGCGTCGAAACCAGGTCGGCCGGCCTGTGTGGCCGAGCAGTTCTAGGTGCTACAGTCTGGAACCGCGCGACCGCTACGGTCGCAGGTCCGAATCCTGCCTCGGGCATGGATGTGTGTGATGTCCTTAGGTTAGTTAGGTTTAAGTAGTTCTAAGTTCTAGGGGACTGATGACCTTAGAAGTTAAGTCCCATAGTGCTCAGAGCCATTTGAAACCAGGTCAATTTTGACTTAATATTTGTGACCGAGGGCTTATTTGTTCCAATGTGTTGTAAAACATTTTATTTCAACAACATACATATTTAATTATTGTCCCCCTCAATACACTCCGCTAGTCTACCCCTACAACGCCCCATACAATTTTTCCATTGATGGGAACAGCGCTTCATCTGTGAGCCCCTTTTCGTTCACATGGTGCTAGGTCTGGCGGATAACATGTGTGTGGTCTAACACTGGGAAGTTGTACTTGCCTAGAAACCTCTTATCACACAATGCGGTAGGAGCCAGTGCATTGTCTTGACGCAAAACCCGTGACTTGTTCTTCCACTATTCGGGTTGTTTTGTTTTTGTTTGTTTTTTTTCTTAATTTTTCATGGAGTTGAACAAGACTCTGAAGGTGGTAATCTTGAGTAATAGTTTCACAAAAAATGATTCAAATGGCTCTGAGCACTATGGGACTTGACATCTGAGGTCATCAGTCCCCTTAGAACTTTGAACTACTTATACCTAACTAAGCTAAGGACATCACACACATCCATGCCCGAGGCAGGATTCGGACCTGCGACCGTAGCGGTCGCGCGGATCTAGACTGAAGCGCCTAGAACCGCTCGGCCACACCGGCCGGCAATAGTTTCACATTCAGGAACACAGTGAAGATACACAGTTCCGAGAATATGGTAAAACCAATCATCACTGTGAATCTTGATACGCTAATTAGAGCACTTTTCGCTCTAAGTGAAATCGGACCCTTCCCGTACGTGGAATAGAATTTAGTTTCTGGATCGTAAGTATAAAAAAAAAAGTTTCGTCTCATGTTACCACTCTTTTCAAGAAATTAGGATCATTTTCGATGGCACTACAAACACAGTATTGAGCTTCTTTTTGTTCGATAGTTTCGCACACATTTTTCTCATGTTGAGTTGGTTACCGTTGTGTAAAATTTGCCTTACGCATTCTTGCACAATTCCTACAGTTTCAGCAATCGATCGAATACTCAGCTGAGCTCATATCGAAACATGTTACCTACTTTTTTCATATGTTTTCAGCCGTTTTTGCCGTAGATGGGCGTCCCAGGCGTGAGTCATTTTCGTCGGGTTCTCGGCCGTATTGGAAATCTTTGAAGCACTTAACAACTGGCGTACGTGATAAACAGTCTTCGTCATACACTTCTTTAAGTAAAAGGTGGGCTTCTGTAGCAGCTTTTCCAAGGTTCATGTGAAAATTCAAGACAATTCGTTGGTCTGCCATTTTTCCATCAAAATAAAATAGCAGTTCTTACAGAAACAAAGAATACGGCCACGCTGATTTATCTATGGACACTACAGATGCGGCATTAGACTAAGAAGGCTTCACGATTCACAGCAATTAGTCGTTCATCTTTGGCTGATGCGTAGTAATTCTGTGACAGCATCAGTAACGTTATTTTATATACTGAAGCGCCAAAGAAACTGGTATAGGCATGCGTATTCAAATACAGAGATATGTAAACAGCCACAATATGGCGCTGCGGTTGGTAAAGCCTATATAAGACTAATGTCTGGTGGAGTTGTTAGATCGGTTACTGCTGCTGCAATGGCGGGTTATCAAGATTTACGTGAGTTTGAACGTGGTGTTATAGTCGGCGCACGAGCGGTTCGAAACAGCATCTCCGAGGTAGCGAAAGAGTGGGGTTTTTCTAGTACGACCATTTCACGAGTGTACTGTGAACATCAGGAATCCAGTAAAACATCGGATCTCCGACATTTCTGCTCCCGTGAAAACATCCTGCAAGATCGGGACCGACGACGACTGTAGAGAATCGTTTGACGTGACGGAAGTGCAGCCCTTCCGCAAATTGCTGCAGATTTCAGTGCTGGGCTATCAACAAGTGTCAGCGTGCGAACCATCCTACGAAACATCATCGATATGGGCTTTCGGAGCCGAAGGACCAGTCGTCTACCCTTGATGACAGCATGACACAAAGCTTTACGCCTCGCCTGGACCAGTCAACACCATCATTGGACTGTTGATGACCGGGAACAGGTAGCCTGCTCGGACGAGTCTCGTTTCAAATTGTATCGAGTGGATGGACTTGTACGTGTATGGCGACAACCTCATCAATCCATGGACCCGCATATCAGCAGTGGACCGTTGAAGCTGGTGGAGGCTCTAATTGTGTGGAGTGTGTGCAGTGGGAGTGAAATGGGACCCCTGATATGTGTAGATACGACTCTGACTGGTGACATATACGTAAGCAACATCTCTGATCACCTGCATACATTCGTGTCCATTGTGCATTCCGATGGACTCAGGCAATTCCAGCAGGACAACGCGACACCCCACACGTCCAGAATTGCTACAGAGTGGCTCCAGGAACACTCTTATGAGTTTAAACACTTCCTCTGGCCACCAAACTCGCCAGACATGAACATTATTGAGCATCTCTGGGGTGCCTTGCAACGTGCTGTTCAGAAGGGATCTCAACGCCCTCGTACTTTGACGGATTTATGGTATCAGTTCCCTTCAGCACTACTTCAGACATTAGTCGAGTCCATGACACGTCGTGTTGTCCCATTTCTGTGTGCTCGCGGGGATCCTACACGATATTAGACTGATGTACCGGTTTCTTTGGCTCTATAGTGCAGTTACACGTTGTACAGGTATAACCGCTACTGCGATTTCTGCTTGCACGAGGGTTGCACAGAAAGTAATGCATCGCATGTTTTTCTTAACCGAAAACAATGCTACGATTGTGAAACGTTACGTTAGTGTTATTTGAAGTGTCCTAAGTGAGCGCGCCAAGTTTCGGTCAATTCCGACAGACAGCGTAGCTGCAGGAAGGTTTCAAAACAGCGCCTGTAGGTGAGGTAAGTTACAAGCAACGTGCCGCCAGTGAATTTTTGACTGCAGAGAAGGAAACTGTGGGGAGTATTCACAAACGTTTGTGCAGTGTCTACGAGGTGCGGCTAGAAAAAAAAAACGGACTGATGCTGGAAAAAACATTTATTTACAATTATTTACAATTTCATGTTATCTCCTTCAATGTACTCTCCTCCTCGGTCTCTACACCGCTCCATACGAATTTTTCACTGTTCATAGCAATGCTGCAGATCATTTTCGGTAAGTCCATACATTACTTCCGTCGCTTTTTCTTTTACTGCTTCAACAGTCTCAAATCTAGTTCCTTTCAAAGCTGACTTGACTTTAGGGAAAAGAAAAAAGTCACAGGGGGCCAAATCAGGTGAGTAGGGTGGATGATCTAAGATGGGAATGTTGTGTTTTGCCAAAAACGCCTTCACTGGCAACGCTCTGTGAGCTGGGGCATTGTCTTGGTGAAGGATCCATGACTTTTTTCTCCACAAATCGTTCCGTTTTCTCCGTACTCGCTCACGTAGGGTAGCCAGGACGCTAATGTAGTAATGCTGATTCACTGTTTGTCCCTCTGGTACCCAATCAATGTGCACAATCCCTTTGATGTCAAAAAAAACAATCATCATTGCCTTGAATTTCGATTTTGACATTCGTGCTTTTTTTGTCGTGGAGAACCAGGAGTTTTCCAATGCATCGATTGGCGTTTAGTTTCGGGATCGTAAGTAAAAAACCACGATTCATCGCAAGTAATAACATTTTGTAAGAAGGTGGGATCACTTTCAATGTTTTCCAGGATGTCAGAACAAATCATTCTTCGGCGTTCCTTCTGTTCAATTGTGAGACACTTTGGAACCATTTTTGAACACACTTTGTTCATGTTGAAACTTTCATGAAGAATCTGCCTAACACTTTCCTTGTCAACTCCTGTTAACTCAGACACTGCTGTGATTGTTAAACGGCGATCTTGTCGAACAAGTTTACCGATTTTTTCAATGTTTGCGTCAGTTTTTGCTGACAATGGTCTGCCACTGCGAGTGTCATCACTGGTGTCTTCGCGGCCATCTTTAAATCGTTTAAACCACTCAAACACTTGTGTTCGCGATAAACAATCATCGCCGTACACTTGTTGTAACATTACAAACGTTTCACTTGCAGATTTTCCTAGTTTGAAACAAAATTTGATGTTAACACGCTGTTCTTTCTGTACACTCAACATTTTCCGACGCATAGACAAAACGTCAACTACTTAAAACAGACGCCACGGGCAGACTGAGTGCAGGAGGCAGATGAAACTCGAGCAGTAGGCGGAGCGAGAGTCACGTGACAGGCCACGCGACTTTCAGCCTTATTGCATTCGTTTTATTGTTTCACCAGTACTAGTCCGGTTTTTTTCTAGCCACACCTCGTATAGAGCATCTGCTGTCGACAGAAGTACACTTAGTCGCCAGGCACGGAGGGTGAGGTTATGAGAAGGCTGTTCGGTGGAGCTGCACGATCTGCAGCGCTCGAGGTGACCATCCCCGGCTGTCACGCCTGACACGTTGCAGCGAGCCGATGACGTCACCCGCGAGGACAGACGCATTACGACTCGACAGTTGGCGCTGCATCTGTCACTCAGCAGACGCGCGGAGTGGCCGCGCGGTTTGAGGCGCAATGTCACGGATTGCGCGGCCCGTCCCGCTTCTGGTTCGAGTCCTCCCTCGGGCGTGGTTGTGTGTGTTGTCCTTAGCATAAGTTGGTTTAAGTAGTGTGTAAGCCTAGGGTCCAATGACTTCAGTAGTTTGGTCCCTTAGGAATTCACACACATTTGAACATTTTTTTTTTTTGTCAATCAGCAAAGGAAGTGTGGATACAATTATGCGCACTCTTGGATATTCAAAAGTGTGTGCAAGATGGGTCCCGCGGTGTCTAACGGTGGATCACAAATCGGAGAGAAAAATAAAAACATTTGTCTTGATTTGTTGCAACGTTTTGAAGCTGTCCCGAATTGTGGCAGGTGATGAAACCTGGGTTCACCATTTTGAGCCAGACGCAAAACGACAGTCGGTGGAATGGCACCATTCCCACTCCCCACAAAAGAAAAATCAAAGCAACTGCTTCCGCCGGTAAGGTCGTGATCACCGTGTTCTGGGACTGTGAAAGCATGATTCTCACTGATGTGATGCCAAGCGGCGGTACCATTAATTCAGAAGCATATGTCAACATGTTAACAAATCTCCAGACGCGCTTCCGGCGACTTCGGCGCCCCAGCAGCCTCGGAGATGTTATGTTCCAACACGATAACGCTCGACCCCACACAAGTCTGATGACTGCTGAACACATCGCAAAACAGGGTTGGACAGTGTTACCCCACCCACCCTAAAGCCCTGACCTACCCCCATCGGGCTTCCACTTGTTTGGACCATTAAAGGATGCCATTCATTTTGAGGAGATGATTCACACAGTGAGGCACTGGTTCCACCACCTGGACAAAGATTGGTACTGATAGGGCACACACGCCCTTGTTTCGCGCTGCAAGAAGGCCGTAGAACGGGATGGAGATTACGAGGATAAATAGCGTGTGTAGGTAAAACACTATTCTTTCGTGTGTGTAATTCTGATAATGTTCAATAAAGAATTGTTGAGGAAATAAAATGCGGTGCATTGCTTAAGCAAACGCGAAGCATTGCCGGTTTCGCTAGTTACTTATATCTGTAAGTGGGATGCAATGAACGCTAGAAATCATTAAAACCCCGATTTTGATATTGAAATATACACACATCAAAAAAGGTTTTGCATCACCTCGGTTCCGCGACTTCCGGAACATGTACAGAAAATTGGAATGGAGATCAACGTAAACATCATTTCCCCCTTTTTATTACTCATGAAAGTCATACACAGTATGTTATACCTCCATACAGCAAGACCTTCAGAGGTGTTGGTCCAGATTGCTGTACACACCGGCACATCTAATACCCAGTAGTACATCCTCTTGCACTGATGTATGGCTGTATTCGATGTGGCATACTATCCCGAAGTTCATCAAGGCACTGTTGGTCCAGATTGTACCACTCCTCAACGGCGATTCGGCGTACAGCCCTCAGAGTGGTTGGTGGGTCCCGTCGTCCATAAACAGCCCTTTTTAGTCAATCCCAGGCATGTTCGATAGGGTTCATGTCTGGAGAATATGCTGGCCACTTTAGTCGAGCGATGTCGTTATCCTAAAGGAAGTCATTCACAAAATGTCCACGAGGGGGGGGGGGGCGAATTGTCGTCCATGAAGACAAATGCCCCGCCAATATGCTGCCGACACGGCTGCACTATCAGTTGGAGAATAGCATTCATGTCGCCTTCCATGACCACCAGCAGCATACGTCGGCCCGACATAATGCCACCCCAAAACATGAGGGAACCTCCACCTTGCTGCACTCTCTGGACAGTGTATCTAAGGCATTCAGCCTGACCGGGTTGCCTTCAAACACTTCTCCGACGAAGGCACATGCGACATCGGTGAAGAGAACGTGATGCCAATCCTGAGCGGTCCATTCGGCATGTTGTTGGGCCCATCTGTACGACGCTGCATGGTGTCGTGGTTGCGAAAACGGACCTCGCCATGGACGACGGGAGTTAAGTTTCGCATCATGCAGCCTATAGCGCACAGTTTGAGTCGTAACACGACGTCCTGTGGCTGCACGGAAAACGTTATTCAACATGGTAGCGTTGCTGTCAGGGTTCCTCCGGGTAGCCTCCGTAGGTAGCGGTCATCCACTGCAGTAGTAGCCCTTGGGCGGCCTGACTGAGGCATGTCATCAACAGTTTGGTTCTCTCCGAGATGGCTGGACACTTCCGTTGTTGGGAGCCCTTCCTGGCAGAAAGTAACATTGCGGACGCGATCGAACCGCGGTATTGACCGTGTAGGCATCGATGAACTACAGACAACACGAGCCGTGCACCTCCTTCCTGGTGGAATGACTGGAACTGATCAGCTGTCGGACCCCTTCCGTCTAATAGGCGCTGCTTATGCATGGTTGTTTACATCTTTGGGCGGGTTTAATGACATCTCTGAACAGTTAAAGGGACTGTGTCTGTGATACAATATCCACAGTCAACGTCTATCTTCAGGAGTTCTGGGAACTGGGGTGAGGCAAAACATTTTTTGATGTTTGTATATTTCCGGTACTAGCAGCTGTCAGTAGTTCAGTGTGAATTATTTGGAGAGTCTCCCTGATGTCTTGGAAAATGCAATAAACCATCCTAGCAGTGACATCTACATCTACATCTACATCCATACTCAGCAAGCCACAGGACGGTGTGTGGCGGAGGGTACCTTGAGTATCTCTATCGGTTCTCCCTTCTATTCGAGTCTCGTATTGTTCGTGGAAAGACAGATTGTCGGTATGCCCCTGTGTGGGCTCTAATCTCTCTAATTTTATCCTCATGGTCTCTTCGGTGAAGGTCTGTTCTCGAAAGTTCAACAAAAGCCCGTACCGAGCTACTGAGCGTCTCTCTTGCAGTCTTCCACTGGAGTTTATATATCATCTCCGTAGCGCTTTCGCGATTACTAAATGATCCTGTAACGAAGCGCGCTGCTCTCCGTTGGATCTTCTCTATCTCTTCTGTCAACCCTATCTGGCACGGATCCCACACTGCTGAGCAGTATTCAAGCAGTGGGCGAACAAGCGTACTGTAACCTACTTCCTTTGTTTTCGAATAGCATTTCTTTAGGATTCTTCCAATGAATGTCAGTCTGGCATCTGCTTTACCGACGATCAACTTTATACGAACGTTCCATTTTAAATCACTCCTAATGCCTACTCCCAGATAATTTATGGAATTAACTGCTTCCAGTTGCTGACCTGGTATACTGTAGCTAAATGATAAGGGATCTTTCTTTCTCTGTATTCGCAGCACTTGTCTACAATTAGATTCAGTTGCCATTCGCTGCACCATGCGTCGATTCGCTGCAGATGCTCCTGCATTTCAGTACAATTTTCCATTGTTACAACCTCTCGATACACCACAGCATCATCCGTAAAAAGCTTCAGTGAACTTCCGATGTCATCCACAAGGTCATTTATGTATATTGTGAATAGCAACGGTCCTACAACACTCCCCTGCGGCACACCTGAAATCACTCTTACTTCGGAAGACTTCTCTCCATTGAGAATGACATGCTGCGTTCTCTTATCTAGGAACTCTTCAATCGAATCACACAATTGGTCTGATAGTCGATACGCCCTTACTTTGTTCATTAAACGACTGTGGGAAACTGTATCGAACACCTTGCGGAAGTCAAGAAACACGGCATCTACCTGGGAACCCGTGTCTATGGCCCTCTCCCGAGTCTCGTGGACGAATAGCGCGACCTGGGTTTCACACGATCGTCCCTTTTCGAAACCCATGCTGATTCCTACAGAGTAGATTTCTAGTCTCCAGAAAAGTCATTATACTCGAACATAATACGTGTTCCAAAATTCTACAACTGATGGACGTTGGAGATATAGGTCTATAGTTCTGCACATCTGTTCGACGTCCCTTCTCGAAAACGGGCATGACCTGTGCCCTTTTCCAATCCTTTGGAACGCTACGCTCTTCTAGAGACCTACGGTACACCGCTGCAAGAAGGGGGGCAAGTTCCTTCGCGTGCTCTGTGTAAAATGGAACTGGTATCCCATCAGGTCCAGCGGCCCTTCCTCTTTTGAGCGATTTTAATTGTTTCTCTATCCCTCTGTCGTCTGTTTCGATATCTACCAGAAGACGCCGACGACGCGCTCGCTGCTTTGGCGTGAGTGCCAGCAGCTGGTAGTGGTTGACCCACCCGCTGCCTCAGTACGCAGCAGCCCGCGGCCCCAGCCTCTGCTGTTTGCCCGCCTCCCACGGCGGCGTCGCGGCGTCGCCTGGAGGAAGCCACGCCGGCGCCGGACGCCGCGGCGCCGCGACGCCGACCCCCCCCCCCCCCACCGCCCCACCGCCCCCACCACTACCCCTCCCCTCCCCACAGCTCACCCCGCCGTCCCAGGGCCGCTGATCGAGTCGCCCGCGGCGCCGGCCGCTGCCTGGGGGAGCAAACGAAAACACTCCGCCTGATGCCTGCTATCTGGGTCACCCGGGGCCAGCCCAGCGTTAAGCGGGTCGACGCACCTTCGGCTCCACTGCGCAATTTAAGCCTAAAGTAAAGCTGCACTGCGCACTTTTCTGGAAACCCTTAATTATCTGCCATCGAGACGCGTATTTTTGAAATTGGGCTCAAAGGCACCTCCGTAGTGCTGCAAAAGCTTGGCGCCCTGTGGCGAATGCGTCGAGGTTGAGGACGCTTCAAGCAGCAAGATGTCGACACGCGCAAGGGAAAAAGGCCACAGGTCAGACGTTCGTGTGACGTGCAAAGTGGATCGAAGGTGTAACACTGGCACCAAATTTCACCACAATTCTCCCAAATGCCAAAGTGGACACTTCACACGATGGGAAGGTCGCCACACCCACTCTTAGCCAAATTTCACCGCTTCGTCTGACGCCTTTGCGATGTCACTCAAAACAAAACTTAAGTTCGACTACACAACACTTCGCTGGCTGTAGCGCCAAGGAGAAATCAGAGTCACTAGTAGAGAATACAAGTCCAACCACTGCCAACCAGTCGATACCGACGCGTCGCAAGTTTGCAGCGAGGGAGGCCACAGTACGGTTCGGTCGTCGTGAATCCAGCAGCCGGGTAGTAACACAGTCATCGGCTAAGATTGAACTGGTTAAACGGGCTCAGGGAGCTCGCTTAAATCCGCAGGTCCGGCCAATCAGAGTGTCGGTAGATGGCGCTCTTATACGGTTGCTCACTCTGGTGGCGAGGGCAGCGCCGCCAGGGTAATCCGTATCGATAGCGGTGTGTACGCTGCCGCTAACACCGCGACGACGCGTTCACTTGCGCCAGTTGTTGACATCGTGTGCGGCGCCAGCGGTACTCGCTGAGTGCCGCGCGTGTTGTAGCACGCCGCACCGAGTTGACGGCTGCTGTGCGGCGGCCGATACGGCAATGGCAGACAAAAACATTTCAGACACTCCGTCGCTCAGAATAGAAACGAAAAGGCCTCGGAGGATGGCATAAATGGCGCCAAAGAAATCACCCCACTTCTTGGGACGCTGATTCTCACAAATTTTACGATCGATAACGTCCGTACACATAGTGTGAGCAACAAGACGGCGTTCTTGGCACTGCTTACACTCCCAGGCGATTCTACCCTCCTCTAGGAACCCCACTGAACGTAACTGCACCCCTTTTCGAGCGCAGCGTGACCACAATTTCTGCTCTGCCGCACAGGCCGGAATCAGTAGGAACCGTTCAGAAGCACTGGACTAAATTTGAACGTCATCTGAGGCAGCACAGAGAGTGTACGCTTTTTTAGCCCTCCTGTGTTTCCTGTGGCGGGATCATGAGGGTGTGCATCGTTGAGAACTGCGTGAATAAAACGGCAAAGGGTCCTTCAGGATCCCGCAGTTCCGCAACACCCTCGGTACCACCTGCTCACCTTTGTTGGCCATATTAGCCGGCCGGAGTGACCGAGCGGTTCTAGGCGCTTCAGTCCGATAGCTACGGTCGCAGGTTCGAATCCTGCCTCGGACGTGGATGTGTGTGATGTCCTTAGGTTAGCTAGGTTTAAGTAGTTCTAAGTCTAGGGGACTGATGACCTCAGATGTTAAGTCCCATAGTGCTCAGAGCCATTTGAATCATTTTGACCATATTAAAAAAGGTACCTCTAAAGAGACAAAAACAGGACACCTGAAAAGCCGCAAGCTGCTTCGGTTCACATTAGAATTTCGTCGAATGGTTTTCAACGGTCCCCAGTGGTTCAAAATGGTTCAAATGGTTCTGCGCACTATGGGACTCAACTTCTAAGGTCATTAGTCCCCTAGAACTTAGAACTACTTAAACCTAACTAACCTAAGGACATCACACACATCCATGCCCGAGGCAGGATTCGAACCTGCGATCGTAGCGGTCGCGCGGTTTCAGACTACAGCGCCTTTAACCGCTTGGCCACCACGGCCGGCGGTCCCCAGTGGTTCCACCCTCTACACCAGGGCAAAAATTGTGGTCACACTACACTCGAAAGGATCAGACCACGTTCTGCGGGGCTGCAGCTGCACGATGTCCTTAGACAAGGATCGGTTGGTTGGTCGGTTCAGGAGAGAGGACGAAACAGAGAGGTCATCGGTCCCATCGGATTAGGGAAGGACTGGGAAGGAAATCGGCAGCGACCTTTCAACGGAACCATGCCGGCATTTGCGTGAAGGGATTTAGGGAAATCATGGAAAACCTAAATCATGATGGCAGGACGCGGGTTTGAACCGCCGTTCTTCCGAATGCAAGTCCAGTGTGCGAACCATTGCGGCACCCCGCTCGCCTAGAAAGGCCGAAGAGTCAGCAGTGTCAACGGCTGTCAACGCGAGTTGTCGTTGTCGACTACGAAATGTGTGGGAATCGAAGCCCCAACGAAAGGAGTGTTTTCATCGACCCCTTTTATGCCACCTCCTGATGCGTTTTCGTGTCGATTCTGAACGGTGATGTGTCTGAAAAGTTTTCCTGGACCACCCACAAGAAAACCGCGTGATTTCAGCACTGGGGTTCTGACGCCCACCGCAAAGGCGTCAAAAGAAGAGGTGAAACGTGGGTAAGAGGGGGTGTGGCGACCTCCTCATAGTGTGACACGTCCGCGGTGGTATTGGGCAAGTATGGTGCAAGTGTGTGGCAGCATTAACCAACCCTACACCGAACGTGAACTTCATTTGATCGTATGTGTGGACACCTTGCTGTCTGAAGCGTCGCCAACTGGAGGGCGCCTCGCTTTTGCACCATTACAGAGGAAGCGGCTACGAGAATACCCACATTTTTGCGCCCGTTCATGATGGCTCTCGATCTTCCACCATAATCGAGTCCGTGAACATGAGGTGGCAAATATGGGGTAGCCAAGGAGGTGGAACTTTGCTGTAGTGCATGATCAGTCGGTTGACAATTATAGAAGACGCGACTAGACTAAGCGTCTGTAGACTGATATAGTTTACAAGTCACAAATCTTGCAGTGACGAATTAGTCTCTCGTCCGTAGAAATGTTGGAACACGTGAGGCAATACTGACCCTACGAATTATCTTAGAAGAAAGATTAAGGAATGGCAAACCTACGTTTCTAGCATTTGTAGACTTAGAGAAAGCTCCTGACATTAAGGAATGGCAAACCTACGTTTCTAGCATTTGTAGACTTAGAGAAAGCTCCTGACAATGTGACTGGAATACTCTCTTTCAAATTCTGAAGGTGGCAGGGGTAAAATACAGTGAGCGGAAGGCTATTTACAATTTGTACAGAAACCAGATGGCAGTTATACCAGTCGAGGGGTATGAAAGGGAAGCAGTGGTTGGGAAGGGAGTGAGACAGGGTTGTAGCCTATCCCCAGTCTTATTCAATCTCTATATTGAGGAAGCAGTAAAGGAAACAAAAGAAAAATTCGGAGTAGGTATTAAAATCCATGGAGAAGAAATAAAAACTTTGAGGTTCGCCGATGACATTGTAATTCAGTCAGAGACAGCAAAGGAGTTGGAAGAGCAGTTGAACGGAATGGACAGTGTCTTGAAAGGATGATGTAAGATGAACATAAACAAAAGCAAAACGAGGATAATGGCATGTAGTCGAATTAAGTCGGGTGATGCTGAAGGAATTAGAGTAGGAAATGAGACAAATTAGTAGATGAGTTCTGCTATTTGGGGAGCAAAATAACTGATGATTGTCGAAGTAGAGAGGATTTAAATTGTAGAATATCAATGGCAAGGAAAGCGTTTCTGAAGAAGAGAAATTTGTTAACATCGAGTATAGATTTAAGTGTGAGGAAGTCGTTTCTGAAAGTATTTGTATGGAGTGTGGCCATGTATGGAAGTGAAACATGGACGATAAATAGTTTAGACAAGAAGAGAATAGAAGCTTTCGAAATGTGGTGCTACAGAAGAATGCTGAAGATTAGATGGGTAGATCACATAACTAATGAGGAGGTACTGAATAGGATTGGGGAGAAGAGGAGTTTGTGGCACAACTTGACTAGGAGAAGGGGTCGGTTGGTACAACATGTTCTGAGACATCGACGGATCACCAATTTAGTATTGGAGGGCAGCGTGGAGGGTAAAAATCGTAGAGGGAGACCAAGAGATGAACACACTAAGCAGATTCAGAAGGATGTAGGCTGCAGTAGGTAAAGGGAGATGAAGAAGCTTGCACAGGATAGAGTAGCATGGAGAGCTGCATCAAACCAGTCTCAAGACCACAACAACACAACAACAATCTTGAATGTCGAACCCGGTGAATTTGCAGAGTAACTTGAAACGGAGCTACAATGACTTGATGGCAGCCATGACTGAACTGCAGACGATGACTGACATCGGCGCTGGCTGACCACTGTGCGCGGCTATGAGCTGTAGACTGGCACGACTGCACTACTCTCCTACTGCACATGAAGTGGCCTCGCGGCGAGCATAAGTACTGCGACTGGCTGTGTGCTCTTTGGCTAGCACAGCCGTTCTTCTGTTCCGTTTATCGAGAGAAGCGCATCCGGCGGACCGATCTCTCATGCGGCGGTGAGGTCGTATGACTGACGGCATCACAGTTCATAAACACTGCTATGCAAAACTTAACAACGGAAGTAGCTTCCGCATGATTCTTCACTGCCCAGTAACATAGCTCCATGAAGCTTGGACCAAACATATCAAGAAATACAGAAAGACACTAAAAGAAATCACAGTTTCATTTAAACACAATAATTGCACTGAAGTCACAGCGATTTACGACGGCCGCCTGGACATGACAAACGGAGAGACACAATAGCGTGTGTGATCACCGCTGACGTCAGTGAATGCTCTACAGTGTGCTCCCATGCTGGCCACAAAGTTGGTAGGGCGTTCTTGTGGCTGGGCGTTCCATTTCTCAGCCAGAGCGGTTGACAACCGCTGAGCGGCTGTTGGTGCGTTTGGACGTCCTCTCAACTCGCGCCACACTCGCTCGATGGGATCAAAGGCGATGGAACGGACAGGTCACAGTTCATTCGCCCAATATAATGTCGCTCCAAGAGTCCCTCCGCCTGCATCGTTCGATGCCGTCGCGCATTGTCATCTAAACAAATTAAGTCAGGGCCGAATGCACCCCTGAAACAGTTCCTAACTGTAATACGGGCTGTTCAGAAAGTCTCTCCGCAGTGCCGTATGATTGTCAGACTCGCGTGCCATATGATTCTTAGCCTGCCTGGTTTACTTCCCTTCAAGTGGACTCTCCCAACATTCCACTGTTTCGTTTGTCTCAGCCAGCGTCAGTAGTAGCATTGGTGTGTGTCGTTACGTGTTGGCGTGAACGTTTTAGTTCCTTTGTTCGTTTGTTTACTTTTTGTCGCTGTTAAAATGCCAACCATTGAAGAATGTGTGTTTTTAGTCGAACAAGTGCTCAAAGCTGGCGGTGAATACACAGTTTCAGTTCGTCAAACGTTTAATTCAGTTTTCCCGGACACAACACAGCAAACATCGCGATACGGTGTGAGATCTGATTAACAAATTTCGAAGTACGGGTTCAGGACAGATGCACCGAGAAATGGTCGTCCTAGCGTTTTCAAATGGTTCAAATGGCTCTGAGTACTATGGGACTTAACATCTGAGGTCATCAATCCCCTAGAACTTAGAACTACTCAAACCTAACTAACCTAAGGACATCACACACATCCATGCCCGAGGCAGGATTCGAACCTGCGCGGTTCCAGACTGAAGCGCCTAGAACCGCTCGGCCACACCGGCCGGCCCTAGCGTTTTGGCTGAGAATAAGCTACTCGATATTTCCGATAAAATGTCCACGTGCCCGAACAAATCAGTAAGAAAACTCGGCTAGGAAATCGATGTTAGTGGCGGAATGGCCCACGCAGCTGTACGGAAAAAATTACAACTTTTCCCATAAAAAGTGACAGTCGTGCAAGAACTGAAAAATACTGATCATGGCAGGAGACTGCATTATTGTCAATGGCTCACAAATTTCGTTCAACAAAATGGAAGAGATATTCTTAATGAAACGTTTTTCACTGATGAGACGTGGTTTCATTTATTCGGCTACGCAGAATTCTCGTATGTGAAGGACTGCAAATCCATTCTGTATTCATGAGGAACCACTTCATTCTGTGAAAACAGCAGTTTGGATTGCAATTTCTAGACGACGGATTGTGGGTCCCATATTTTTCAACGAAACAATAAACGCACAAAGATATTACAGTGATATTCTGTACCCATTCATAGGAGAACTTGGGTTAAGTGAAATACTGTACGGTTATTTCAACAAGATGGTGCAACCGCAAATAGAGCTCGCGTTTCAATGTCACTGCTTGGCCTCCACGATCGCCTGATCCAGCACCACCTGATTTTTTCTTCTGGGGTGCAGCGAAAGCAGCTGTCTATAAAAACCGTCCAAAATCCATCGGTGAATTGAAAACTGCAATATCCACTTTCACTGCTTCTATTACACAAGAAATGTTACAGGTTGTGTTTGGAAACATGACTAGACGAATTGAATTGTGTACACAACAACAGGGGGGACACTTTCAACATTTAATGTGAAAATTTGTAATTAAAAATGAATATTGAATAGATAAATTGTATTTCACTGAGTTTCATGACGGTGTATTCACTGCGGCATACGGTACTTTTCCAACACCCCGTACATGTCTTACTATGTTAAACCTTTTACATGAAGACTAGACCTGTTAAAGAGTAGATTACGAAAGCATTTTAAATTTTTAAAATCGGCAAATAAATCAATTAAATACTGAGAATCGATTTTTTTTCTCTCCTGGACGCCGTTAGATAGGCAACCTGCAGGTAACACCGTGAACGGTAAACAATGACCCGTGCTAGTCGATTAGTAATACACGTACAGTATTTCCAGGAGGAATGATCGATATTGTGGCATATGAGAGAAATGATCATTCGAAGCAAACATGGTCTCTGAAATATATACCTTAAGAGTTAGGAGCACTTGCTCGTCTTCGCTACTATGAAGCACTTCTCTTCTACTCATCAGGCGCTCATACATAGTTCTTACGGAAGGAATTGCAGAGCCTACGTTAGCTAGAATTTTTCTTTCAATGACCATTCCTGTCATATAACTCCTTCCCTCCTTGTACGCCCTGTACATATCACGGTGATTAGAGCAATAATTTAGGAAGAAGAAAGACAGAAATTTGATAATAACGGTAGCTAAGCAGTACTGGGGCCCAGGGAAGAAATGCAATTGCAGCACACCACAGCACAACAGAGAAAATGGAAGAGACTAAGATGTGGAGCAACGCAGACAAGCGAGTAGTTGTCAGCTGGAGCAAAATAGGGGCCGAAAGATTTAGAGCCAGCCACGATGGGTTCCTTTTTCCTCGGCGGCTGCGAGCAGAACAGGTCCGCTTGAAGCGTTTGTCAAAGTGGATGCCTGCCGATGGAAGTGCTCCCTAGAGGATCGAGGGTCTATACGGGAGGCGAGGGCATTTCCTTCCGACGGGCGTGGGCGCTCTAATCCCTTAAAGGGCAGACGTGATCCTGTAGGAGCTTTCAGCCCGCCAGGTTGTCTGGACACGGACACAAATGCCGGACCAGGCGAAGGCGCCTGAAGTGTCGTGCGCTGAAGCGAGCGTGCAATACGAGGCGTCTAGCTGTGGGGAACAGCCGACAGAGAAAGCGTCGCATATAGGCGTTGCAGCGAGAGCAACGAAGGGATGGCGGTTATATCTGAAACAAACGGTTTTCCGTTAGACTTGCTTTTTTAAACATCAATTGAGCCTGACTGTTAAAACCTCTTAAAATAACCATTTTCTAAAGTAATCGATTTTCGGTTTTTTTATTCCTATGATTTCCTATAACAGAACATCAAAAATTTTTGTCTCGTCACTTTCAAGACCACTATAATCAAAATATTCAGCTAAACAGACAAATTAAAGAAAACTTAATCCGTCAACAGTTCGGTGCTTTTCTCGACAAGTAATAAGTGAGGGTATCATCTGGAGTGCCCCAGGGAAGTGTGGTAGGTCCGCTGTTGTTTTCTATCTACATAGATGATCTTTTGGATAGGGTGGATAGCAATGTGCGGCTGTTTGCTGATGATGCTGTGGTGTACGGGAAGGTGTCGTCGTTGAGTGACTGTAGGAGGATACAAGATGACTTGGACAGGATTTCTGATTGGTGTACAGAATGGCAGCTAATTCTAAATATAGATAAATGTAAATTAATGCAGATGAATAGGAAAAAGAATCCTGTAATGTTTGAATACTCCATTAGTAGTGTAGCGCTTGACACAGTCACGTCGATTAAATATTTGGGCGTAACATTGCAGAGCGATATGAAGTGGGACAAGCATGTAATGGCAGTTGTGGGGAAGACGGATGGACGTCTTCGGTTCATTGGTAGAATTTTGGGAAGATGTGGTTCATCTGTAAAGGAGACCGCTTATAAAACACTACTACGACCCATTCTTGAGTACTGCTCGACCGTTTGGGATCCCTATCAGGTCGGATTGAGGGAGGACATAGAAGCAATCCAGAGGCGGGCTGCTAGATTTGTTACTGGTAGGTTTGATCACCACGCGAGTGTTACGGAAATGCTTCAGGTGGGAGTCTCTGGAGGAAAGGAGGCGTTCTTTTCGTGAATCGCTACTGAGGAAATTTACAGAACCAGCATTTGAGGCTGACTGCAGTACAATTTTACTGCCGCCAACTTACATTTCGCGGAAAGACCACAAAGATAAGATAAGAGAGATTAGGGCTCGTACAGAGGGATATAGGCAGTCATTCTTCCCTCGTTCTGTTTGGGAGTGGAACAGGGAGAGAAGATGCTAGCTGAGGTACGAGGTACCCTCCGCCACGCACCGTATGGTGGATTGCGGAGTATGTATGTAGATGTAGATGTATGTTCTTCAATACTAGAAAAAAAAAATCACCAAATTTCTTCTACTGAATCTAATTATTTGAAACTTTGCTCAAAAATCATGTTGTAATCGAGAATCGCAACACTGTTTGGGGCATTACGAATTGTCAATACTAAAGGGTGAAAACTGAGGTTGAAGAATTCCTATTTTTCGTGTTAATTTGTCTGTTTTCAAGGGCTACAAGCACAAAAAGGCATATTACGTAGACACCGGTAGCAGATCAGCTGATTTCTATCTTTGTCGCAAACTATGAATGAACTGTTAAAATTTAACTTTTTTTCTCCTCACATTATGTCGCATATCTGTTGTGCTTGCTCCTGTTTTTAATCTTTTAAAGCCAACGGAGCACTGTATTTCACTGAAACCGCACTTTGTAAAATACTTGCAGACCTGGGAGTCTGGCGTTCTGTAATACACGGCGGCCACAGCCAGAAACTACGGCATAGTCCAAATCTGTGTGAAATCTTATGGGACTTAACTGCTAAGGTCATCAGTCCCTAAGCTTACACACTACTTAACGTAAATTATCCTAAGGACGAACACACAACCCATGCCCGAGGGAGGATTCGAACCTCCGCCGGGACCAGCCGCACGGTCCATGACTGCAGCGCCTCAGACCGCTCGGCTAATCCCGCGCTACCGCATACGCGGTATGAGGCACGTCTTGCACCCTGCATGCTACGCCACGTGGAAACAGTTACAGTATTGTCTCAGTAACGCTGTCCAACTCTCATGCCACGTATTTACCCCTCGCCTCTGTCTGTTATTAAACCACCACTGATCGGTTATCTCATTTCCTACTTAAACAAGTATTTCAAAGCAATGGAAACTATACGGCTAAAAATTACTCCTTTTTTTAAACATTTATTTATACCAAAAATTTTACCACTGCTACTCTTGCTATTAGATATTTTGTTCCATTTACCTTGTTATAAATAAATAATTAAAAACACCTGTTATAACCGAGAGCAAACAGATACCGAATAATACCGGTTATTCAGAACTAAAATACCGATATCGGATTTTCTCCTCGCTAGGCGACGTGTGATTGGAGAGGCGATGCAGAATTTGCGCAGTATCGCAAAGCAATCTGCCACCTACACGATGTGCGCTGATGAGTTTATCGCGATGATATTCCTGTTTAACGTGAGCACAAACTGTTGGGTGTACGTCATAGAGTATTGATGAGCGCCGGCGGCTAAACAGTCGATCTCAAAGCTGACACTAGGCAAATAAACAAGGTTGTAGCCTAATTTCGATCCCGCAACCTCTCACTTTCCAGGCAGCTGCTTTACCGCTCGACCAATGTACAGGGTGTTACAAAAAGGCACGGCCAAACTTTCAAGAAACATTCCACACCCACAAAGAAAGAAAATATGTTAAGTGGACATGTGTCCGGAAACGCTTACTTTCCATGTTAGAGCTCATTTTGTTACTTCTCTTCAAATGGCATTAATCATGGAATGGAAACACACAGCAACAGAACATACCAGCGTGACTTCAAACACTTTGTTACAGGAAATGTTCAAAATGTCCTCCGTTAGCGAGGATACATGCATCCACCCTCCGTCGCATGGAATCTCTGATGCGCTGATGCAGCCCTGGAGAATGGCGTATTGTATCACAGCCGTCCACAATACGAGCACGAAGAGTCTCTACATTTGGTATCGGGGTTGCATAGACAACAGCTTTCAAATGCCCCCATAAATGAAAGTCAAGAGGGTTGAGGTCAGGAGAGCGTGGAGGCCATGGAATTGGTCCGCCTCTACCAATCCATCTGTCACCGAATCTGTTGTTGAGAAGCGTACGAACACTTCGACTGAAATGTGCAGGAGCTCCATCGTGCATGAACCACATGTTGTGTCGTACTTGTAAAGGCACATGTTCTAGCAGCACAGGTAGAGTATCCTGTATGAAATCATGATAACGTGCTCCAATGAGCGTAGGTGGAAGAACATGGGGCCGAATCAAGACATCACCAACAATGCCTGCCCAAACGTTCACAGAAAATCTGTGTTGATGACGTGATTGCACAATTGTGTGCGAATTCTCGTCAGCCCACACATGTTGATTGTGAAAATTTACAATTTGATCACGTTGGAATGAAGCCTCATCCGTAAAGAGAACATTTGCACTGAAATGAGGATTGATACATTGTTGGATGAACCATTCGCAGAAGTGTACCCATGGAGGCCAATCAGCTGCTGATAGTGCCTGCACACGCTGTACACGGTACGGAAACAACTGGTTCTCCCATACCACTCTCCATACAGTGACGTGGTCAACGTTACCTTGTACCGCAGCAACTTCTCTGACGCTGACATTAGGGTTATCGTCAACTGCACGAAGAATTGCCTCGTTCATTGCAGGTGTCCTCGTCGTTCTAGGTCTTCCCCAGTCGCGAGTCATAGGCTGGAATCTTCCGTGCTCCCTAAGACGCCGATCAATTGCTTCGAACGTCTTCCTGTCGGGACACCTTCGTTCTGGAAATCTGTCTCGATAACAAACGTACCGCGCCACGGCTATTGTCCCGTGCTAATCCATACATCAAATGGGCATCTGCCAACCCCGCATTTGTAAACATTGCACTGACTGCAAAACCTCGTTCGTGATGAACAGTAACCTGTTGATTCTACGTACTGATGTGCTTGATGCTAGTACTGTAGAGCAATGAGTCGCATGCCAATACAAGCACCGAAGTCAACATTACCTTCCTTCAATTGGGCCAACTGGCGGTGAATCGAGGAAGTACAGTACATACTGACGAAACTAACGTGGAAAATAAGCTTTTCCGGACACATGTCCACGTAACATCTTTTCTTTATTTGTAACACCATGTATACACAAGGTGTTTCGCAGTTCACGCTATGTACTTCTCGAGGCTGTAGAGACGACTTAGTACATCAAGTTTTACACAGAAACCCATGTCCGCAAACGGTCTGTTTCCGTGTTACTAGGAAAAGAAGAGCTATTCAATTGCGTTTCCTACACAGTTCGCCTATGGCTACCAACATTCATGAATGATAGGACGACGCGATGTCACGTGACGTCCTCTGTTTCCATCCGCCTTGTTTTCATGCTTCCTGGCGGTGCGCCAATTGACGTTACGGTGGCCAGTACTGCAGCAACAGTATGACCGAGTATACGTTCGCAGAGCACACAGATACGCTGTTAATTTACGGCGAAAATCGCTGTAATAGATAAGAAGCTCAACGTCTGTACCATGATACTTTCCAGGTCGTGTGTCTGCATCTCATCCCGTGTTTGCCACACTAGAACAACGGCTGTGGGAAAGTGGGAAATTCGCAACCGATACAGAAAATTGTGGTGCCCCAAAAAGGCGACGCGGTGTCGTATTGCAGCTTCATCAAGCTGAAGAGAACCCATCGACGAGTACTCGAGCATTGCACGTGACTTGCACGTGTCTCACTCGCCTGTCTGGCGTGTTCTGCATGAGCAGCACCTCCACCCGTATCACCCTTAGAAGGTACACGCCATGCTCCAGGCGGATTCTGTGCCACGTGTGAATTTCTGTACTCGACTTTTACATTGTAGTTGTAGTGGACTGGCCCGACAGCCAATCCACTATGACGGGTAGCCGAAAGGCACGCGTTTAAGCTCACGCAGTCTGGCGTGAGGTCTGGAACAGGTCAGAGAAATAAGACTAGCAAAACAGGAGGTAACTGGTAGAATACTTAGCTTTAATCCATAAGTGGTGTACATCGGTCTGACGGTACAGGCATCACAAGTTAAATATCTATTGATAATGGCGCCTTGCTAGGTCGTAGCAAATGACGTAGCTGAAGGCTATGCTAACTATCGTCTCGGCAAATGAGAGCGTAATTTGTCAGTGAACCATTGCTAGAAAAGTTGGCTGTACAACTGGGGCGAGTGCTAGGACGTCTCTCTAGACCTGCCGTGTGGCGGCGCTCGGTCTGCAATCACTGACAGTGGCGACACGCGGGTCCGACGTATACTAACGGACCGCGGCCGATTTAAAGGCTACTACTACCTAGCAAGTGTGGTGTCTGGCGGTGACATCACAGTAGTTGTATTTTCCTCAGTTTCCAAGGCGAATTTTGTTTGCCGACGAAGCGCATTTCGACAGGGAAGCTGGTTCTGAACGCTCGAAACAGCCACTCTGGTACCAAGAAAACCCGTACACGAATATTTCAGCACACATTCGGCATCAATGTCTGTGCAAGTATCTTCGATGGTCGTGTGACTGGGCCGTACATCCTTCCTCTCGACCTACGCGCAAGAACAGGTAGACAGCCGGCAGTCTGCGTGCCGACTCGCCCGCTGTCCAGCGCAGCAACCATGGAGGTAAGAATAAGGAGAGATGGCGCTACGTATCCCAGCCGTACTACGTTTTGAAGCCATGGGGGCGTGGCTCGCTGCCATGACACTCTGACCAAAACATTGCCAGTGTGCTATAGCGCTGCGTGTATTACAGTCGCTGATTGCACCATATACGCATGTAACGTCATCAGATTGGTTGTTTCAAAGTTTTTGTTTAAAATAAAATCTCGTAAAGGCGAAATTCCGCGTTTCTTCTGATTAAAAATAGTTTTTAATGTAATATTACGAATAGCTAGCCTTCAATGTAAACGATACAATTTTGTTAATTCAGTAATAAACGTGTATCACAAACTAAATAATAGAAACTGAAAACTAAGTTAGCTATACCCTCCCTCCAAAGCCCCTTAAATACATCTTGTTTGTAATACGTACTGGGACAATGCAGTTACGTTACACTACTGGGAAACACTGTTCATTACCACCAATATTTACTGAAATACGGTACATAGAATGGCAAATCTACACAGTGTCCTGTTTAGGCCTATACTTTACGCCAGTTAATGTAGTGTTAGCTTTTAATTTGGTGCATGATGAAGACAAAGTGAGTTACTCAACACTTCGATTATCGACGATACGTACGTATTATACAGAAACGTGGACTTGAAAACTAAGAATTTAATTCTTTGAATTAACATGCCTTTTGCAAATGTTTTGGGTGTGTAGGGAAAACTGATGGTACAGCATTTTCTCGGAGTCTTACTATTGAAAGGGAAGTTCGGTCTATGTCCTCTTCTCGGAAATGCTGAGAACATATAGTGCTCCATTTAGACGCACGCCAATTCTTCCTCCTCACGGCATTCTCCCACAGAGCTTTCCGATTTTCATTTTTAGGAAATCTAAAATCATACAGGAGAAAAAAACGCTATAGTACAAGTACCGATGTAGCACACGCTCATTCACAATGAAGTTGTAATATCACACTTAACGAGACAACTTAAACATGAAATGTTATTCCCTTCGATTTCGCATCACAATCAGAACGATTCGTACATCCGAACACCACACAAGTCACCATAATAGTGAAAAATCCTTCCAAATGCGAGCGACAAGCCTATGCACACAAGCTTACAGCAGCAATGTTTTGGTCGGACTGAGATGGCTACCCTCGGCTTCACATAGCTTCACAGCTGTGACGTCACGGCGTCTCCCTCTATTCTTACCTCCATGGCAGCTATACACACATACGGGTGCACAGAGAACGCTGGTCAGCCTCGCAGTCAAGGTGCAGCTGCGCCGTTGAGGGTGGAACCTCATGCGCGGCCGGCCGTGTGGCCGAGCGGTTCTAGGCGCTTCTGTCTGGAACCGCGCGACCGCTACGGCCAACAATGAAGGCCACGCTGCTGAAGCCCTCTGCACAACGTTTTCCTCGATAAAACACGACCAGGGCCTGCTGCGAGGTCAGATGCCAGTTGCAGCGCAGTACTGAGGCGGTACGGTGGGGCCCTTTCTGCCAAATAACGGTCTGCTCTTCCTGATGTCACACGTTGTCGCTCCTGTCCTGGTCCTCGGGATACAGTTGCAGTCTCAGTAAACTACCAATTATTCACAAACAGTCTTAATCGCATTTATTATTATTATACCGAAGTGCAAAATGACTGAGCAGGGATGGCTAGAGGACAAATGTAAGGATGTAGAGGCTTGTCTCGCTAGGGGTAAGATAGATACTGCCTACAGGAAAATTAAAGAGACCTTTGGAGAGAAGAGAACCACTTGTATGAATATCAAGAGCTCAGATGGCAACCCAGTTCTAAGCAAAGAAGAGAAGGTAGAAAGGTGGAAGGAGTATATAGAGGGTTTATACAAGGGCGATGTACTTGAGGACAATATTGTGGAAACGGAAGAGGATGTAGATGAAGACGAAATGGGAGATAAGAAACTGCGTGAAGAGTTTGGCAGAGCTCTGAAAGACACGAGTCGAAACAAGGCCCCGGGAGTAGACAACATTCCATTGGAACTACTGACGGCCTTGGGAGAGCCAGTCCTGACAAAAATCTACCATCTCGTGAGCAAGATGTATGAAACAGGCGAAATACCCTCAGACTTCAAGAAGAATATAACAATTCCAATCCCAAAGAAAGCAGGTGTTGACAGATGTGAAAATTACCGAACTATCAGTTTAATAAGTAACAGCTGCAAAATACACTAATTATTTACAGACGAATGGAAAAACTGATAGAAGCCGACCTCGGGGAAGATCAGTTTGGATTCCGTAGAAATGTTGGAACACGTGAGGCAATACTGCCTACGACTTATCTTAGAAGAAAGATTAAGGACAGGCAAACCTACATTTCCAGCATTTGTAGACTTAGAGAAAACTTCTGACAATGTTGATTGGAATACTCTCTTTTAAATTCTAAAGATGGCAGGGATAAAATACAGAGAGCAAAAGGCTATTTACAATTTGTACAGAAACCAGATGGCACTTATAAGAGTCGAGGGGTATGAAAGGGAAGCAGTGGTTGGGAAGGGAGTGAGACAGGGTTGTAGCCTATCCCCGATGTTATTCAATCTGTATATTGAGCAAGCAATAAAGGAAACAAAAGAAAAATTCGGAGTAGGTATTAAAATCCATGGAGAAGAAATAAAAACTCTGAGGTTTGCCGATGACATTGTAATTCTGTCAGAGACAGCAAAGGACTTGGAAGAGCAGTTGAATGGAATGGACAGTGTCTTGAAAGGAGGGTATAAGATGAACATCAACAAAAGCAAAACGAGGATAATGGAATGTAGTCGAATTAAGTCAGGTGATGCTGAGGGAATTAGATTAGGAAATGAGACACTTAAAGTAGTAAAGGAGTTTTGCTATTTGGGGAGCAAAATAACTGATGATGGTCGAAGTAGAGAGGATATAAAATGTAGACTGGCAATGGCAAGGAAAGCGTTTCTGAAGAAGAGAAATTTGTTAAAACGAGTATTGATTTAAGTGTCAGGAAGTCGTTTCTGAAAGTATTTGAATGGAGTGTAGCCATGTATGGAAGTGGAACGTGGACAGTAAATAGCTCAGACAAGAAGAGAATAGAAGCTTTCGAAATGTGGTGCTACAGAAGAATGCTGAAGATAAGGTGGGTAGATCACGTAACTAATGAGGAGGTATTGAATAGAATTGGGGAGAAGAGAAGTTTGTGGCACAACTTGAGTAGAAGAAGGGATCGGTTGGTAGGACATGTTTTGAGGCATCAAGGGATCACAAACTCAGCATTGGAGGGCAGCGTGGAGGGTAAAAGTCGTAGAGGGAGACCAAGAGATGAATACACTAAGCAGATTCAGAAGGATGTAGGTTGCAGTAGGTACTGGGAGATGAAGGAGCTTGCACAGGATGGAGTAGCATGGAGAGCTGCATCAAACCAGTCTCAGGACTGAAGACCACAACAACAACAACAACGTATATTACAAATTGAATGGTTCATTTTATTGCAATGTCAGAGTAATATTGTAACCCATTGTCTTAATAAGGATCAGGTGGTACTGAAAGTTAACAAATGATTTTCTTTCTCCACCTTAAACGTTCTGAAACAGTGGTTTATTCAGTGAGGAACTGGGAACAAATCAGTTTCTCATATGTTTTCTGCTGCTGTAAATGATTCACCATTACTGTGCCGGGACAAAGATGAACGAGCGCACTGCATCAATAGTGAATAATATACTTCACTCTGAGTTTAGTTTAATATGTGGTTCACTTCCTAGTCGGTTGTGCAGCATTCGGCATTCTTATTTGAGGCACATAGCGAGCAGTTGAGTTTCTCAGAGAATGAGGTCTGTCATTTGTGAATCTGGGAGGAACTGCCTGGAAAGCTTTATTACGGATATGAAAACTCATTTATAATACTTTACAGTTCTTTATATTGATGAAGAAGATTTTGGAGGAATTTTGAAGGTAACGAAGGCATGCACGAGCAGGAATGAAATCCTTGTTTGTCAGAACTAATTGAAGGAAATCTTTGTCCCTCGGATAAGTAATATCTTTTATGACTAGTGTTAATCTGATCTCGCTGTTTCCATTATGTCACAAACTTCACAATTGGTTGAAATGTCAGTAATTATTGTAATGAGAGAATTTCGCAATTGTTAGAGACTTCTTAAGTTTTACAGTCCTTTCTGTCAATAATGAGAGTTTAATTTTTCAAGAACCGTTTTCTTTAAAGTAAAACCCATCTCCACGATTTATACACTCATCAAAAAAAGTTTTACATCACCAAGGTACCGAGAGCTCCGGAACCTGTAAAGAAGATTGGAATAGAGATCAACATAAACATCATTTCCGCCCTTTTATTGCTCGTGAAAACCACACACTGCATGTTGTACCACCATACAGCGAGACCTTCAGAGGTGGTGGTCCAGATTGCTGTACACACCGGTACCTCTAATACCCAGTAGCACGTCCTCTTGCATTGATGCATGCCTGTATTCGTCGTGGCATACTATCTACGAGTTCAACAAGGCTGGTCCAGATTCTCCCACTCCTCAACGGTGACTAGGCGTAGATCCCTCACAGTGGTTGGTGGGTCACGTCATCCATAAACAGCCCTTTTCATTCTTTCCCAGGCATGTTCCATAGGATTCATGTCTGGAGAATATGCTGACCATTCTAGTCGAGCGATCTCATTATCGCCGGCCGCGGTGGCCGTGCGGTTCTAGGCGCTGCAGTCCGGAACCGCAGGACTGCTACGGTCGCAGGTTCGAATCCTGCCTCGGGCATGGATGTGTGTGATGTCCTTAGGTTAGTTAGGTTTAAGTAGTTCTAAGTTCTAGGGGACTGATGACCTAAGATGTTAAGTCCCATACTGCGCAGAGCCATTTGAACCATTTGATCTCATTATCCTGAAGGAAGTCATTCACAAGATGTGCACCATGGGGGCGCAAATTGTCGTCCATGAAGACGAATACCTCACCGATATGCTGGCGATATGGTTCCACTATCGGTCGGAGGATGGCATTCACGTATCGTACAGCCGTTACGGGGCCCTCCGTGACTACCAGCGGCGTACGTCGGCCCCACATAATGCACCCCAAAACAGTAGGGAACCTCCAGCTTGCTGCACTCGCTGGACAATGTGTATAAGGCGTTCAACCTGATCGGGTTGCGTCCAAAAAGACGATTGTCTGGTTGAAGGCATATGCGACACTCAGTGGTGCAGAGAACGTGATGCCAATCCTGAGCGGTCCACTCGGCATGTTGTTGGGCTAATCTGTACCGCGCTGCATGGCGTCGTGGTTGCAAAGATGGAACTCGCCATGGACGTCGGGATTGAGTTTGCGCATCGTGCAGGCTATTGCGCACAGTTTGAGTCGTAACAATTCGTCCTGTGGTTGCACGAAAAGCATTATTCAACATGGTGATGTTGCTGTCAGGGTTCCTCCGAGCCATAATCCGTAGGTAGCGGTCATCCACTGCAGTAGTAGCCCTTGGGCGGTCTGAGCGGGGCATGTCATCGATAGTCCCTGTCTCTCTCTGTATCTCCTCCATGTCCGAACCACATCGCTTTGGTTCTCTCCTAGACGCCTGGACACTCCCCTTGTTGAGAGCCCTTCCTGGCACAAAGTAACAATGCGGACGCTATCGAACCGCGGTACTGACCGTCTAGGTATGGTTGAGCTACAGACAACACGACCCGTGTACCTCCTTCCTTGTGGAATGACTGGAACTGATCGGCTGTCGGACCCACTTCGTCTAACAGGCGCTGCTCAAGCATAGTTGTTTACATCTTTGGGCGGGTTTAGTGACATCTCTGAACAGTTAAAGGGACTGTGTCTGTGATACAATATCCACAGTTAACATCTATCTTCAGGAGTTCTGGGAACTGGGGTGACGCCAAACTTTTTTTGATGTGTGTAGTAAAGTTTTGAATGTTTTGTCGTGTGTGCACCGCGCCTTACGCCACAAGAAGTCAGAGATTGTTACCGATAAGCATAAAAAATAAATTAGTAGTCAATAGTTTATTTTCCTTTAGCTGCTCCACCAGCTGATTTGTATTTGCTTTCGAGAACGTCAATACTGCAGGCGCGAAAACAGCATATTGGGCAACAGGTAGACTACAGTAAATTAGTGTAATTTGTATCACTTGTTACCATTTTTTTAAGAAACTGGACACAAAATAAATTACACATCATGACAGACATTGTAACATTTCACATCTACAGTTACTGAGTGCCTGAAAATGTAAAAATGTACATTAACTATGCCCTATTAGAATAAAATTTCAATTTCAGTGCTGGTACAGAGTTACACTGTATTCAGAATAACTTCAGATCAGTCTTAGAAAACAAAATTTTTCTTATATCTAATGCTCTGGTCAAATATAGATCATGCCAGTACGAAATGAGGTGTTAATAAGAAGTGGAAACAAAGTGTTAATTCAGTATTCCAGGTTTGCTATGAAATATCAAGACACTTGTATCGATCTGACAATGGTCAACTTCAATCATTGTCGCCAGAAGCTCTCGTCACAGCTAACGTAATGAAGGAACAATCGCAAGCCTCGAGAGTTGGAAAAGCAACTGAAACACTAACTAGAAACTACAGAGTTAATAAAACTTTTACGTCTAGTACCAAATAATGCAAGCAGGTGGCGCTGCAGCAATTTCAAACAAAAATGGTAAGTGGTTCAAAAATGGTACGCTGACTGGTAAGAAGTTACCGTGACTGATTGTTAGTCACTTTTATTTCAGGACAGATCTCACCTTTCATTCCTGAGCAAACAGTGTGTAGTCGGAATTGTCAGGTGTCGTGCTAGCAAAAAAATGGTTCAAATGGCTCTGAGCACTATGGGACTCAACTGCTGTGGTCATAAGTCCCCTAGAACTTAGAACTACTTAAACCTAACTAACCTAAGGACATCACACACATCCATGCCCGAGGCAGGATTCGAACCTGCGACCGTAGTGCTCGTGCGGTTCCAGACTGTAGCGCCTTTTACCGCTCGGCCACTCCGGCCGGCTCGTGCTAGCAAACAGATTAATGTTCAGTGAACGGTACTGGTAATTTAAATTAGTATTTTCTTCCGAGTAGAGCAGTAATTTATTTTTGTGGTTATACCGAGTGAGAAAGAGGTGGATCGATGGAGTGAGAAGAAGACTTGTTGCAGCTGAGAGTCACGGAAAACTGGAGACAGACATTAGAAGACAGAGCCGGCCGGAGTGGCCGTGCGGTTCTAGGCGCTTCAGTCCGGAATAGCGCTGCTGCTGCTACGGTCGCAGGTTCGAATCCTGCCTCGGGCATGGATGTGCGTGATGTCCTTAGGTTAGTTAGGTGTAAGTAGTTCTAAGTTCTAGGGGACTGATGAACTCAGACGTTAAGTCCCATAGTGCTCAGAGCCATTTCAACCATTTTGTAGATGAAATGAACTTCGGAAGAAATGACTGGCTACATTCACTCAGCAAATGAAGTTGTAAAACTGATCCCTCTGAAGATGAGGTTGCAAGCCCTGGAAAGGCTTCGTGGGGGAAAACAAAAGTTAGAGACGCAGTTAATTGTTTCACTAAACTGTTACGTCGTAATCAGCAGCAGTTTCCCAGCCGCAGTCCAACGTCGACGACAGGAGGTTAGTTGGAGTATCGAAATTGCCACCGAAAACCCGAGTTTTCTCGAATCTGACGGGCCGCGAAAGGCGAGGACGTGTTAACAAAAAGTGCGCCGCTCGACAGGAGGAGACATCCAGCTTTGCAACATCGTTTCCGCACACCAGCTGCGGGCCGTTCACTTTAGTTTAGTTTAATTTAGCAGAGAGCTGTCTGGCCTTCCGCCACTTAGCTCGCGGCTCCAGCCAGCTGACAGCGCGACATCGATACACGACTCCGCCCCCCCCCCCCCCTCCCCTATCTTCCCCCACTCCCAAAGAGGAAGCAACACGAGGCAGAGCACTTAAAAGGGAGCCTTATAGATGACACGGCACACGGGAACACGAACATGCCCTGCCGTGCCGGTACAGTGGCGTTCGTCACGGAAAGGGACGGTCCCGTTACTCTAAACACACACACACACACACACACACACACAGAGAGAGAGAGAGAGAGAGAGAGAGAGAGAGAGAGAGCCTCTGTGTGTGTGTGTGATAAACAGAGAGAGAGAGAGAGAGAGAGAGAGAGAGCGAGAGAATGGAGAGACGTGGAAGAGATAGAAAAAGGGCCAGAAGGACAGACGGACTGGCATGGGGGAGACAGGGAGGGAAAACAAAGGCAGCGCCAGAGATACAGGGCGATACGAAGGAGAATGAGGGAAGTCTCCAGACGCCAATTAGTTACGTAGGCTCCGGCCAAACTTAGGACACACATCAGGCTTCCAATGGTTACTAGAAGGCCGGCCTGTGGACCTGCGCCAGTATTTCTTGCGAGTGGGAGCCGATATTACTCTATACTAGAGCCTCGTTTGCGTAATGGCATCACTACATAGCACCGTGCCTTGCTCTACAGCAGTTTTACTGCATTCGCTGACATGCAATCTGTGGTGTCACCGCCAGACACCACACTTGCTAGGTGGTAGTTTTAAATCGGCCGCGGTCCATTAGTACATGTCGGACCCGCGTGTCGCCACTGTGTGATAGCAGACCGAGCGCCACCACAAGGCAGGTCTCGAGATACGGACTAGCACTCGCCCCAGTTGTACGACGACATTGCTAGCGACTACACTGACGAAGCATTGCTCATTAGCCGAGCCGATAGTTAGAATAGCCTTCAGCTAAGTCAATGGCTACGACCTAGCAAGGCGCCATTAGTAACATTGCATGTATCTATGGAGTCTCACTTATATCGTCAATAGCGATGTACCAACGATGGATTAAAGTTAAGTATTACAGAAGCCACGTACTTTTCTTTATAACATTCATTACGTATCCTGTTACAGACCTATAACTTGCCTGCTAAACGCGTGCCTTTCGGCTACTTCCGTGGCGTGGCTGTCTTGTTACGCCACAACACAATCGACGAGAGCGAATTAAATTAAATTGCTTAGTAATGATAGTCCTCCAGAGTTGGTTTTATACATACGAGGGCGTGCTGAAAAGTAACGCTTCCGAATTTTTAATACAAAAACTCGTAAAAGAAATTTTAACATTCTACATCGCCAATTTTCATCCCTACATATTTACCGGTACTTCTCAACATGGTCACCCTGGCGACGAACACATTTCTCGTAAAAAAAAATAAAAAAAAGGTTCAAATGGCTGTGAGCACTATGGGACTAAACATCTGAGGTCATCAGTTCCCTAGACTTAGAACTACTTAAATCTAACTAACCTAAGGACATCACACACGTCCATGCCCGAGGCAGGTTTCGAACCTGCGACCGTTGTAGTCGCGCGGTTCCGGACTGAAGCGCCTAGAACCGCTCGGCCACCGCGGCCGGCACATTTCTCCCAAGGAGAGACTAGTTCGCCACACACCGTCAGGTAGCTTGCGGAGTATGGATGTAGATGTAGATGTAGATACCATCACTGCACAATGTCTCAGTTCGTTGACGCACCCACAACCCCACCTCAGCTTTCACCCGTTCATCAGTATCAAACTGAAGTCCTCAAAGGTGTATAAGTTCTGGAAGCGGATGAAAATTGCATGCGGCCATGATGGGACCGTATGGAGGATTTTGTTTGTTTATTTGTCATATCGCAATGCATACACAAAGATTACAAAACTACTACTAGTCGACATTTAAGCACAGATCTTCAGCGTAAAATAATACAAATGACAATATATATATCTCAAGGTCTTATCGCAGTGAGGAAATCTTCGGAAGGTCGTTGTAGGCACGTGCGATACTTGTCGATATAACGTGAGCAACTGTCTGTCGTTCCACACCACAGCCACACAATGCTGCTGAAGATTTTCCCCACTTGTAAAGAGTGTCTGCACATTCTTCCAATCCATATGTGGCATACAGCAAACCATAGGCAAATGGAAGACAAAGATTTATATCTCCTTAACGGCCAAATATTTGGCGCCAATCAGGCCTTTTTAGGAGTTGTGAAATCGATGTTATTAGTGTAATCCTGGAGCTCTCGTAATTCTGCCTAAATATGAGCCCTGTCCCTCTGTGGTCTTATGTCGTCTTCTTAGCCAAGCCATAAGGGCCTTTTTTTTTTTTTTTTTTTTTTTACTCAAATTGGATACTTGCGAGTTTGTCGCTTTAAATGATAACGCATTTTACACATTTCAATGTAGCTATAAAAAAGAGGGGAAAAGTTTACCCGCATAACGTCCGTCTTCCACGTTGGTAGGTATTTTTTAAGCCTAATAATTTTACTTGTATCTTAAAAAAAAGTTTTCTTGTTAGAAGTTCTAGCTCCAATAACGCAGTATTGAGTGTTATATGGGCGGCCTCTTTATCTGAAACTACGGTCGTGTGTTTTTAATGTTCTCGTTCTAGTGGTATATGATACGAAAAATCTGTTTATGTACTGCATCTGTGTGTTGTACTATACGCCTTGTTTTCTCATTTTAAATTTACCGCCTTCATTTATATTTTACTTCGTCAAAATTTTAGGATAAGTTATTGCACAGGTGTTGCCCCTAGTAAATTCCATCTTATCAATGCTTTACGAGCATTAAAAATGGTTCAAATGGCTCTGAGCACTATGGGACTTAACTTCTGTGGTCATCAGTCCCCTAGAACTTAGAACTACTTAAACCTAACTAACCTAAGGACTTCACACACATCCATGCCCGAGGCAGGATTCGAACCTGCGACCGGAGCGGCACGCGGTTCCAGACTGAAGCGCCTTTAACCGCACGGCCACACTGGCCGGCACGAGCATTACATTTATAAAGTTTTAGTGGGCATGTATATCCCTTTTACGATCTCTCATTCTTATCACTGCTGCGTCGCAGCGCCACCTATTGAGGTGATTCTGTATTAGGCTTCAGTACTGGCACACGACGCTGTGGTGCGTTATGCTTACTACCTGAGCCCCCATCTTACTCTGTTACTCGCTCCTCTGAACGGGAACGCGTTATGCAGATCTTTGTGTCTCTCGCGTCCATCTAGAAAAGGTAATGATTTCACTATTTTATATTTTTAGTTTTTACTGAGTTTAACGAAGGCGATGTTGGCCTGATATATTCGACGATGCCCTTTGGCTACGCTGATTAACGGATTCTTCTAAAAAATACCAAATTAAGGTATTTGTTGTTTCAGTATGTGATCTGTGTATACATGCTTTCAGGTTATCCAAGTCTGCACAAATCGATCGCGATTTTTAAATAGATGTATTTGTTCTCTGTTTTCTATGTAGATAACCTGAAGATGCCTAAATAAAGCGAAACGCGTCGTTGAAAAATTTAAAAAAAATTAAAAAAATAAAACTATAATTGCAACAAGTCTGTTTTTAACCAATACTGTCTGCACATCGTTCACGGCCCCTTTGGATGCGGTTCAAAGTAGTTCAAACTGCCCGAGGCTGGTCGAATCCACGAGTTTTCTTCTGGATGCAAGACAGCTTCAGACATTGTGGGGAACAGTTCTGTTGCCACCAGCGTTTCCATTCACCGACGGTACTGAATTCAGTTTCCATGGGAGTCCTGGCTGTGATGACAGTGGGTTGTCTTGCTCTTACTCTTTCTCGCTCTGTAGGGAATACGTCGTCCATTATTGCGATGTCGGTGTTATCAGCAATCTTCTGGTACGCACGCAGTAACGCGCACTTCCGTCTGACATCAGCAGGTGGAATGTGGCTCCAGACAGCTTGCCAGTATGTGGCAGTACATGCAGGATCACCGATCACGGCGAACCCAGGGCTTCGGCTGTTGCAGGTGTCGCAGCGGTCGTGTGTGGTCTCGCATTCTCACGCTTCGAATGAGAAACTCGATTACAGCACGCTGTTTCTCGCGCAGCGACGCAGTTACGTTACGCGCCGCCATGTCACTCGCTACAATTCGAAGCCGTCTAGCGGGAGAGGATTCTTACTTGCGTCAGCGACGCAGGGGAGTGCTTGACATGTAGTGCCTCATGTATACCGATAATGGTATTTAGGTTAGAAGACCCCTCCCTTGGGAGGAAACACGATTTGCCTGATACATCAGCCACAGCGACCTCAGAGAATCTAGGTCCTCGCAGACCACAAATAGAAAAGATTACTATAATTTTAGTAAACTGCAGGAGCATCCAAGGAAAGGTCCAATGCACAGATAGCATTGGGGGCAGAAAGTTGATTGAAATTAGACGTCAATGATAAGTTCAGACTCGAGTAAGGATAGGTTATTCGCCAATGGTGGCGGCGCGTTTATTGCAGTAAAAAAATTGATAAAATCTGGGTGAAAATGGGTCTCAAAGAACGGTTAAAAAATGGTGATCGGATCTTTTATAGACCACCTGGGTCAGCATCTGTAGTTGCAGGGGCTTCAGATAGAACTTGAAGAATATCACTATAATTTCCCTGATCATGCCGTTGTAATAGGGGTTGACTTCAACTTACCAGGTATAGATTGGGAGTGATATGCCATCAAACGGGTCCAGAGACAAGGAATAGTGTGGCATTGCTCTGGATGTCTTGTCCGAAAATTACCTTGAGCAGATAGTTAGAGAACCAACTCGTGAGGGTAACGT
Organism: Schistocerca americana; assembly: GCF_021461395.2. Classification (NCBI taxonomy): domain Eukaryota; kingdom Metazoa; phylum Arthropoda; class Insecta; order Orthoptera; family Acrididae; genus Schistocerca; species Schistocerca americana. Next base: position 179,637,009 of record NC_060128.1, on the reverse strand, counting down.
CTTAGACCTCCTGGCAACAAACAACCTGAACTTATCGAATCAGTTAACGTAGAGGAAGGTATCAGTGATCCTAAGGCTGTGACAACATTTATGACGACGGGTCCTACAAGGAATGTTAAGAAAGGTAGGAAGATATATTTGCTCAGGAAGGGTGACAGGATACAAATTTCAGAATATCTCAGCAGTCAGCATCAAATATTCGGCGGTGAGGACGAAGATGTGGAGAACAAATGGAAAAAATTCAAAAGCATCGTTCAATATGCTCTAGACAAGTATACTCCGAGTAAGGTTTTAAGCGGTGGGAAAGATCCACCACGGTTTAATAGCCGTGTTACAAAAGCGCTACATAAACTAAGAGCACTTCGTCTCAGATTCAATAGAAGTAAAAACCTAGAAGACAAACAAAAGCTGAATGAAGCGCAAATTAGCGTAAGGAAGGCAATGCGAGAAGCGTTCAATGATCTTGAAGGCAAGGCGTTGTCAACTGACCTGAGTAAAAACCCTAAGAGATATGTAAAGTCAGTAAGTGGGTCAAAATCATCTATTCATTGTCTCAGCGGCCACACCGGCACAGAAACGGAAGATAAGAGACAGAAGACCGAATTACTGAATTCGATCTTCCGAAGTTGTTTCACAGCGGAAGATCGTAACACTGTCCCTCCTTTCAATCCTCGTACGAACGTCGAAATGGCAGATATTGAGATAAGCGGTCGCGGTACTGAAAAGCAGCTACAATCGATTAGCTGTGGAAAGGCTTCAGGACCAGATAAGACTTGCTCCCCTTCTAGCAGTAATTTATCGTAGATCGCTTGAGCAACGGAAGATACCTTACGACTGGAAAAAAGCGCAGGTCATTCTCGTTTTTAAGAAAGGCCATAAGACAGATCCAATTATAGACCTATATCGTTGACGTCAATCTGTTGTAGAATTATGGAACATGTTTTTTGCTCAAGAATTAAGACGTTTTTGGAAAATGAACATCTCCCCTATAAAAATCAGTATGTATTCCGCAGACAGAGACCCTGCTAAACTCAACTGGCTCTGTTCCTCCATGAGATCTACAGCGCAGTGGACAGCGGCGCTTAGGCTGATGCCGTGTTCCCTGACTTCAGTCAGGCATTTGAGACATCGTCCAGCACTGCCGTTTCATGAAAAAAAAAAAAAAAAGACGAGCTTACGGAGCATCGGAGCAGACCTGCGATTGGATTTAAGACTTTCTTGCAGACAGAACTCAAAACGTCGTCCTTAACGGAACTGTATCGACAGATGTAAAGGTAATATCCGGAGTAGCACAGGGAAGTGTGATAGGACCGTTGCTGTTTACAATATATATATATATATATATATATATATATATATATATATATATATATATATATATGATGTAGCAAAAAGCGTCGGATGCTCTTTAAGGCTACTCGCAGATGTTGCAGTTGTTTATGCCAAAGTAGCAACGCCAGAAGATAGTAAGAATTTGCAGAACGACCTGCAGAGAATTGATGAATGGTACAGACTCTGGCAGTTGGCCCTGAACGTAAATAAATGTAACGTATTGCCCGTACACAGGAAAAGAAATCCACTACTGTACAGCTACACTGTCGATGACAAACAGCTGGAGACAGCATCTGACGTAAAATATCTAGGCGTAACTATCCAGAGCGACCTTAAGTGGAATGACCATATAAAACAGATAGTGGGAAAAGCAGACACAAGACTCAGATTCATCGGAAGAATCTTAAGGAAATGTAAGCCATCCACGAAGGAAGTGGCTTATACGGCGCTTGTTCGCCCGATTCTTGAGTATTGTTCATCTATCTGCGATCCCTATCAGGTAGGACTGACAGAGGAGAGAGAGAATATCCAACGAAGAGCGGCGCGTTTCGTCACGGGATCGTTTAGCTGGCGAGAGAGCGTTACGGAGATGCTAAACAAACTCCACTGGCAGACGTTACAAGAGAGGCGTGCGCACCACGGAGAGATTTACTATTGAAATTTCGGGACAGCACTTTTCAGGAGGAGTCTGACAACATATTACTTCCCCCCCCACATACATCTCGCATATTGACCACGAGGAGAAAATTCGAGAAATTAGAGCCAATACAGAGGCTTACCGACAACCATTCTTCCCTAGCACTATTCGCGAGTGGAATTTGGAAATTTGTGGTAAGGTCTTATGGGACCAGACTGCTGAGGTCATCGGTTCCTGAGCTTACACACTACTTAACCTAATTTAAACTAACTTACGCTAAGGACTACACACACACCCATGCCCGAGGGAGGACTCAAACCTCCGAGGGATCGCGAGTTGAACAGGGCTGGAGGGATCAGATAGTGGTACCGAAACTACCCTCCACCACACACCATTGCGGAGTATGATATAGAATAAAAAATTCTGAGACATTATCTTTCAAAATACCCTCATAGCTAGATGGTATGCTCTGTCTGTTTTCAGGGCAATTCGAAATTGCCTGTTTGTAACGGTTGTAATTTTATTCATCACGTTAGTACATTTTTTGCCTGCCTCCTCTATGCAACGTGCAAAGTTACGACGTTCGTGTAGGAATATCCCTGGATAACTCGTCACTGCAGTTCTTCTAATCATTAGATCATTTAATCTGATTCTGGGGTTTCTTGTTGGACTCTGCAGAAATGGACCATACGAAAACCTGCACACTCGTATGGCATGAGACGTTCCCAGGGAGGGGGAGAGGGAAGGGGGGAGGGGAAGGGGGGTGTACACTGGGGGCCGAACCGCACAATAACCCTGGGTTAGTGTGGGGCGGCGGTGGGGTGGGTGGACTGCTGTGGTCTGTTATGGGGTTATGAACCACTGAGGGCTACAGGGAGACGAAGCCTCTCTGTCGTTTCTAGATCCCCAGTTTCAATACAGACAATACACCTATAAAAATCGATAACTTAATAAAAATTGGGCGTTTTTCATATATTGCAGTCAACAAAGCAAAGCAAAGCAAAGCAGAACCTAACACATCGAAAACATTACGGAAAAATGGCACAATACAAAGACATACACACTTGAAAATGGAAATCATTTAGCAATTTAGCAATTTGATATCATTTTCAGGCTCACGGAGCGCTGGCTTGTTATGTCCACCACCGTAGGCTGGCAGATTTTTTTAAATTTAATTTTATTTATATTTTCAGATGAACTTAATCGCATCATGTGTTGCCGTAACTGCCATTTTCACATCTATCCCCATCGACAACCTAGTACACTTTTTAACATAGTTAAACTTCGTGAATTACGGCTGCTGTGACATTACTTCAAGTTGCGTTGCTGAAACTTGATTGTACAGGCGGGAGTAAAGCTGTTAAGAGCAAGCCGTAAGTCGTTCCTGGACAGCTCACCAGGTAAAGCACTTGTTACGATAGGCAGAGGTCCCAGGTTCGAGTATCCGTCCCGGTACACATTTTTAGTAAACCAGGAAGTTTCTGATCTGCACACAATGCGCCACAGACTGAAAATTAATTCTGGATTACACACAGTTTCACCGACGCAACAGTAAGTAATATAACAGCAATCGTAATTTGCAAGGTGCTTTATCTTATTGATACTGATACTGAACGTATTTCAAAATGGCCGCACTCCGAAAGTGCCCAGTACAGTAACGTACGGTCATCTGAAAAAAAAGTCTGGCAACCTATGGTGGACATAAAAAATGGTTTTGGCGTTCAGAAATTACGTCGAGGGTGTGGTCACACACATGGGGAAAGTATTCTATCTTTTACAGTATGATTCTGTTATGTGAATATTTTCGAATGAACAATATTTCTAATTTAAAACTAATTTCCTGTTCTGTCCTCAAAACGAGAAACAACGCCTTTATTTAAATTTCGGAATGTAAGCAATTGTTCCTCCATACATACAGTGGATAGGCAAAATAATGTGAACACCTGTAATGGTTTGTTAATAAGGGGTTGGATCCGCATTTGCCCGTAATACAGCTGCGAGTCTTCTTGAAATAGTAGCATATAATGACGGTATAGTCTCCAGTCGAATGTTACGCCACTCTTCGATCAGAACCTTTTCTAACTCCTGGAAAATACCGCTCACAAGGGTTCAATAATGTCGAAGACCGGGGGCTGTGCTCACCAGGGAAGACGCTGCAGTTCAGTTGTGTGCTCCTCATACCACGACTGTACTGTCCTGGCTGTGTGAATGGGTGCATTATCGTCCTGAAATATGGCATCATTGTTGGGGAATAATATTTCAATCATGGGGTGCACCTGATCACCTAAAATTCTCACGTAATAGTTGGCTGTAACACGGCATTTGAGAATAGTGATGGGACCAGTAGAATACCATGATATGGCTGCCCACAACGTCGCATTTCCACCTCCTTGCTCAACCGTTGGAATCAAGCAATCAGGATTGTAGACTTATTTTCGCGTTCTCCAGTCGTAAACCAATCCCGATGTTGTAAATAACGAAAACGTTGACTCGTCGGACCATATGACGTGTTTCCACTGATCAGCCGTCCAGGATTTATGCTCCTGGCACCATGTTTTACGAGTATGCTTCTTTGTGTTCGTTGTCGTAACTAATGGATTGGGTATAGCGGCTCTCCCACGAATATTCGCTTTATGGGGTTCTCGGCGGACGGTGTCAATAGATACGGGGTGTCGAAGATGGCTACTGAGCTCTGCAGTCACTTTAGCCGCCGTAGTTTTGTGTTGCTTTGACACAATTCATGTTAGCATAGCCGGCAGGAGTGGCCGAGCGGTTCTAGCCCTACAGTCTGGAAGGTTCGAATCCTGCCTCGGGCATGGATGTGTGTGATGTCCTTAGGTTAGTTAGGTTTAAGTAGTTTTCCCAAGTTCTAGGGGACTGATGACCTCAGCAGTTAAGTCCCATAGTGCTCAGAGCCATTTGAACCATGTTAGCGTGCGTCGATCATGGTAATTTAGTCTTTATCTGCGCCCATTACTACGCTTACACGATGATGTCTCTGCATGTTTTGTGTAGGCTGTGATGACTATTGAAACAGTTGCTCTCGAAACATTCAATAAGCCTTGGTCACTGATGCTCCAGCTAATTGCACGCCCACAATCTGCCCTCTTTGGAACTGTTAGGTCTTTCAGTGCACGTCGACCTCGGCCTCTGAATGCAAATACAAAGTCTGCACTACTCGTAAACAACCTGCTCTGATGCCTACTCCGTACTGAACACACGCAGTCCAGAGCGACACGTGTCTTACCTGCGTTGTTGGCCGTCAAACACAACCATCCCATTACTACCACTGCTCACAGTATTTTGACTATCCAGTGTAACAAAAACGAGCTTTTAAGGCTGTCGATTATTATTTATGTCCCTGGTTGGATATCCTAGTCGAAAATGTCATACTGTATTTACATTTCTATAAACTGATTGTTTTTCTGCAGCGTTGTTCACTGGGTGGCAGGCAGTAACATCGATTTGGTGACGATATCGAATCGCCGCAATTTATAAACGCAGATTAGATTAGATTAAGCTTCCATTCCATAGACCCATAAAAGAGGGAATCCTCCTGGGTGCGGAACATGTCAGATAAACACATTACAAAAATGTAATTAGAAAAACTTGAGTTTCATTAATTTTAATGATCCTCAGTCAATAAACAGTAAAATTATATACATGAATTAAATTTAAACTTCTAATATTTACAGGTTTAATACTTACATCTGCTTTCATTAAATCCATCATTCAGACATTTGCTAGTTTCTTGGCAATTACAACCAAGTATTGTCAAAAATTAAAGTAAAGTATTCATTTCAGTGATGCTCAGTTAAGAACAGTCAGATTATGTACAAGATTTAAAATTAAACTTCCACTATTTACAGACTTAAGACTTACATCTGCTTTCCATACATCCATCATTCACACAGTAGGTAGCTACTTGGCTGTTACAGCCCAGTATTGTCAAAAATTAAAGTATAATAAATTTTCATTAAAATGGTCCACTGCACTTGTTGAGAAACTCATGGATGGAATAGAAGGAGTTGGCCACCATAAATTCTTTTAAATTATGTTTAAATTCTGCCTTGCCTTAAACTAAACTCTTAATGGTTGCTGGTAACTTATAAAAAATATGCGTTGCTGAATACTGGTCTCCTTTCTGGGCAAGAGTAAGTGATTTTAAATCTTTATGTATATTGTTCTTATTCCTAGTATTGATACTGTGTACTAAGCACTTAGTTGGAAAAAGAGATGTATTACTTACAACAAACTTCAGTAAAGAATAAAGATACTGAGAAGCTGTGGTTAATATGCCCAATGCTTTGAATCGGTTTCGACATTATGTTCTTGGATTTACGCTACTCATTACTCTTATTATACGCTTCTGTACTCTAAAAAGTTTTTCTCTGCTTGTTGTCTGTTTATTGTCGGGAAATCCATTTCACGTTAAAAAAATTCTGTACCAGTTTCCCACCTCGTTCCTCTCCCATTCCTATGTAATGTGGGTCTGACTACTTCATTCGTTCTTAATTACTTGCCAAAAGAACATTTCATGCGAGCAAGCTCGGACACAGCAAACTCCTGTGCAGTGACTGCGATACTCGCTGTTTGCGGATAACGGAGAAAAGAAGACACGCCACACTACGTGCCGAGTGACGTCTGCGCCCATCTGCCGCCTGATGTCATCAATAACACCGGTAAGTCAGACTCACCTGTAACGAACAACAAAGACGAAGAAATTAACATCGGAAGGGGTTATCAACACCACACACATTATGCAGCAGTTAAAACAAGTGTTACGGATAGACATGCTTTTTTACATCAAACGTAATCAGCATTGGAGATGAGATAAATCATCCCAACCAGCCATTAATGAACATTCATCTCGACACAACAAGTTGCTGAGAATCAGAACCAATTTCAAATTATACACGCGATTTCGTTCGGCTGTTGTGCCCTTTACCTTGCGAGAACGGAATTAAATGTGACGAAATAAAAATATTCCAATAAAGTTTGCGACAAGAAAAATGTTATAACAATTTTTTTCGACATGAAACTTTATATGGACATGTAATGTTTTTACATGTAACTTCTTTGTGTGTTGCAAGTATCGTCATTGTCTTTTATTAGCCTCCATCTGTCGCACAAAATTCTATATGTCTAAATATTCCATTCCATTATGACGTGCAGTAACAGTAGACAAATGGTTCAAATGAGAAACAGAGTGTGTTGCAGTTGTGTAGTTGTTTATTAATTTTAATTAACACTATGCTTCTCACGCGGTTAGCGCTTTATCAGACTGGGACAGTAATTAAATAAATTACAGCTCCAACGCGTGAACTTGGTGAGCGGTGCTCCTGCTACCATTAAAACGTGAGTGAATTAAAGAAAAAAACTTTAAAACTTACTTGACTACACGCTGAAAGCGTTTAGTGTGGAGCAGCGTCGCCATATAAAACGGCGGTGGAAAACACCTTTGTCATAAACTACAAGTTAACGTAGCGGAACCCTGAAGACAAGTAAAGGGCTAAATAGTAAAAACACTGAGTATAACTGTTTAGGTGGCGGAGGAGGGGGGGGGGGGGGGGGGATTTAATATACAAGTAACAAGAAAGAAGGTGTCACGTAATTAAAATTTACTACGGTAGAACGAAGATCCAGCGCAAGGGCAGATACACGTTTGCAAGCATCAAACTGAGTAAGGTAAAGCTGCGGTTCCCCCACAGGCCGTAAACAAACAAGAGGTGCAGCGAGGTTATTGCGCTGGAGGGGCGGGAATATGAATAATGTACAAGGGAATGGGGGGGGGGGGAGAAGGTTAAATATACGGGGAACCTTCTGTGTTAATGTGAAGGAATAGGGCAAAAGGGAAGGTAAAACAAGAGGATAAGAAGAGGAAATGGTGTGTGTGACGTGAAGTTCATGTAAGATAGAGGGCAATGTTCTGATAAAGGAAAGAGAAACCTGTTCGAGCAAATTTTTTTGGCCTCGGGACACTGGAAAGAAAGGTACCGTAAGGGTTGAAAAATGCGGGAAGCGAGGGGAGATGAGGAGAAGGATTGGTTTTAATAAGGAAATAGAATAAGAGGGAGGGGAGGGGTTGGTAGTGGGGGTGGGGGAGCAGAAAGATTTCATGTTGGAAAGAACATGGTTAACATAGCATCTTTAAAAAATATGATTTTTTTGTGATCAGTTGCTCGTTAGAAACAACTCGGCCCTTTCCGATCATCTCAAGAGAAGCAAGCATCATCAGCCCCCTCTAGACAAGTTACAAATCGTTCATTATGCCCCCACACGAAAAGACTTCGGGTTTTAGAAGAACTTGAAATTGCAAGTTCGTGAAACAGCCTGCAGAACACAGTCTTAACGAGCAGCTGATCACAAAAAAAAAAAACACAAAAAAATCGTAAAATGCCCGGCATTTGCAGATGACCTGGAAATACTCAGAAACAACAGGCAAGAAGGAAAAGAAGCACTGGAATATTTAAATGAAGCCTCTGCCAAAACGGCTCTACAGATATCACATCAGAAAACGCATAGCTTGGAAAGAACAACACACAAGTCTTGAACACAGAATGAGGAAAGTTTAACACAGTAGAAAAAATTGAAGTACCTAGACGAGTATATACAAGGAGGAGGACCGAAAAAGGCATACAACGTCGATCGAACAGAACAACTTCAGGAAGTCTTCAAACTACCATGGACGCAGTACAACAACAAACATTTCAAGACAGGCCAAACTCAGGGACTACAATACAGCTGCACTACCAGAAATATTCTACACATCAAAAACAATCACAGTCTGTGTATCACGCAATACAGAGAAAGAAAAAAAAATAGAACGTAAATTCTCCATAAACATTTTGGAGCAGTACGCAGAGATGGTATATGTATGAGGAAATGTGTGTGAATTCCTAAGAGACCAAACTGCTAAGGTCATTGGTCCCTAGACTTACGCACTACTTAAACTAACTTATGCTAAGAACAACACACACACGCATGCCCGAGGGAGGACTCGAACCTACGGCGGGAGGGGCCGCGCAATCCGTGATATGGCGCCTCAAACCACGCGGCCACTCCGAGCCGCTATGGATGAAGAGACCAACCAAAGAGTTACATGAACGCACAGACTGTCTGACAGACACGATATGAAAACGGAGACCAACATTCTGTGACACATCCAACAGACTCACAAAGAGGATTTTTGATGTATTAAAGAGCTCAATCAAAAAACTTAATTGGTTTCCAGAAATATAGGGATACCTGAAACAAGCAGAAACCATAGAGAAATGAGTAATGAAAGAGACAAATTCAGAAGCAAAATTATGAACGCGAAATTCGTACTAGCACACGACGCTGTGGTGCATTATGCTTACTGCCTGAGCTCCCATCTTACTCTGTTACTCGCTCTTATGAACGGGAACGCGCTATGCAGAACTTGGTGCCTCTCGCGTCCATCTAGAAAAGATAACCTGAAGACGCCTACATAAGGCGAAACGCGTCGTTGAAAAATAAAAAACTGAAATTGCAACCAAGACCGTTTTTAACCAATAATGTAAGTAATAAACTCAGAGAAATTCGAAAAAAGTTTGCAATGAAAAATAGGGGTCGCTATGACTTTGCATTTGATGCATATTACATAATATATTGTTGAGTACGAAATTTAGCTAACATATCGAATTGTTTTTTATAATTGGGTGGAGGTCTCAATCTGTCAGTCCTGCAGACTGTGCATCTACCGGCCACAGTATTTTACATGGACTCTAACCTCCGCCACAGATGACAGGGTGACTTGTGATGTATATATGTAGATGTAGAGTTAAATTCTAGATTACATCTGTGTCTTTACGTAAATGCATCAGCTGCCCACACACATCTCCCAAAATTCATTTACCAACAAACAGTGTCTTTCCATATTCAACCACATACTCACACAGATGTTGGCCAGGCAGCGTTCATAACCGAATCAAGGTTTGTGGACAAGTGGAAATCATTAAGGTACAATTCAGCAAGCCGTTTAAAGCCTCAGCGGCAATTGCAGGTGACTGTCGCTGCCTTTTCGCAGCACATCTTGCAAGTTCCGTCTTTATCAGAACGCTCTCCCAAAATTGGTAGATAATGTGACCCTGCAAACAATAGCAAGTGTCTGCTTAATGCATCAAAAGGCTTCAGCACACCTCTCGCAGTATTCGAGGAGCCCTGCATCATGTCTACAATGACAGATGGCTGGACTGGGGGACGTCAGGGCATCCGTGGCTTGCACCTTTCCCGGGCAAACAACAGCAGACATTCCTAATGCAGACACGCTGCACCACTGTATCAATGCAATCTGATGAGACATTCCAGGCCGTCCTCCAGTGAGGCAGACAGTGCTACAACAGTCCACAACTGTATCTGTGATGATTTAGGCAAGATATCTGTACGGTGCGAAAAATGCCAATTCACTCTAAATCATGAAAAGTGTGAAGTCATTCACATGAGTACTAAAATAAATCCGCTAAATTTTGGTTACACGGTAAATCACACAAATTTAAAGGGTGTAAATTCAATTAGATACGTAAGAAGAGAAGGCAGAAAGGTGGAAGGAGTATATAGAGGGTTTATACAAGGGCGATGTACTTGAGGACAATATTATGGAAATGGAAGAGGATGTAGATGAAGACGAAATGGGAGATATGATACTGCGTGAAGAGTTTGACAGAGCACTGAAAGACCTGAGTCGAAACAAGGCCCCGGGAGTAGACAACATTCCATTAGAACTACTGATGGCCTTGGGAGAGCCAGTCAAGACAAAACTCTACCATCTGGTGAGCAAGATGTATGAGACAGGCGAAATACCCTCAGACTTCAAGAAGAATATAATAATTCCAATCCCAAAGAAAAAAGGTGTTGACAGATGTGAAAATTACCGAACTATCAGTTTAATAAGTCATGGCTGCAAAATACTAACGCGAATTCTTTACAGACGAATGGAAAAACTGGTAGAAGCCGACCTCGGGGAAGATCAGTTTGGATTCCGTAGAAATGTTGGAACACGTGAGGCAATACTAACCTTACGACTTATCTTAGAAGAAAGATTAAGAAAAGGCAAACCTACGTTTCTAGCATTTGTAGACTTAGAGAAAGCTTTTGACAATGTTAACTGGAATACTCTCTTTCAAATTCTGAAGGTGGCAGGGGTAAAATACAGGGAGCGAAAGACTATTTACAATTTGTACAGAAACTAGGTGGCAGTTATAAGAGTCGAGGGGCATGAAAGGGAAGCAGTGGTTGGGAAGGGAGTGAGACAGGGTTGTAGCCTCTCCCCGATGTTATTCAATCTGTATATTGAGCAAGCAGTAAAGGAAACAAAAGAAAAATTTGGAGTAGGTATTAAAATTCATGGAGAAGAAGTAAAAACTTTGAGGTTCGCCGATGACATTGTAATTCTGTCAGAGACAGCAAAGGACTTGGAAGAGCAGTTGAACGGAATGGACAGTGTCTTGAAAGGAGGATATAAGATGAACATCAACAAAATCAAAACGAGTATAATGGAATGTAGTCAAATTAAATCGGGTGATGCTGAGGGAATTAAATTAGGAAATGAGACACCTAAAGTAGTAAAGGAGTTTTGCTATTTAGGGAGTAAAATAACTGATGATGGTCGAAGTAAAGAGGATATAAAATGTAGACTGGCAATGGCAAGGAAATCGTTTCTGAAGAAGAGAAATCTGTTAACGTCGAGTATAGATTTAAGTGTCAGGAAGTCGTTTCTGAAAGTATTTGTATGGAGTGTAGCCATGTATGGAAGTGAAACATGGACGATAACTAGTTTGGACAAGAAGAGAATAGAAGCTTTTGAAATGTGGTGCTACAGAAGAATGCTGAAGATAAGGTGGGTAGATCACGTAACTAATGAGGAGGTATTGAATAGGATTTGGGAGAAGAGAAGTTTGTGGCACAACTTGACTAGAAGAAGGGATCGGTTGGTAGGACATGTTTTGAGGCATCAAGGGATCACAAATTTAGCATTGGAGGGCAGCGTGGAGGGAAAAAATCGTAGAGGGAGACCAAGAGATGAATACACTAAGCAGATTCAGAAGGATGTAGGTTGCAGTAGGTACTGGGAGATGAAGAAGCTTGCACAGGATAGAGTAGCATGGAGAGCTGCATCAAACCAGTCTCAGGACTGAAGACCACCACAACAACAACAACAACAACAACGTAAGGTTACAATTATGGATTATTTAAAGTGGAACGATCACATAGATAATGTTGTTGTGAAAGCAAACCAAAGACTATGATTTATCTGCAGAACACCTAGAAAGTGCTAAGTGTCTATTACAGAGACCGATAACACTATGCTTGCCCGCTCTCTGCTGTGCGGTGCGGTGCGGGATCCGCATCAGAAGAGAGTGAGAGAGGATATCGAAAAACTTCAAAGAAGGGTAGCTCGTTTTGTATTATCGCGAAATAGGGGAGAGAGTGCCACAGTTAAAATACGTGAATTGAGGTGACAATAATTAAAACGAAGTCTATTCTCGTTACGGCAGGATCTTCTCACGAAATTTCAATTACCATCTTTCTCCTCAGTGTGAAAATATTTTGTTGGTGCCCACATACATAAGGAGAAACGATCATCATAATAAAATAAGGGAACTCAGAGCTCGCCCACAAAGATTTAAGTGTTCGTTATTCCCCCCTGCTGTTCGAGAGTGGAACGGAACAAAAGTAGATTACAGGTGGTTCGGTGAGCCCTCTGGCAGGCACTTAATTGTGAATTGTAGACTAATTATGTAGATGTAGACTCCGCAAACTACGCTCTTCTAGAGACCTACGGTACACCGCTGCAAGAAGGGGGCAAGCTCCTTCGCGTACTCTGTGTAAAATCGAACTGGTATCGCATACACTTAAGTGTTAGGAATTCTTTCCTGAAGGTATTTGTGTGGAGTGGAACCGTGCATGGAAGCGAAGCATGGACGACAAACAATTTAGACGGCAAGAGAATAGAAGCTTTCGAAATTTGGTTCTACAAAATAATGCTGAAGATTAGATGGGTAGATCACGCAACTAATGAGGAGGTAGTGAACAGAATTGGAGAGAAAATTTCTGGCACAACTTGATTAAAAGAAGGGGCTTGTTCATAGAATACAACCCGAGGCATCAATGGATTATCATTTTAGTACTGGAGGGAAGTGTGGGAGGTAAAAATCGTACATGGAGACAAGGAGATGAATACAGTACGCAGATTGAGAAGGATGTAGGCTGGAGCTGTTATTCGGAGATCAAGAGGCTCGCATCAAACCAGTCTTCGGAATGAAGACCAAAACAACACATGTAAAAAGAAATGTGTAATATATTTCGTGGCTTCGTTTCAATATAACTATGTAGTATCTTCAAAAAGAAACACATAACTGCATTTCTTGGACTTTTCTTTGTAAATTATTATTTCGTTCCCCAGAGAAAGAAACATTAAGTGATCATCAACCTAGCTTAATGTAGTTTTCCGCGGATTTTGCCACAGCATGACAAAGTTCTGGGACGGAATTAGTTTTCACTGCAAGAGATATGTTTAAACTGACACTCCAAACTGGTGAACTGTCCTCGGTAGCAGGAACTGCAAGCGTCAGGGGTGACGTTGTCGCCACTGCTATGCAGTCTGTTCATTTTGTACCCAGCATGGCTGAGTGCTACTTCAGGGCTTCCCAACCTTTTCAGCTGGCGGACCCCTTCTTCAGTCGAAAATTCATGGCGGACCCCTAGTCAGTGAAGAGCACAGTAACTTCAAATGTCAGAGCTAAACCCATGGGAACTGAAAGCTTCTTAATGCAGGTGCCATCTTCCCAATGACCCCCCCCCCCCCCTCCACCGAAGTATCAATAGTCTTTGGTTTAGAGATGAATGAAAATAACTTGAAATTAACTATCCAATTCGAATTGCCACTGTATCCAGACACTTACTAGTGGATTTACTCTCTTTGTTCAACACACTATAGCCTGATTACAATTACTTGGTAATTGAAATTTCACACGATGGAGCTTTCTTCCTCCAAGAGCAATCAACGTCACGACCAAACTGTTCGCTGTTGACAAGCTGTTGCTTATGGTCTGTTCACTTCCACTAATTGGCTACTGTTGTGTAAGGAGCATGCATATTTCGTAACACTAGTGTGTGTGTGTGTGTGTGTGTGTGTGTGTGTGTGGTTTTTCGTGAAATCCGAAGAAAAATGTTCAAATGTATGTAAAGTCTTCCTTTGGTCGTCCTCCCTCCTCATTCATTTCAACTGGAAACGTCCCTTGTTGTGAAGGCGATGGAGAAACTGCACCCTTCTTCAATGATCCTGACTTCAGCCACCGGTCCATGTTAGAAGTAATAAACTGGTCAAAAATCGACTTATGAAGCAGGTAGTGCACTGACATGGCAAGTTTAACATTTAATGATGCCTGGGGCCGCCTACGTGCCAGCGAGCGCTGCGATTGGTCGACAAAGCTCGCTCCGCGCATGCGTAAAACGTTTCAGCGCATCTAGCGCCGTGAGCCGGCGCACAAACGATCCCCGTGTTATTGCTAAACAGTCGATCAGAGAAGCCGCATTCTCCGGCCCTAAACTGCGTATACGTTCTCACTTAGGAACCACAAAGGCTGCTTGGGGATACGACCTGAAGTAAAAGTACACATGTTTTTCATACGGAAAAAAGTAGTGATGAATTTGATTTTCACATTTTTATTCAATAATCTTATTCATTATTTTAGACGATTTGGTGAAAGATGGCCGCGGACCCCATAGAAAGAGCCGGCGGACCCCTAAGGGGTCCGCGGACCACACGTTGGGAAGCCCTGTTCAAAAATGGCTCTGAGCACTATGGGACTCAACTGCTGTGGTCATCAGTCCCCTAGAACTTAGAACTAATTAAACCTAACTAACCTAAGGACATCACACACATCCATGCCCGAGGCAGGATTCGAACCTGCGACCGTAGCAGCAGCGCGGCTCCGGACTGGAGCGCCTAGAACCGCACGACCACCGCGGCCGGCGGGAAGCCCTGTGCTACTTGGAAATCACGAGAACAGTTATCAGACACAATACCCCTTGACATCTTATTTCTTCCACCAGGTTCGCACATACATTACGCAAGAGGTATTAATTAACGCAGAACGTGCGGCGGTCCTTTCTACGGTTTCGTCTTTGTCTCTGAACGTAACTGGCTGTGGCGATAGTTGCAGGTAGCGAAATGGGCATCTCGACCACTGGAACGCTGTTCTGCACCCACAGAAAGTTGAGGAAAGACGCACTAATTCCCCTGTTCCTGCTACGCAACGTGCCTGGCAAACAGAGCAGCTGAGGGGTCGTACGTGCACTACCGAGGTAGAGGACGGGAGACGCTCGAACGTCAGTTGTAACGCCAAAATGTTTTTCTACTGGAAGCAATCACAATTAATTTTATTATCTGTTGGACGCCGTCACAAAAGTCTTACTTACGACTGTGTCTTCACGAAGTAACACGACAACTGAATTACAAACACGGAATGTAGAAATTAAATCCCTTCACTTGACAAATATATATAAACAAACAATATATTATATTTATATATAATTATATAAATATAATAATACATAAATTATAATTTATAATATTATAAATGTTATAATAATTATTTAATTATTTATTGTGCTTAACTCTGTTCATGCTGTAAAGTGTAATTTCAACGTTAAGAAACAAGTTTGATGCCCAACAATCTATGCAAGTGATTGTATCTTCGACTACAATGTTTGTTTACCTAAGAACTACGGTCCTTTGCAGTACCTAGTCAGTTGTTTCCTGAAGATGACCTAACAAGCAGAAAACTAGTTCAAAATAAACAAAAATCAGTAGAACAGAAACAGTATACCTGTTATTCAACCTTAAATACGGAATTCTTCTAACAAGAAGTAGCAACACAATGCATAAATAAGACCAAACACAGAGTTAAACTCGATACGATATGGTTTCTTCTATTCCGCTCGTGACGTCAAACCGATACCGCATTTCACTGGCCAAGTTCCTTTCCTCGAGGAAAAAATCTGACATGCCAGATTCTTCATTTCGCGCTTCAGTGACCCCTTCAGCTGACCTGAAGACGCACGTGGACGAGGAACTGGTGACGTCACAGCACGGGTTTCCACGTCCCACTACAGCGCAGAGCGTGGAATAAAAAAATCTAGCGTTTCGGATTTTTGTTGTCATCGTGAGGAACTTAGTCAGTGAGATGCGACTCCGTTTTTCCGTCACAAGCAGGACCCGGAAGCCGGCATGCTGTACTAAGTTAAACGACGTATTTAGTGAATTTATTTGTCACAGACTACGTAGTATGAATATCAGCTGTTCCAAGGCATCAGCATACTAACGAACTTTCGAAAACGTAATATGTGACTAGTTAAAGCCTTCCTGTATTTGATGTTTTTAGTGTTGTAAATTGTCAGCTGTAGTATACCGTTCCAATCCTACGGCACAGTTATCAAACGCACGTCGTTCTGAAACAATTTTTCACAGCTAAATACAAAACGATGACATTTTTAGGTAGACTTTAGAGAGTTTATATCATGTACACTCATGCTCATAAATTAAGGATAATGCTGATACATGGTGAAACAAGGCTCTGGTGGGTGGTTTGCGGGTTTGAATCACATCGGGGTATGACCATGCGGTGCATTTGACCTGCGGTCGTCGCACGGTGGCGCTGGCAGAAGTCCACATACGCAGAGCTGTGTTGGTGCATGTCAGAGTACGGTGCAGCGAGTAAGTGTGCAGACGTTTTCAGACGTGCTAATGGTGACTGTGTGTTGAAAATGGCTCAAAGAACACATATTGATGACTTTGTGAGGGGTAGAATAATAGGACTACTGGAGGCTGGTCAAAAACAGCAAGTTGTAACACGGGCCCTCCGTGTGCCACAAAGTGTGATCTCAAGATTATGGCAACGATTCCAGCAGACAGGAAACGTGTCCAGGCAGTACAGTACGGGACGTCCACAGAGTACAACACCACAAGAAGACCGGTATCTCACCATCAGTGCCCTCAGACGCCCACGGAGTACTGCAGGTAGGCTCGCTCGGGACCTTACCGCAGCCACTGGAACAGTTGTCTCCAGACACACATTCTACAGACGACTGAACACACATGGTTTATTCGCCCAGAGACCTGCAGGGTGCTTTTCACTGACTCCTGGTCACAGGAGAGACCGTAAAGCCTGGTGTCAAGAACACAGTACATTGTCATTGGAACAGTGGCCCCAGGTTATGTTCACGGACAAGTCCAGGTATAGTCTGAACAGTGATTCTCGCCGGTTTTTCATCTGGTTAGAACCAGATACCAAGCCCTTAATGTCCTTGAAAGCGACCTCTATGGAGGTCGTGGTTTGATGGTGTGGGGTGGGATTATGATTGGTGCACGTACACCCCTGAATGCCTTTGACCGAGGAACTGTAACAGGTCAGGTGTACAGGGATGTCATTTTGCACCAGTATGTCCACCTCTTGAGGGGTGCAGTGGGTCCCATCTTCCTCCTGATGGATGATAACGCACGGCCTCACCGAGCTGCCATCGTGGAGGAGTACCTTGAAACAGAAGATACCAGGCGAATGGAGTGGCCTGCCTGTTCTCCAGACCTAAACCCCATCGAGCACATCTGGGATGCTCTCGGTCGACGTATCGCTGCACGCCTTCAAACCCCAACGACACTTCAGGGAGCTCCGACAGGCACTGGTGCAAGAATGGGAGGCTGTACCCTAGCAGCTGCTCGACCACCTGATCCAGAGTATGCCAACCCGTTGTGCGGCCTATGTACGTGCGCATGGTGATCATAACCCGTATTGATGTCGGGATACATGCGCAGGAAACAGTGGCGTTTTGTAGCACACGTGTTTCGGGACGGTTTTCTCAACTTATCACCAATACCGTGGACTTACAGGTCTGTGCCGTGTGTGTTCCCTATGTGCCTATGCTATTAGCGCCAGTTTTGTGTAGTGCCACGTTGGGTGGCACCACATTCTACAATTACCCTTAATTTATGAGCATGAGTGTATATGGGCTTCGGTAGATTTTCGTAGCCGTAACGTAACTCATAGTGTCGTAAGGCTCTGCTGAAGGAAGTAGCATCTCGTGCCCATCTCCTTCACAGCTCTCTTTATGTTTTGTTTTCTGAAAGATTCTGGTTCTTTGTTATTTATTTAATACAATTATTACCTCAAAAGTCTATATTATTTATTGTAACTAGTGTGTTTGCTGCAGTTTTTTTTCCAAGGACTGGAATATTTCCCCAGTGGACAGAAATTTTATAGTGACTGTCAGTCTATGTCAGATAGTAAACAGAAGTTAAATTCTAGAAGTTTTTTCTATTCGGAAACATCGTGTATTTCATGGTATTATGGACTACCTCAGGTTTGTGTATTGCCAATAAAATACTTTTTCAATCACGGGGAGCATCTTCGGAAAAATCTTCTCCTACGCTAAAATTAAATCACCCAATTTCTTGTTTTGTTAAAATTTATGTGACGAAGTGCGTTACTTCGGAGTGGTGGTAGTGAATGCAACACTGCGAATATGGACCTACACGAAGAAGATACTGTGATATACAAATGATTACCTTTTCAGAGCATTCACACAAGGTTGGCGCCGGTGGCGACACCTACAACGTGCTGACATGAGGAAAGTTTCCAACAGATTTCTCATACACAAGCAGCAGTTGACCGGTGTTGTCTGGTGAAACGTTGTTGTGATGCTTCGTGTAAGGAGGAGCAATGCGTACCATCACGTTTCCGACTTTGATAAAGGTCGGATTGTAGCCTATCGCCATTGCGGTTTATCGTATCGCGACACTGCGGCTCGCGTCGGTCGAGATCCAATGACTGTTAGCAGAATACGGAAGCGATGGGTTCAGCAGGGTAATACGGAACGCCGTGCTGGATCCCAACGGCCTCGTATCACTAGCACTCGAGATGACAAGCATCTTATCCGCATGGCTGTAACGGATCGTGAAGCCACGTCTCGATCCCTGAGTCAACAGATGGGGACGTTTGCAAGACAACAACCATCTGCACGAACAGTTGGACGACGTTTGCAGCAGCAGGGACTATCAGCTCGGAGACCGTGGCTGCGGTTACCCTTGACGCTGCATCACAGACAGGAGCGCCTGCGATGGTGTACTCAACGACGACCCTGGGTGCACGAAAGGCACAACGTCATTTTTTTGGGGCGAATCCAGGTTCTGTTTACAGCATCATTATGGTCGGATCCGTGTTTGGCGACATCGCGGTGAACCCACATTGGAAGTGTGTATTTCCCATCGCCATACTGGCGTATCACCCGGCGTGATGGTATGGGGTGCTCTTGGTTACACGTCTCGGTCACCTCTTGTTCGCACTGACGGCACTTTGAACAGTGGAGTTACATTTCAGATGTGTTACGACCCGTGGCTCTACCCTTCATTCGATCCCTGCGAAACCCTATATTTCAGGAGGATAATGCACGACCGCATGTTGCAGGTCCTGTACGGGCCTTTCTGGATACAGAAAATGTTCGACTGCTGCCCTGGCCAGCACAATTTCGATATCTCTCACCAACTGAAAACGCCTGGTCAGTGGTGGCCGAGCAACTGGCTCGTCACAATACGCCAGTCACTACTCTTGATGAACTGTGGTATCGTGTTGAAGCTGCATGGGCAGCTGTACCTGTACACGCCATCCACGCTCTCTTTGACTCAATGCCCAGGCGTATCGAGGCCGCTATTACGGCCAGAGATGGTCGTTCTGGGTACTGATTTCTCAGGATCTATGCACCCAAATTGCGTGAAAATGTAATCACATGTCAGTTCTAGTATAATATAATTGTCGAATGAATACCCTTTTATCACCTGCATTTCGTCTTGGCGTAGCAATTTTAATGGCAAGTAGTGTATGTATCTCAGATCGTTGTAGAAGACTGTATAGTGTTCCGCTATGAGCAATTCGCTGTTCAGTCATCGACAAGTCCAGAATCGTCTCTGCTCTGCTTTGACAATCGCTAACAGGTTTTACCAAGCTGCTCCATACGCGTTAATTTTTCATGAAGAACCTGTGTGATTTTCGCGCCAGACGCAGCCGGGAACTGACGCCAGAGAGCGCTGAGATAGCTAATCACACTGAGGACCTGGTCAGGTCCTGAGAGATGTAGGGAGGCCGTTTGGGAGCGCGCAGCAACCACGACGGCCACCGTGTCTGGCGGCGACGAGGAAAACGTCCCGTGTGAGGACGGCTGACGCTATGTACTTGCAACGTGGAACTGCACAAAGCACCACGGGACAGACAGGCCGCGGCGCGTACGTCACAGCACGTCACTCAGCATGTCTTAACGAGTGCCAGCAGCCGTCTCCGGCGGCCAGCGAGTGACTATTTCAAACGAGTTTGTTTATTCTTGACTGCGTCTTCAGAGGCTTGCAAGACCTTTACAGGGTAACTTTTCAAATAAATACTGATTTCCCGTGGGCCTGCAAGGAGCCGTCCGCTCGCTAAAGCCGTCGGCACACGGACCGTCCCAAGTTCAACGTGCTGCTGAACGCTCAGGAACGATGCGACTTGTGCATACGGTACGTGGGCCCCGACGTGTTACACGCGATCGCAACGCACTCCGGCGGCGGTGGACGGATGTTTCTAGTTCGTAAATCACACTGTTTACTTAACGGGTGCGCGTAATTTCCCACGTTAGCTGCATCGTCCACGAAAAGGAAAGTACCATGTCCCATCAATGAGGACACTGGTTTATGGAAGTTCCATTACAAACAGTGCGGTGCAAATTTTGAATACTTCTCCGCATGAGATAAACATTATTTCATCATTCCCACATTTTAGTAAAACCGCAAGGTCAGTCTTACTTGATCACTGTTCCTACCCAGTAGCAGAATCTTTGCAACATGTGAATTACGAAGCGTAAAAGAAGAAGGACGAAAATATCTTTATACAAGTAGCGCAAGCTGTCCTGTAGATTAAGCCAATCGAAAAAAGTCACCCCTCAAAACAAGGTGAACTTATATTTACATAACATCAAATATTATATAGTCTATACTTACATTAAACTAATAATAAAGTATCAGAACCTAATAAAAACGATAATGTTGGGGAAAAAAATTTGGAAATGTCAAGACGCGAACCACCGCGCCAGCAAGTTAACTCAATATCTTACAATGACGCTACTCTTTACGCAAAACCAACAACTCATCCGTTGCATGTCGTCATACTATGTCACCCCATGCTGTAAACCTTAATCGTAGATATGTTAGTAATTGACATATAATTATAACAAATTGTACCAAGAACAATGCGTTTTGGGTGGATCTTCAGTGTGTCGCTGCCTTCAAATAGCCTACTCTCATAATACACAAGTTACAATAATTCTTTTGCCACGAATATGATGTTTCTCATTATTTTATTGGAACGAATCGCACGGTTAACAACTGGTTTTCCAGTGATTCTCAATTTGCTAGCGCTCAGAAACGGCATATATACCTGTAGGCTTGAAATGAATGCCATTATGGCGCCTCACAACTCTGTGCTGAAGGGAGACGGCGTGCGTGTGACGTAGCTGGTGTTGTGCCATCTCATTGGTCAACGCACAGACGCACGCTCAGAATATGTGGCGTGCCAGATATTGTTCTGCATGTTCGGAAAGACTCCCGAACGTGCTATTCCACGCTATGACGTGAGAAACTCGGCACGCTCAACGTTCTGATGCAAGGCCGACTAGTGTGACGTCAGAAGTTCGTCGCGAGGCCCGTATTTCTCGTTGCACGCTGTGACGTCACCATTTCGCGAGAGGGAACCCAGGGCAGGGCAGAGCAGGGCAAGACGCGAGCAGGTGGAGGGGCCGTTTAAAGAGCTGCGCCCGCCGAAGCCCGCCTCGGCGCGGTCGGGCAAAGTTTAATGGCCACTTGCTGCGGCGGCGGAACAAGTTGTTGGGCGCTACGCGCTCTGCTGGCGCCCCTCCCCCCCTCCCTGCCCCTTCTCTTGCGTTTCCATGGGCAGCCGCGACCTGGGTGGCCGGCCGGCTGCACACACCGGTCGGCAAACCCTCCCCCCCCCCCTCCCCTCCCTCCTTTACCTGACCAACCGCAGTCACTTACCAGCAACTGGTCGCTCCCTTCTACACAAGGTAAGGATGGGAATAACAGATCGGTTAAAACCGGTGCCGGGATTTTTCTTCTCAACAACCGGTATTTTCGGTACTTGTTTCGTCTCGGTTATCACGGGAGTTGTCTACCTTTTACTAATAACCGAGCAAAAAATCCGAAATATCAGCCGTAGCAGCGGAGTTAAAGTTTTTTTCGTTTTCAAATAGACAATTTTTTTAAAATGGTGTAAGTAGGCTGTTTAGGTTTTTATATTGGTAACGCCACGTAGCGCTCTGTATGAAAATACTGACTGCGCTGTGTGCAGTCTGTGGCTGGCTTGCATTGTTGGAATATTTGCGATTGTAGGGTTGGGCAGTTGGATGTGAACAGCGCGTAGCGTTGCGCAGTTGGAGGTGAGCCTACAGCTGTGGTGGATGTGGGGAAAGATAGGGCGGAGTTTTGAGGGCGGATGATCTGGACATGTGTCCATCACAGAGAGTAAATTTATAATACTGGATATCATGAACTGATACATATATTATGACTTTTGAACACTATTAAGGTAAATCCATTGTTTGTTCTTTATCAAAATCTTTCATTTGCTAACTATGCCTATCAGTAGTTAGTGCCTTCAGTAGTTTGAATCTTTTATTTAGTTGGCAGTAGTGGCGCTCGCTGTATTGCAGTAGTTCGAGTAACGAAGATTTTTGTGAGGACAGTGATTCGTGAAAGGTATAGGTTATTGTTAGTCAGGGCCATTCTTTTGTAGGGATTATTGAAAGTCAGATTGCGTTGCGCTAAAAATACTGTGTGTCAGTTTAGTGTTGATCAGAATAGGCAAAGAGCGAAATGTCTGAGTACGTTCAGTTCTGCTTAGCTGTTTGAAAATCAAATAATGTAAGAGGTCTATCAGCACAGTAATTCATAAATTTTTCTAAGGGGACGTTTCAATGGGAGTAATTTTTATTCGAAAAATTGGGATCGGTCTCAATTCCGTTATTACAGAATATGAGAAGAGCGATCAGTGGTACTTTCATAACAATGGCGACAGTCACTAGCAATAAACACATGCCGTAAGAATTTCTACAGACTGCGACAATGATGCCCCCGTTGCTGTGTGTCGTGGCTTACGGTAGGCGCGTACCGCCGGTGTAAAGTAGTTCCAGCTGGTCTAGACAGAAATAAATTAAAAACTTAACGATAGTTCATCCATAGTTTACAGGAAAAACAGAAAGTAGCTGCTCTGTTGCCTCTGTCTACATAATATGCCTTATTCTGCTGGTAGCTTTTGAAAACGGACAAATTAACACGACATAGGAGACAATCTGAGTAGCTGTCTTACTTTGTTTGCAGATGGTACCGTCATTTACCGTCTTGTAAAGTCATAAGATGACCAAAACGAATTGCAAAATGATTCAGATAAGATATCTATATGGTGCGAAAAGTGGCAATTGACCCTGAATAGCCGGCAGGGGTGGCCGAGCGGTTCTAGGCGCTACAGTCTGGAACCGCGCGACCGCTACAGTCGCAGGTTCGAATCCTGCCTCCGGCATGGATGTTTGTGATGTCCTTAGGTTAGTTAGGTTTACGTGGTTCTAAGTTCTAAGGGACTGATGACCTCTGAAGTTAAGTCCCATAGTGCTCAGAGCCATTTGCACCATTTTTTCTCCCTCTACGATTTTTACTCTCCACGCTGCCCTCCAGTACTAAGTTGGTGATCCCTTGATGCCTCAGAACATGTCCTACCAAC
This sequence comes from Schistocerca americana, assembly GCF_021461395.2. Taxonomy (NCBI): domain Eukaryota; kingdom Metazoa; phylum Arthropoda; class Insecta; order Orthoptera; family Acrididae; genus Schistocerca; species Schistocerca americana. The sequence goes on along the minus strand of NC_060128.1, from coordinate 179,613,210 downwards.
CGATCCCTTCTTCTTGTCAAGTTGTGCCACAAAATCCTCTTCTCCCCAATTCTATTCAATACCTCCTCATTATTTATGTGATCTACCCATCTAATCTTCAGCATTGTCTGATGGCAAGACAATAAAATGTGCTGGAAGGCTAACGGACTAAGTAATTCATGAATTACAGGAATATTATAGGAAGGCCATTAGCGATAACTGCGAGATTTAGAGAAGATAAAAGGAGCTATGTGGAGCACTTTCTTTCATCGAATATCAACCAATGAAAAGCCATGTCATGCTTTGTGTCCACCAAACACTTGGTGTAAACATAGGCAAGCTGAATTTTCTGTCATCCTGCATGAATTTACACAAACATTCTCTTCCTTTGGCAGTAATGGAAGCGATCAAACCTATACACAGAGATTTGACAAATCCTGAGCTACTATAGAAGAGTTTACATGGGAAGACCCAGAATGTGAATGAGTCCCACAAAATGTGTAGTACAGTGTGCCTAAAAACATCTTTGTTGGCCTTATGACTCTAAAGTTAGCCGTGTCTGATGCTGTAATTACTCTTGATGGTGGGAACTATGAAAGACTTAAGGTTCTGGAGAAGTTGGGGGTAATATTTGGACAGAACACATCTAAAGGACTGCGGGAACTGGATGAGCTTCGTGTACGTGAGGCAGAGTTATCTGCTCAGCAAATGACAAAAGAAGCAAGAAAGAAAAGGAGGCAGCAAGCACTGGACTGTTGTGACAATGAAGAGGACACAGACTATGGGTCAGAGCAATTCCAGCGCACAAAAGACGCAGAAATGTAAGTATGTACAAGAATTTGTAATAAAAAAAAGTTTTAAACCTCAATATCTTTGAACTACATTTTTTGCAACAAATGACCCGTTTTCTGAAAAAGTGCGGATGGTAGAGAAGTGAAATTTTCAAAGGATGCCAAGTGTGAGATTCAACATATATGGAACTAGAACAATTAAAATATCATGAGTTGTTTTGGTTTTATGTTTATTTATTTACAAAATCCTGTCGAAAAATTGAGTGTTTGAGAAAAAAAAGGAAACATGCCCACAATACAACTTTAGAAATAATTCCAGTTCAGTGAATCTAGAAAGGTGCAGTCAATAATTACGGACAATGGTAAGTTAGTGCCTCAAAAAGTTTCCAAGATAATAGGTCACAAAATTCGATAATTTTGACTCCCTATCTCAAACGCTCGAAGAGGGGGCGGGGGGGGGGGGGGGAAGGGAGGCGCCACTATCCATTTTTTTCCCCCCGGTTCGGAAACATCGTAGATCCTGGGCTGTAATTCTGTGCCGGCTCAGTGGAGCGCCGATCGCCTCGTACAGACGGCTTCACCCCGGCAGCTCTGTTTGTTTGGTTTTGTTTATGTATTTATTGATTTATTTATTGTGGTCTGATTGGAGGGTTTCACACATATAGAATACGGGTGATTGAAAAGTAAGTGCACGCACTTCGTGGTTGTACGAGGTGCATTCAAGTTCTAAGGCCTCCGATTTTTTTTCTAATTAACTACTCACCCGAAATCGATGAAACTGGCGTTACTTCTCGACGTAATCGCCCTGCAGACGTACACATTTTTCACAACGCTGACGCCATGATTCCATGGCAGCGGCGAAGGCTTCTTTAGGAGTCTGTTTAGACCACTGGAAAATCGCTGTGGCAATAGCAGCACGGCTGGTGAATGTGCGGCCACAGAGAGTGTCTTTCATTGTTGGAAAAAGCCAAACGTCACTAGGAGCCAGGTCAGGTGAGTAGGGACCATGAGAAATCACTTCAAAGTTGTTATCACGAAGAAACTGTTGCGTAACGTTAGCTCGATGTGCGGGTGCGTTGTCTTGGTGAAACAGCACACGCGCAGCCCTTCCCGGACGTTTTTGTTGCAGTGCAGGAAGGAATTTGTTCTTCAAAACATTTTCGTAGGATGCACCTGTTACCGTAGTGCCCTTTGGAATGCAATGGGTAAGGATTACGCCCTCGCTGTCCCAGAACATGGACACCAACATTTTTTCAGCACTGGCGTTTACCCGAAATTTTTTTGGTGGCGGTGAATCTGTGTGCTTCCATTGAGCTGACTGGCGCTTTGTTTCTGGATTGAAAAATGGCATCCACGTCTCATCCACTGTCACAACCGATGAAAAGAAAGTCCCATTCATGCTGTCATTGTGCATCAACATTGCTTGGCAACATGCCACACGGGCAGCCATGTGGTCGTCCGTCAGCATTCGTGGCACCCACCTGGATGACACTTTTCAAATTTGCCCAGCGCATGAGACTTATATGAGTAACTACAGTCTAAGACGGCGTAAGTCGTCGAGCAGCCGCACGAGCAGCAGCACCGGACATATTGGAAGATGCCTCGTTACAGGAGAAGATACAGATATTCTCGTCCTACTGTGTATAAGGCATTAGAAGACTTGGAGATTACAGTTTCTAACAAAGGAGCACAGACTATTTTGCAAGGTCCATCTGTGTTTTGTGGTTGTGTTATTAATTTTGCAAATTTTCAGGTCGTCATGCAGGATTGTGTGCACAGAACCCACAGAAATGCCAACTCTGGAGGCGATCTGTTCAACAGTCATTCGGCGATCCCCCAAAACAATTCTCTCCACTTTCTCGATAATGTCGTCAGACCGGCTTGTGTGAGCCCGAGGTTGTTTCAGTTTGTTGTGACACGATGTTCTGCTTTCATTAAACTGTCGCACCCACGAACGCACTTTCGACACGTCCATAACTCCATCATCACATGTCTCCTTCAACTGTCAATGAATTTCAATAGGTTTCACACCACGCAAATTCAGAAAACTAATGATTGCACGCTGTTCAAGTAAGGAAAACGTCGCCATTTTAAGTATTTAAAACAGTTCTCATTCTCGCCGCTGGCGGTAAAATTCCATCTGCCCTACGGTGCTGCCATCTCTGGGACGTATTGACAATGAACGCGGCCTCATTTTAAAACAATGCGCATGTTTCTATCTCTTTCCAGTCCGGAGAAAAAAATCGGAGGCCTTAGTACTTGAATGCACCTCGTAACGTATGAATCAAAATAACTGTAAAATGAAAATAATTTTTTGTCTGAAATAGCTTTATTTGAGAGTTTTGCAGCGGATTAGGAATCACAAGTACAATGCAGTCCGTCGTCAGACCACGAGTGCCTACTGGGACCATCCGACCGCCGTGTCATCCTCAGTGGAGGATGCGGATAGGAGGGGCGTGGGGTCAGCACACCGCTCTCCCGGTCGTTATGATGGTATTCTTGACTGAAGCCGCTACTATTCGGTCGAGTAGCTCCTCAGTTGGCATCACGAGGCTGAGTGCACCCCGAAAAATGGCAACAGCGGATGGAGGCCTGGATGGTCACCCACCCAAGTGCCGACCACGCCCAACAGCGCTTAACTTCGGTGATCTCATGGGAACCGGTGTATCGAATGCGGCAAGGCCGTTGCCTACAAGTAAAATGCACACAATAAAAAACTAATTCTTCCCGGAAATAACGACACAAAGAGAACCGAAATTGAACACAACTACCTACTGCACGTTTACCACAGAACGTGTTCAAAACAATGTCCGTATAGGTGAAGACAGTGGCGTGCTCCACGCCTGTTTGCTGCCAGCTCCGTTCATCTCATTCTGCACAGCTGTCCAGGTCGCCGCTGTAGTTGTGTACATTCTCAGTTGCAACACCGTACACGAGCTCCTCGAAACGGCCCCAAACGTACGAGGGTGAGTCAAATGAAAACCTTAAATATATTTTTAAATATTATTTATTGTGCACAAGTGGTACAAAGTTGTATCACTTTTCAACATAATCTCCCCCACGCTCAATGCAAGTCCTCCAGCACATAAAGTGCGTAAATTCCTTTAGAAAAAAATTCTTCTGGTAGTCCGCGCAACCACATATGCACCGCGTGACGTACCTCTTCATCAGAACGGAACTTCTTTCCTCCCATTGCGTCTTTGAGTAGTCCAAACATAAGGAAATCACTTGGAGCAACGTCTGGTGAGTATGATGTATGGCCGGCCGGTGTGGCCGTGCGGTTCTAGGCGCTTCAGTCTGGAACCGCGCGACTGCTACGGTCGCAGTTTCGAATCCTGCCTCGGGCATGGATGTGTGTGATGTCCTTAGGTTAGTTAGGTTTAAGTAGTTCTAAGTTCTAGGGGACTGATGACCTCAGAACTTAAGTCCCATAGTGCTCAGAGTCATTTGAAAAATTTGAGTATTGTGGGTGAGGAAGACACTCAGAATGCAGGTCTGTAGTAGTTGCAACTGTTGTACGGGCAGTGTGGGGCCTTGCATTGTCATGTTGCAAAAGGACACCTGCTGACAGCAATCCACGTCGCTTTGATTTGATTGCAGGCCGCAGGTGATTTTTTAGGAGGTCTATGTATGATGCACTGGTGACAGTGGTCCCTCTAGGCATGTAATGCTCCAAAATGACGCCTTTTTCGTCCCAAAAGTGGGTCAGCATAACCTTCCCTGCTGATGGTTCTGTTCGAAACTTCTTTGGTTTTGGTGATGAGGAATGTCGCCATTCCTTGCACGCTCTCTTCGTTTCCGGTTGGTGGAAGTGAACCCAGGTTTCGTCCCCAGTAACGATTCTTGCAAGGAAGCCATCACCCTCTCGTTCAAAGCGCCGAAGAAGTTCTTCACAAGCATCAACACGTCGTTCTCTCATTTCAGGAGTCAGCTGCCGTGGCACCCATCTTGCAGACACTTTGTGAAACTGGAGCACATCATGCACAATGTGGTGTGCAGACCCATGACTAATCTGTAAACATGCTGCAATGTCATTCAGTGTCACTCGGCGGTTTTCCTTCACTATGGCTTCAACTGCTGCAATATTCTGTGGAGTCACAACTCGTTGTGCCTGACCTGGACGAGGAGTATCTTCCACTGAAGTCACACCATTTGCGAACTTCCTACTCGTTTCGTAGAATTGCTGCTGTGACAAACATGCGTCACCGTACTGAACCTTCATTCGTCGATGAATTTCAATAGGTTTCACACGTTCACTACGCAAAAACCGAATAACAGAACGCTGTTCTTCCCTGGTGCAAGATGCAAGTGGGGCGGGCATCTTTATACTGATACTGCGACAGTATGTGTGCATCTGCACTATGCTGTCACCTACAGGCCACTCTGCATGCTGTTTGTAGCAGGCTTACCAACTTACAGGAAAACGGCGCGAAATTTCTGTTTGTTATTACAAATTTAAGGTTTTCATCTGGCTCACCCTCGTACAAGTCTAGGGGATTGAGATCCGTATACCCGGCGGGCCAACCAGCTGCCCACTTCCGGTATGAGCAACACTGGGATACTCTCTCCTCCAGACTCAAGTGCGCAGGGCCACCGTCGTGCGTGTGCAGCGGATGGGACCCTATGAAGCAGACCACCCACTTCATGTTCCACAAACTGTCGATACACTCTGGCAATCAGGCGCTGCGGAGTAACGTGCGGTCCGAGTAACTGACCGTCCCCTACGCCACACCAGACGTTCGCTGCTAAACGATGTTGACATCCTCGTACTGTAGTTACGCGAGTATTCTCAGGCGCCCACGCGTGGATATTACTAGCGTTCACGATACCCGCACAGGTAAAGAGGTTCTCATCTGTAAACACTACCCGCCGACCGGACAGTGGATCAGCAGCGTGGCTCTTGGGTAACCACCGACAGAAATTCTGATGCCTAGGGAAGTCTGCAGATATCAACTCCTGTACGTTCTGCAGGTGAAATGCTTGCAAGCAGACTCCCTGTAGATGATTGAGGAACCCCTACAGTGTCATTTATATGGCGGCTACTTTTCGTTGGATCTTCACCTACCACTTCGCGGATGTTCTCAACACCCACTTCATCGAGTTGAGGCCGAGCTAAGGGTGTCGTATTTCCTTCAACGACTGTCCACAGCTGTGAAAATCCGGTGGTTTGGTACACTTCTGTTTAGAAACATTTCCATATACCGTCGTCTTGCTGCCTTCTGCTATTGCGTGAAGGAGGTGCGTAGCCGCATATTCACCGCTTGAGTGCGCCATAGTACCGTACTCAGCGACTGCAGACTATGAAGTGCCGACAGAATGAACGTACGTAGTGCGTCTCATGCCGCCACACTACAACAGCGCCGTAGGGTACAACGGACCACACCGAAGTCAAGTAAACAAACGGATTCCCTACCAAAATCAACCGAGCAGTGTAGAGGGGAGTACAAAGCAACGTCAGTCGACATGCAGGCGAACACGACACGCCGGATGGTTGTACTGGCTCATGATGCGTTGCCTACCACAAACTATATTATGCCTCGTAACTCGAAAATAAAGCCGGCGACGGTGGCCGAGCGGTTCTAGGCGCTTCAGTCCGGAACCGCGCGACTGTTACGATCGCAGGTTCGAATCCTGCTTCGGGCATGGATGTGTGTGATGTCCTTAAGTTAATTAGGTTTAGGTAGTTCTAAGTTCTAGGGGACTGATGACCTCAGATGTTGAGTCCCATAGTGCTCAGAGCCATTTGAACCACTCGGAAATAAAGCAATTTCAAATAAAACTTTTTTATTTTAGGCTCACGAAGCGCCTGCATTTGCTTTGAATTACCCTGTACAGTACATCATAGTTACCTAAAAAAAATACCCAGTTTTATTCAGAACTAGTGTTAAAATGATTTGAGTGTCAGAAGTGGCGGTGTGAGTAAACTGTACTGGATGTCAACTAATTCTTTGTAACAGTGTGTTAGAGAAAACAGTGAGAATTTCGAACGAAAGATTTATTGAATTCGACATCTTGCCTATACGGACAGGAAGAGCAAGCAAAAAGATCGAAAACAACTGTCTTGCATTTGAAGATGATTTTGCAATATTTCCCGAAAATGTGGCACCTACTAAAACACAAATAAATATCCCGAAGGAAATAACCCGCGGAATTGGCTTAAGAATTTCTCCAGAAAGAAAATTGTAACAAACATTAAGAATGCCCCAAAATTCCTGAAAACAAATATCGGCCAGTAGAGAGGATAAAGAAATTTATATATCTACGGGAGATAATCTAAGAAAATGCTTTGGAAAAATTTGCAGTAGAGGAAGAGTTGCATACAATGGGGAGAGCATACGGTATCACCAAACATCTCTACCATAAGAAATGCCTATCCAAAAACGCAAAAATAACGCATTAAAACACAGCAGTAAAGCCAGAATGCCTGTATGCAACTGAACAACTGATGATGTTAAAGTATAATTTAGCTAAATTAGGAGCACTAGAAAAGCGAATTATAAGGAAAATATTAGGACCACAAAACACAGCAGAATGTTGGAAATTACGAGGTAGTGTCGAAATACACAGGGTGACAGTTACTGAACTATATGAGAAAAAAACCTAAATTAGTTACTAGCTACGGCGTGGACACTCTTTATTCAACATCTAAAATTCACTACAGATATTCCGATTTAGGTTACGACATTTTCGATATGTCTGCCATCATTGGCGACAACGTGGCGCAGACAAATAACGAAATTCTGCATGACTCACTGAAGTGACGGAACATCGATGCTGTCGATGACCTCATGAGCGTCTGTTTTCAGCTCAGCAACGGTTCTGGGGTTATTGCTGTACATCTTGTCTTTCATATAGCCTCACAAAAAGGAGTCGCATGTGTTCTGATCCGGAGAATATGGCGGCGAATCGAGGCCCATGCCCTCTGGGTACCCCATAACCAGAATGTGGTCCCCCAAAGTGCTCCTCCAGGACATAAAAAATGGTTCAAATGGCTCTGAGCAATACGGGACTTAACATCGGAGGTCATCAGTCCCCTAGAACTTAGAACTACTTAAACCTAACTAACCTAAGGACAGCACACACATCCATGCCCGAGGCAGGGTTCGAACCTGCGACCGTAGCAGTCGCGCGGTTCCGGACTGAAGCGCCTGGAACCGCTCGGCTACCGAGGCCGGCGCGGGAAGTTTTAATTTTTTGCTTTAACCTGAAACCGAGTGAGGTGGCGCAGTGGTTAGACACTGGACTCGCATTCGAGAGGACGACGGTTCAATACCGCGTCCGGCCATCCTGATTTAGGTTTTCCGTGATTTCCCTAAATCGCTCCAGGCAAATGCCGGGATGGTTCCTCTGAAAGGGCACGGCCGACTTCCTTCCCTGTCCTTCCCTACTCCGATGAGACCGATGACCTCGCTGTCTGGTCTCCTTCCCCAAAACAACCAACCAACCTTTAACCTGAAGAAATCTGCGGCTGTGGCTCTTAAAATGCTGGGTAAGACCAATGGTGAGGGAACTATTAGTGCAAAAACGTGCAGAGAATGTTTTCAACGCCTTAAGACCGGTGATTTTGACGACGAAGACACGCATGGTGGGGGAAGACAGAACGTTTTCGTAGCTACTGAATCAGACGGTCACAGGACATCATTATCGAAAGCAACTGATGCGTTCGAGCCCAGCACTGAAACACAATCGGCCACAATACAGCGATAGACACGTAAAGGTAATTTTGCAGCTGGTCAGTGCTCGACCCCATGATGCAAAACCCGTCAAAACATACGTGGAAACGTTTGAAATGAGAAGTCCTATCCCTCCCGCCATGCTTCCATACCTTGTTCTCTCTGACTACCACATTTTTCGATCAGTGGCATACAGTCTGGCTGACCATCACTTCCGAGCACATTCTTTCTTGAAACTTCCTGGCACATTAAAACTGTGTGCCCGACCGAGGCTCGAACTCGGGACCTTTGCCTTTCGCGGGCAAGTGCTCTACCAACTGAGCTACCGAAGCACGACTCACGTCCCGTCCTCACAGCCTTACTTCTGCCAGTACCTCGTCTCCTACCTTCCAAACGTTACAGAAGCTCTCCTGCGAAACTTGCAGAACTAGCACTCCTGAAAGAAAGGATATTGCGGAGACATGCCTCAGCCACAGCCTGGGGGATGTTTCCAGAATGAGATTTTCACTCTACAGCGGAGTGTGCGCTGATATGAAACTTCCTGGCAGATTAAAACTGTGTGCCGGACCGAGACTCGAACTCGGGACCTTTGCCTTTCGCAGGCAAGTGCTCTACCAACTGAGCTACCCAAGCACGACTCAATATCCGCAGTATCCTTTCTTTCGGGAGTGCTAGTCTGCAAGGTTCGCAGGAGAGCTTCTGTAAAGTTTGGAAGGTAGGAGACGAGCTGTGAGGACGGGGCGTTTGTCGTGCTTGGGTAGCTCAGTTGGTAGAGCACTTGCCTGCGAAAGGCAAAGGTTCCGAGTTCGAGTCTCGGTCGGGCACACAGTTTTAATCTGCCAGGAAGTTTCATACCAGCGCACACTCCGCTGTAGAGTGAAAATCTCATTCTGGAAACATTCTTTCTTACTTTTCTTTCTTTTGCTACCGCCTTGATCCCGCATTGTCCGCACAGTCGGCAGGGTTAAGTACGGATTTGGCAGTGTTAATGGCAGAGGGTGGCTGGATGCCCTTCCTGCCGCCACCCCATACGCCCACGGGACGGAAGTGGTGTACGCCAGCTGTCTGCGTCTAGTGTAAATCGCGAAATAGTGTGAATGTGTTGAAAGGTGGCTACACTGTGCCACTGCGCCAGAGAGTGCGCCAAAGAGTACTATTAAGCCGCCTCCACAGTGCTTGTTGAGATCGTAGCAGTCAGTGGTTGTCGAGAGATCGTAGAAGTCAGTGCTTGTTAGGAGATCGGAGAGGACAGTGTGTGTTAAGAGTTCGTACCGAGATGTGCTAGTGGGCACTGCTTGTCGTGAAGTCGGAGTGAGATGTGGTAGTAAAGAGTGTTGTTCCATGTTTTATGCAGTTATTTGATGGGAGAGATAGCAGATGTTATTGTAATGAGTGCATTTCGCCAATATATGAAGGTAAAATCTACAATGTTCTTTTATTAATTGTGTGTTTGAAATAATGCGTCACTACAGGTTCAGTCAACAAAGCATCTGGCTTGTGTTCTTGTATTAGAGTGAATTCTGGTTTTCTTGCGTAATTATAGTTTTCTAATTTTCTTTTGTCACGTCAGCATAGTTGGTATTTAAAAATTCTTATCTTGTTGGAAAAGAACCGTGCCAGATGTGGACGTTGAGTCACACTCCCACATACAGAACAGTTACTCTTGTGCTTATTGGTGTTGTAGGTTTTATAGTTGCTGGGGACTTAATTAATTAATTGTGTTTACGAAAATCTACTTACATTGTTTGTTGCAGTCAGATAGCGTAATAATACTAGTCAGGGCCAACCGATTACGAGACACTGCGTAATCGGACATACTAAAAACAAAAAATATTTTCAATCAATCTCTTATAATTTAATTAAGCCCCCATGCACGTGGTGACCGCTGCTTCGGATCGTCCCTTGGATTCTTCTGATTGTGAAAATTGTAGACTGTAGTATTGTTGTAGTAATTTGTAGTTAGTAATTGTAGTCTATTTTGCATGTGTAGATTTGGTAATTGTCATTCTTCTAATGGTATTTTTTCTCAGAATTAAATTTGTTGCCTTGTCAACGGGTTTGACAATTTTGTGCAATTATTTCAATTGTCCGATCAATCGTGTTTGAGGGAGTCATTGCATTTGAATGGTATTGTTGGAGATAAAGAGTCATTGTGTGTAATTTTCGTACAGTGACGAATTTTTTGTATGTTTTGCAAATGATTACGCGATCGATGAAAAAGCGAAAATGATGAATAGTGAGAATAACGAAATTGCTGACATGGCGAACTCGCCAACACAGGACAACAGTATGATGAATAATGGAGTTGAAAACAATGTAATAAGTCGGGAAAATAGTCCGGAACCATTTCAAAATTTTTCTGAATCAGAAAATTCACAGAATACGAGATCAACGATAGAAGATTCTGAAGTAGTATCGAACACAGATAGCCTTACAGCTATGACGAAGGAAACTGGTTTTGCGGGAAATGTTAGGCGCGAAAAGAATTGCGAACCGGTTACTATGGAGCAGTTGATGAGTGCTATATTAAATTTGGGAGCACGTATGGAAACACGGTTAGACTTACAGGGATCACAAATGGGAACAATGGTAACACGAATGGAAGCAATGATAACACGGATGGGAACTATGGAAACTCGGCTAAGATCTGAATTTAAAACAGAAATAGGAACAGTTAAAACCGAGAGGAAAGCAGTGGGATCACAGTTACGATCTGAATTAGAAACTGATATGGGAACAATGGAAACACAGTTAGGCTCACGAACAGGGACATGTTTCAAATACATGAAAGACGAATCAAATAAAGAAATTAGAGAAGAAGTACAACCGATTTTGAAGGCTCACAACAATAGCTTAATTTCGACAGAAATCAGACAAGAGGAACAGGACAGAGAACGGGAAGGAAAAGATCGCGTGATAGTACAGAAATTTTCAGAGTTAAATTTACAACGTGCAAAAGATAAGGAAGAAATAATTGAAAGAATCGAGGAATCCGTACCGAATGACAGAATAAATAACTTAACGCAACAGTGTGAACAGTTAACTACTAAATGTGACAACACCGAAACCCGAGTCGCGACATTTACAGAAGACGTAAATAAAGTGAAAGAACAATTAAGTGACTCATCGGAAAGAGTCGAAGAGATCTCAGATAAATTGACAAGTGTTAGTTTAGCAGAAGGATGTGAAGAAAGTAATTTATTTCATTTACGAGAAGCAACAAGAGAGCGCCAGGCGCGCGAACTTGACAATAATCGACATTCGGACTGGGACAGACGCGGTAGGTCTTTGTCGCCACGAGGCGAAAACTTTGATTATAAACACTTTTTGACTGATCGGAAATTTAAGATCTTCCGCAACTCTAAGAATGACATACATCCATGTGCATGGCTAGATCAATTTACGTACGCACGTCCGCCAGATGTGCCACAAAGTCACAAACTGGAAATTATGTGCGGCTATTAAAGTCCTCAGGGGATTCACTACTCTAAGTGAATATGTGCCGTAGCGAGCATAGGGGCCCGAGCTGTAGTGGTGCTATTTCTCTTTTAGTTTTCTGTACCGCTGCCTACTCTTTTACTATTCTTTGCATCTGTCAAAACAACTCTTCGACTATCAATCTATCTAGTGAGTAAGTAAACAATAACCGGATATGACTGTTTTACCCAAAAGTGACTTTGGAAATTACCGATTGGACTTACTGTACCTATTGCAGCATTTATTCGTAGTTTAAACGAAATGTTACCTGCTTATCTTCGTGACAATGTTACTTCATATGTTGACGACATTCTTATCGCTAAACGTTCTTGGAGTGAGCACAACAAAATTTTGGATTCATTATTGCGTATTTTTGCACGAGTTGGCATGACTGTGAACTTAAAAAAATCTGAATTTGGTCGTTCTCAGGTGAAATTTCTCGGTCACGTTATTTCTACAGAAGGTATTCTCCCTGATCCAGAAAAATTAGACGATATTCGTAATTATGCTGTTCCTACCACAAAACGTGAGGTTGGTAGTTTCCAAAATTTTTGTGGAATGAGATATACTTTTGAAAAATTTTTGTGGAATGACATACTTTGGAGAACTAACAGCTACATGTAAACACGCAGAGAGTACAAGGATACCGCGCTGTGTTTTGGCGGCGGCACATACTCAAAGCAACAGTGAAGTCTGCGCGCCGCACAAGGCAGTCGTTGACCGCGAACAATAGCTTCCTACGTCACGCGCCCACAGCTGATCGAGCGCTCAGTGCGAATGCACTGACAGCCGTAAACAAATACACAGTTTAATTTCTCCGACTAAATTCAGTATAAAGCTATAGTGACTTGATGAATTCTGTTATTAACATTCAGTATTTTTCAGGATACGGTTCTATAAAGTATTTAAGACCTTCAGGTAAATTCTGTGCGTGTACGACGTTAAGACGACCTGCTATCGAGAAATTTTCAGGAAGAATGTAATTTCGAAGAAGAAACTAATAAACTAAAAAAGGTAACTGTTAATTGAGTTCATTTTTCAGGTAATATATTTCCACTTAGGTGCGTACTTCAGACGTAATTTGCTGCTCGCGATTACGTGATTCATACTTTGTGCTAATTTCATGTTCTATGAAATAACTTGTGAAGCGACGTGCTTGCGTACGTTAACTGATTTTGACAATGATTACTAATGAACTGGGTTGTAACTTGTATATATTATGCATCGCTTGGCTGCTATGCTTTTTCACTGATGTCACATTTTTTTTAAATTATGTGCCTGCTGTGCTTATTTATTTAAATTATAATTGTCACCTGATTTATTGTGCTGATGTGGTTAGGTATGTAAGTTATACTTTGTGATTTATCTGCTTGCGCCTTCATGTTTACTTATTAAGATGACATATGAACATTTATTTGCTTATGCTGATATGATGCTAATGACCTGTTTATTATGTTAGATGACATATGTTTGCTGCTATGCGCGTGGATTGCATATTTACACGTTTCTGTTTTGTTGCCATAACTGCTCTTTAATTTGGTGTATAGAAATGCTGATATACTGTGTATAAACATAGAGTTTAGGTCACACTACTGTATTATAGATTGCTCGCTTGGCAGAGCCTCGTTGTAGGAATTGTGCTGCATCCACTTGTTGACATTCTGTTCTCTACTGGTATATTTAATCGCTATTGCAAGTTTTGCTTACGCTCAGTGCCTTATAGTTTTAAGATAAGAAAATTAACTGCTATAATTCGACGAACGACATTAGTACAAGAAAGTCATAGAAGTCACATGAGCTGGAGGTTTTATGGAAGCTGTATAAATTTATGCTAGTAGGAAGGAAGCTAACGACATGACGTACCAAAACTAGGTTTAGACCATTGACAATTATTACACTGCATTTTTCGTGAGCAATTGAAATAGGAAGTGACACTTGACACAAAAAATACTCCACATGTTTGCTTCTGTCTGCCATAATTTTTGAAGTGGTGTACACACTGTGAAATATTATGATCATTCACACTCCGTAATCGTACTTAATTACTGAGAGTTATTCGAACTAAGTCTGTTAGAGGTCAGGTATGCATTTCTTTTATTTAATGATGGACAAGGAACCAAAATGTATCTTATAATTTATAATGAGTAGAAAATTTGGGTCAGATGGATTACACAGAGGTTGTGTGTGGACACTGTGTCTTCGGATTGTATGGGATGCTGAATTGAAGTTGCATTAGGATTTTATCTGTACTTGTTCGAGGAGACTGACTAGAGGAAAAAGTTGTTATGGAAGTGAAATGATATTGGTGCTGAGGTTTATATTTATCGACGTATTATTATAGGTATTGAGAGTATATGAAGTTGATGATTATTGGAGTTTTTGTGGACAAGAGGTAAGGTAAATGATATTGATGATAAGAGTTATATGTATCGACGTATTGAAGAAGTATTAGTGACGTATTGAGATTGTGTGAAGCTGATGATTATTGGAGTTTTGGTGGATAAGAGGTAAAGTAAGTGAGGAGCATATTTTTTTGTTGGTCTTATGGAACAAGGAGGATGAAGAGAGCAGACTAGAACACTAAAATAGAAGGAAGATAGTCTATACACACACTTTGTTAAATCACTAAGCAGTATGTACTTTTTTTGAAGAGAGGAAGTAATTGCATATCGTGGCTCACTGACAGATGTTCAACAACAGTACATTTTGATCTGGCTTGGCAAACATTGGTCTTGACATGATGACTATGACGTTGACTAACTATTATTGACTATTATACATTGCTGCCAGTACTACTTGATACACATGATGAACATCAGATTTTGACAGAATTACATTTACACAATTAACACTATTCAATTACACAGTAGTACTTAATGTGGATGAAGGATGAGTGAGTGTGTTCTGTGTGTTTTCCTTTACTAATCCTACCCACCTATCTCCTAAATATTATTTTATTTGTTGGTAGTGGCTTGCACTGACACCCATGAATATTATAGGTTTACTGGTATTTGTGTATTGTAATAGTTAATAGGACAATTATCTGATATCATTTGTGTGTTTGTTATGATTTGTATGTTACTGTAAAAGCATTTGTATGTGTTTTCAAACTATTGTTCATGCCTGAACTGTCTGATTAGTGAAGATAAATATTCTGAACTGTTACCTGCACTTTTTCAACATGATGTGTGACATTTAGTCATGTTTAATTTCTGCTGAAGAACTGTGTGATTAGTGATTCTGAAAAATTATGGACTGTTATTTGTACCTTTTCTACATGATTGGTGCCACTAGGACATGTTTAATTTGTGCTCATAAACTCTGATAAACAGTGTGATCAGTGCTAGTGAATTTTTTGGAACTGCTTCTGCTGAGAGATGTGACTTTTTGCTGTCTGCACCTACTCAACATTGCTGGGTGCCTCTGATGGACTGCTTCTACTGAAATAATGTCACTTGTTGCTGTCTGCACCTGCTCAACGTTGCTGGGCGCAACTGATGGACTGTTTTTACTGAAATTGTGTCACTTGTTGGTGTCTGCACCTGCTCTCAACATTGCTGGGTGCAACTGATGGACTGCTGCTACTGAAATGATGTCACTTGTTGGTGTCTGCACCTGCTTAACATTGCTGGGTACCTCTGATGGATTGCTTCTACTGAACTAATGTGACTTGTTGCTGGGTGTACCTGCTAAACTTTACTGGGTACAACTGATGGACTGCTTTTACTGAAAAGATGTTACCTGTTAGTGTCTTTTTTTTTTTTTTTTTTGTATAAACTAATCCATGAAAGCATTTTATGTGAACATTTGTATAAACTGATTTTTTGTATATTGTGTAAACTATTATGTAAAGTCACATGTATGAAAAGAAGTTGTATTGCTTACTGTATTTCATATATTAGGTTAGTAAAAGGTCAGTGCAAAGCCAAAAATTTTAACTAATTATGTGATATTTAGGTATTAATATTATCTTTTATTTTTGTCTGTATTTTTGTGGACGAATTTGGTGGTATTTTCACCACCAATGCTGGCAAAAATACCATCAAATTCTGGCCTGTGGAGGAGGGGCATATGAAAGGTGGCTACACTGTGCCACTGCGCCAGAGAGTGCGCCAAAGAGTACTATTAAGCCGCCTCCACAGTGCTTGTTGAGATCGTAGCAGTCAGTGGTTGTCGAGAGATCGTAGAAGTCAGTGCTTGTTAGGAGATCGGAGAGGACAGTGTGTGTTAAGAGTTCGTACCGAGATGTGCTAGTGGGCACTGCTTGTCGTGAAGTCGGAGTGAGATGTGGTAGTAAAGAGTGTTGTTCCATGTTTTATGCAGTTATTTGATGGGAGAGATAGCAGATGTTATTGTAATGAGTGCATTTCGCCAATATATGAAGGTAAAATCTACAATGTTCTTTTATTAATTGTGTGTTTGAAATAATGCGTCACTACAGGTTCAGTCAACAAAGCATCTGGCTTGTGTTCTTGTATTAGAGTGAATTCTGGTTTTCTTGCGTAATTATAGTTTTCTAATTTTCTTTTGTCACGTCAGCATAGTTGGTATTTAAAAATTCTTATCTTGTTGGAAAAGAACCGTGCCAGATGTGGACGTTGAGTCACACTCCCACATACAGAACAGTTACTCTTGTGCTTATTGGTGTTGTAGGTTTTATAGTTGCTGGGGACTTAATTAATTAATTGTGTTTACGAAAATCTACTTACATTGTTTGTTGCAGTCAGATAGCGTAATAATACTAGTCAGGGCCAACCGATTACGAGACACTGCGTAATCGGACATACTAAAAACAAAAAATATTTTCAATCAATCTCTTATAATTAATTAAGCCCCCATGCAGTGTTTCAAATGTCTGCGAGTCGCGTAACTGAGGCGGGACGTGGGGACCAGCCCGGTATTCACCTAGCTGGATGTGGAAACCGCCTAAAAATCACGGGCAGGCTGGCCAGCACAACGGCCGTCGTCGTTAATCCGCCTGGTTGATTCGATCCGGGGCCGGCGCGCCTACCCGAGTCCAGGAAGCAGGGCGTTAGCGCTCTCGGCTACCCTGGCGGGTCACTTCCGACCACATGAACAAGTGCAGAACTGAATCAATTCATGGATCCCCACAAAAGACGCCCAGTTCTTCCGCCACGGGATTCGTATTAGATTAGATTAGATTAGTTTTTCGTTCCGTGCTGAGGAGATCCTCGTGGATCTGGAACATGTCATTTTTTTTAAAAGCTGAAATAGCAATACTAGTATTATGTATACACTACATTATTTTTTAAGCTGAAATAACAACACTAATAGTATGAGTATATACAATACATCATTTGCTTCTATTAAAAAATTCGTCAATGGAGTAGAAGGAGTTGGCCACTAGTAAGTCTTTCAGGCTCCTTTTAAACTGATCTTTATTTGTAACTAAATATTTTATGTTTGCTGGCAAATTATTCGAGATGAGTGTTCCTGATAGTGGACCCCTTTTTGAACTAAAGTAAGTGCTTTTAAGTCCATGTGCAGATCATTTTTGTTCGTTGTATATTATGTGTGAACTGAGCTGTTTGTTGGAAAAAGAGATATTATTTAGGACAAATTTCATTACGGAGTAAATATACTGAGAAGTAGTAGTTAGTATACCCAGTTCTTTGAAGAGGTTTCTACAGGACGTCCGTGAATTTACCCCACAAATAATACATATTACACGCTTTTGGACTCTGAAAACTTTTGTTTGACTTGAAGAGTTACCCCAAAACATTATACCATATGACATTATCGAATGAAAGTACGCGAAGTATGCAAGCTTTTTCATTTTTATGTCGCCTATGTCTGCTAACACTCGACTTGCAAATAAAGATTTCTTAAGGCGTTCCTGCAGTTCTGTGGTGTGCTCCGAAAGACCTGAGACTGTAGTAGTCGCCACCGAAGGGCAATACTATGAATCAATTTTTTTGTAAGTTTTTCACAATAAAGCCCCGAACTTCGAGAAAAAACGACGAAAGCAAAGTTGTAGACCTAGTAATAATAACTAGTAATAATGAATGGAATTTTCACATTTGTAAGAATAATGATAGTGGTAGATAAGAGAAGAATGTATAGGTCAAGAAAAGAGGTGTTTTCTGGTACAGCGATTTCTGGGGGACTACGTCGGCTGAGAATACCGGGAAACGAGGCGTCGACTCTCGGCCTATGACGTCAGCCAGTTGTCCGCCTGCCGAGCGCTTCTACGACGTTTAGGACCGCGAGATCGAGACCCCTGAACCGGCCGGCCAGTTACGTACAACTGCAGTTGCAGCCAGAATACCACGACACGCTTCGAGACGCCGTCCTCCGCTTGTGTGACGCAATGCCTCGCACGGATGGCTTCCCGGAATCAGTTATCCACTACTGACTTCTAAATTAGACACTCCGCATTGAAACCCGCCTTAGTTTCAGTATGCTCTGGCAGCATACATCCTCGATCAGTCCACAAAGAACAAAAATTTAGCCCCATTTTATTGGGTTGGTGCGTAAGTTCCTAGCGCTTTTGTTTTCCATATTGGTATTCCGATTGCTAACGGTTTATTTATAGACTATCATGTTTCATTTTTAGTTACCTGTCCCTATTTGAGTTTAGATATTGTCTTTTTCTCATTTTCAAATAGTGAATGGAGCGGTGGACGCTAGAAAACGGAATGTTAAGTGGACAAATCTGAAGATACACTACTGGCATTTAAAATTGCTACGCCACCAAGATGACGTGCTACAGACGCGAAATTTAACGGACAAGAAGAACATGCTCTGATATGCAAATGATTACCTTTTCAGAGCGTTCACACAAGGTTGGCGCCGGTAGCGACACCTACAACGTGCTGACATAAGCAAAGCGTCCAACCGATTTCTCATACACAAACAGCAGTTGACCGGCGCTGCCTGGTGAAACGTTGTTGTCATGCCTCGTGTAAGGAGGCGAAATGCGTACCATCACGTTTCCGACTTTGATAAAGGTCGGATTGCAGCCTATCGCGATTGCAGTTTATCGTATCGCCACATTGCTGCTCGCGTTGGTCGAGATCCAATGACTGTTAGCGGAATATGGAATCGGTGGGTACAGGAGGGCAATACGGAACGCCGTGCCGGACCCCAACGGCCTCGTATCATTAGCACTCGAGATGAAAGGCATCTTATCCGCATGGCTGTAACGGATCGTGCAGCCATGTCTCGATCCCTGAGTCGACAGATGGGGACGTTTGCAAGACAACAACCATCTGCACGAACAGTTCGACGACGTTTGCAGGAGCACGGACTATCAGCTCCGAGACCATGGCTGCGGTCACCCTTGACGCTGCATCACAGACAGGAGCGCCTGCGATGGTGTACTCAACGACGAACCTGGGTGCACGAATGGCAAAACGCCATTTTTTCCGAGGAATCCAGGTTCTGTTTACAGCATCATGATGCTCGCATCCGTCTTTGGCGACATCGCGGTGAACGCACATTGGAAGCGTGTATTCGTCATCGCCATACTGGCGTATCACCCGGCGTGATGGTATGGGGTGCCATTGGTTACACGTCTCGGTCACCTCTTGTTCGCATTGACGCCACTTTGAACAGTGGACGTTACATTTCAGATATGTTAAGACCCGTGGCTCTACCCTTCATTCGATCCCCGCGAAACCCTACATTTGAGCAGGATAATGCACGACCGCATGTTGCAGGTCCTGTACGGGCCTTTCTGGATACGCAGAAAATGTTCGACTGCTGCCCTGGCCAGCACATTCTCCAGAACTCTCACCAACTGAAAACGTCTGGTCAATGGTGGCCGAGCAACTGCCTCGTCGCAATACGCCAGTCACTACTCTTGATGAACTGTGATATCATGTTGGAGCTGCATGGGCAGCTGTACCTGTACACGCCGTCCAAGCTCTGTTTGACTGAATGCCCAGTCGTATCAAGGCCGTTATTACGGCCAGAGGTGGTTGTTCTGGGTACTGATTCCTCAGCATCTATGCACCCAAATTGCGTGAAAATGCAATGACATGTCAGTTCTAGTATAATATATTTGTCCAATGAATACCCGTTTATCATCTGCATTTCTTCTTGGTGTAGCAATTTTAATGGCCAGTAGTGTATATTCTTTTGTTCGACTTTAACAGAAGGGTGACATCAGCAGAGGCAACCATTTGGGCCGTGTATGGGGATAATGGGCGGTACTCACGAATCCAGAGAGTACGGCACCACAATCGATAAGTTGCGCTCGAAACACTCGTAGCGCAGCAACTGCATGGGCTGGCAGTATGAACTTTACCGAGGCCCGCCAGGGCACGCAGCTGCCAACCCACGGGCACCCCGTGTGTGGATACCTACTGGTCGATACCGGAGCACTGAGCTACGGCGGACAGTTCTCTTCCGTGCGCCGACTCGTGTACAGTCTCCAAGTCTCCAGTCACCGGCGTGTCAACAAGCTACAGTGCCCGTCCATCATCTCCGAGACTTAGGCCCAGTAGGCATCGCAGGCCAGCTCTGCACATTAGCATCAGTTCACAGGCACAGTGACAGGGCTTCAGTATTTTAGAGGACATGTAGTAACTTCAAACGTCTAATTGTGCTGTACGTTTCACAGGAAGAAGCATCATTTAAGTTGAGTACGTCCGCCCCCGGTAGCTGAGTGGTCAGCGCGACAGAATGTCAATCCCAAGGGCCCGGGTTCGATCCTGGGCTGGGTCGGAGATTTTCTCTGTTCAGGGTCTGGGTGGTGCGTTGTCCTGATCATCATCATCATTTCATCCCCATCGACGCACAAGTCGCTGAAGTGGCGTCAAATCGAAAGACTTGCACCCTGCGCATGGTGTACCCGATGGGAGGCCCTTGTCACACCCAATTTACATTTTATTTTGTAAGTAGGCTGTTTAGGTTTTTATATTGGTAACGCCACGTAGCCCTCTGTATGAAAATCACAGACTGTGCTGTGTGCAGTCTGAGGCTGGTCGGCATTGTTGCAACATTCGCCATTGTAGTGTTGGGCAGTTGGCTGTTAACAGTGCGTAGCGTTGCGCAGTTGGAGGTGAGCCGCCAGCAGAGTGGTGGATGTGGGGAGAGAGATGGCGGATTTTTGAGAGCGGATGATCTGGACGTGTGTCCATCAGAGACAGTACATTTGTAAGAATGGACGTCATGAACTGCTATATATACAGGGTGATTCAAAAAGAATACCACAACTTTAAAAATGTGTATTTAATGAAAGAAACATAATATAACCTTCTGTTATACATCATTACAAAGAGTATTTAAAAAGGTTTTTTTTCACTCAAAAACAAGTTCAGAGATGTTCAATATGGCCCCCTCCAGACACACGAGCAGTATCAACCCGATACTCTAGCTGCTGTTATTTCTCGTTTCAAATCATCAATGGTGGCTGGGAGAGGTGGCCGAAACACCATATCCTTAACATACCCCCATAAGAAAAAATCGCAGGGGGTAAGATCAGGGCTTCTTGGAGGCCAGTGATGAAGTGCTCTGTCACGGGCTGCCTGGCGGCCGATCCATCGCCTCGGGTAGTTGACGTTCAGGTAGTTACGGACAGATAAGTGCCAATGTGGTGGCGCTCCATCCTGCTGAAATATGAATTGTTGTGCTTCTTGTTCGAGCTGAGGGAACAGCCAATTCTCTAACATCTCCAGATACTGTAGTCCAGTTACAGTAGCACCTTCGAAGAAAAAGGGACCAAAAACTTTATTGGCTGAAATGGCGAACAAATGTACAACTAAATGAAACTTTATAGCTTCCTTAATTCGCCGACAGATAGTGCTTAGCTCTGCCTTTTGTCGTTGCAGAGTTTTAAATTCCTAAAGTTGTGGTATTCTTTTTGAATCACCCTGTACTATGTCTTTTGAACACTATTAAGGTAAATACATTGTTTGTTCTCTATCAAAATCTTTCATTTGCTAACTATGCCTATCAGTAGTTAGTACCTTCAGTAGTTTGAATCTTTTATTCAGCTGGCAGTAGTGGCGCTCGCTGTATTGCAGTAGTTCGAGCAACGAAGATTTTTGTGAGGTAAGTGATTTGTGAAAGGTATAGGATAATGTTACTCAGGACCATTCTTTTGTAGGGATTTTTGAAAGTCAGATTAGGTTGCCCTAAAAATATTGTGTTTCAGTTTAAGCAGAGTCATGTATAATTTTTCTAAGGGTACGTTTCATAAGTTGAGTATATCTTCATATGTAATAAATCTATAAATATCATTTTATTACTTATCGTTGGGAACCTTTCTGATTGACGAGAACCTACGCCTACATCATCATCCTGCACTCAGGAGGAAAAAAAAGAGAGAGAGAGAGAGAGAACACGGGAAGAAAATGGTTTTCTCGTTTCCGTTTTGACTATAGTGACTGTGCAATTTCAAGTAAACCTTCGAGGTTTGACAAAGATCGTTTAAATGGATCACGTTAGTGTTCTAGAGAAATGGCAGATGTGATGAACTGTGACCATTCCACCATCGTGTGAGATTTGCGTGCAATGGGGAAGTTTCAAAAACCGGGTTATGAGTACTGGAAGCTGTAAGCCAAAATCACAAAAATTTGCGGGTGTCCATCTGTGCTTGCTCGTCATCAACTGACCGGCGAACAACACCAACCAGTCCTATCCTGTATCGTTACTGGTGACGAGAAATGGTGTTATTCCGCTAACACGCTGCTACGAGAACCATAACTGGATGCACAAAGACTACCCCACTATATTGGCTTCCAACACTCCCAGCGAAGACAGGAAGCTCTGATGAAGGAATACACAAAAATAATGAATAGCCACCTACTTCCTATCCCTGAAGATGTCCCAACTTTGGAAAGAACACGACTCCGCTCCAGAAATCCCCCTTTAAGACTGGCCCAACAACTGTCAGCTGCCAACTTCAGCTTGGATACTGATTGGCACGAGAGCTGGAGTGATAGTGCCTCCCCTGACAACCGTGAACTTATCTGTCCATCAGAGAAACCTAAGGGCTTTGTACTTCCACAACAGCTATGGAAAAGCCCAAACAGAAATCGAACAGGACACGGAGTATGTGCACACAATCTACACAAGTGGGGAAAGCTTCCCAGCCCTAGCTGTGACTGTGGGGCACCTAATCAAACAATACAGCACATCGCCAAGGACTGTGAATTAAGAGCCTACCAGGGTAGCCCGACTTCTTCAACGCCACACCGCCCTGCCTCGAATGGATTGCCAATTTGGACGTCAGAATTTGAAGACTTGTGTAACGGCCGGCCGGGGTGGCTGAGCGGTTCTAGGTGCTACAGTCTGGAAACCCGCGACCGCTACAGTCGCAGGTTCGAATCCTGCTTCGGGCGTGGATGTGTGTGATGTCCTTAGGTTAGTTAGGTTTAAGTAGTTCTAAGTTCTAGAGGACTGATGACCTCAGCAGTTAAGTCCCATAGTGCTCACAGCCATTTGAACCATTTGAACTTGTGTAACGGAAAATATCTGCTGTGATGTTACTTTTTATTGTATTTATGTATTATATTTTATCTGAATATGTATCCTTCATTTATATATTTTATAGTGTATTTTATCATATAATTTCATACTGTAATAAGTGAAAACCATGTGTATAGCGCCATACGCTAAATAAATAAATAAATCCGCTAACACAAGGAAAAGAAAGTGTAAGTAGGCTGTTTAGGTTTTTATGTTGGTAACGTCACCTAGCGCTCTGTATGCAAATCACTGGCTATGCTGTGTGCAGTCTGTGGCTGATTTGCATTATTGTTCGCTATTGTAGTGTTGGGCAGTTGGCTGTTACCAGCGCGTAGCGTTGCGCAGTTGGAGGTGAGCTGCCAGCTCTGGTGGATGTGGGGAGAGATGGTTCAAATGACTCTGAGCACTATGCGACTTAACTTCTGAGGTTATCAGTCGCCTAGAACTTAGAACTAATTAAACCTAACTAACCTAAGGACATCACACACATCCACACCCGAGGCAGGATTCGAACCTGCGACCGTAGCGGTCGCGCGGTTCCAGACTGAAGCGCCTAGAACCGCACGGCCACTCCGGCCGGCGTGGAGAGAGAGGTGGCGGAGTTTTGAGTGCGGATGATCTGGACGTATGTCCATCAGAGACAGTAAATTTGTAAGACTGTATGTCATGAACTGAGATATATATATATATATATGACTTTTGAACACTATTAAGGTAAATACACTGTTCTTTATCAAAATCTTTCATTTGCTAACTATGCCTATCAGTAGTTAGTGCCTTCAGCAGTTAGAATCTTTTATTTAGCTGACAGTATTTGGCGCTCGCTGTATTGCAGTAGTTCGAGTAACGAAGATTTTTGTGAGGTAAGTGATCATGAAAAGTATAGGTTATTGTTAGTCAGGGCCATTCTTTTGTAGGGATTATTAAAAGTCAGATTGCGTTGCGCTACAAATATTGTGTGTCAGTTTAGTGATGATCAGGACAAGTAAAGAGAGAAATGTCTGAGTACGTTCAGTTTCGTTCAGCTGTTTGAAAATCAAATAACGTAAGGGGTTAACCAGTACAGCAATTCACTAATTTTTTTAAGGAGAGATTTCGAAAGGGATATTTGATACCAAACAAAGCAGCGACTCCCCGCAGAAAGACCTGCGCACGTCCACAGAAGATAATGTCACGCTCTGGTGGAACGGCGACGGTGTGGTGTACGCGTACTACGAATTGCTTCCCCGAAGAGTACCCATCAGTGCAGAGATTTACTGTCAACACCTGAGACGTCTTGCAGACGCAGTCCAACACCAACGACCAGGAAGACTGCGTCAAACGATGCTACTTCACGGTAACGACCGCCCGCATTCTGCTGCAGCGACAAAAAAACTCTATATAGGAGTTTTGTTGGGAAGTCATTCCGCTCCAACCTTTTTCACCTGGTCTTGCGCCGTCAGATTTTCACCTTTTGCGCCCTATGTCGAACAACCTTCAAGGAACTTCCTATCCGGATAAAAATGTGCTCTGAACATTGCTCGACGAGTTCTTCGCCTCAAAACCACGTCGTTTCTGCAGTCGCGGAATCGTTAAGTCAACCCCAGCGTTGGCGGACTGTTGTAAATAGAGTCTCTGTTAGGTGTATCTGTTGTGTTTTTCATACTTACGGAAAAAAGGTACGAGCTTATGCACCAACCTAATAGCATTTAACTAGTAAACCCCGTCCATTAAAGCAGTGGTCGCCGAACTCGTTAGTCAACAGAGCCAAAATATCAACACTATTATGATTGAAATTTCTCTTGAGACCCAAAATATTTTAAAACTTAAGCTGTACGGGTAGGTACGTTGTCATTAGCTTAATCAACGTATTACGAAGTTGGCTTTGTTGTAATGACCCTCAATCTGATTGAGGTGCGTTCGCTGAGGTAGACCGAGTCTAACAGTCCCACCGATACTGGTCTTGTACACTTGTTTCGTCTACCACCGTCCCTTTAATGATCTCTGTGTGTCCAAACCGTCTCCACACACCTTTCTCAATTATTCGAAGTTACATCTTCTAGCACGTCACAACAGTCCCTAAAATTAACATACACTACTGACCATTAGAATTGCTACACCAAGAAGAAATGCAGATGATAAATGGGTATTCATTGGACAAATATATTATGCTAGAACTGACATGTCATTACATTTTCTCGCAATTTCGGAGCATAGCTCCTGAGAAATCAGTACCCAGAACAGCCACCTCAGGCCATGATAACGGCCTAGGTACGCCTGGGCATTGAGTCAAACACAGCTTGCATGGCGTGTACAGGTACAGCTGCCCATGCAGCTTCAACACGATACCACAGTTCATCAAGAGTAATGACTGGCGTATTCTGACGAGCCAGTTGCTCGGCCACCAATGACCAGACGTTTTCAATTGGTGAGAGATGTGGAGAATGTGCTGGCGAGGGCAGCAGTCCAACATTTTCTGATTCCAGAAAGGCCCGTACAGGACCTGCAACATGCGGTCGTGCATTATCCTGCTGAAATGTAGGGTATCGCAGGAATCGAGTGGAGGGTAGAGCCACGGGTCGTAACATATCTGAAATGTAAAGTCCACTGTTCCAAGTGCCGTACAATGCGAGGAAGAGGTGACAGACGTGTAACCAATGGCACCCCATACCATCACTCCGGGTGATACGTCAGTATGGCGATGACGAATACACGCTTCCAATGTGCTTTCACCACGATGTCACCAAACATGGATGCGACCATCGTGATACTGTAAACAGAACCTGGATTCGTCCGAAAAAATGACGTTTTGCCATTCGTGCACCCAGGTTCGTCGTTGAGTACACCATCGCAGGCGCTCCTTTCTGTGATCCAGTGTCAAGCGAACCGTAGCCACGGTCTCCGAGTTGATAGTCCGTGCTGCTGGAAACGTCGTCGAACTGTTCATACAGATGGTTGTTGTTTTGCAAACGTCCCCATCTGTTGACTCAGGAGTCGAAACGTGGCTGCACCATCCGTTACAGCCATGCGGATAAGATGCCTGTCATCTCGACTGCTAGTAATACGAGGCCGTTGGGGTCCAGCACGGCGTTCCGTATTACCCTCCTGAACCCACCGATTCCATATTCTGCCAACAGTCATTGGATCTCGACCAACGCGAGCAGCAATGTCGCGATACAATAAACTGCAATCGCGGTAGGCTACAATCCGACGTTTATCAAAGTCGGAAACGTGATGGTACGCATTTCTCCTCCTTACACGAGGTATCACAACAACGTTTCACCAGGCAATGCCGGTCAACTGCTGTTTGTGTATGAGAAATGGGGTGGCAACTTTCATTATGTCAGCACGTTGTAGGTGTCGCCACCGGCGCCAACCTTATGTGAATGCTCTTAAAAGGTAATCGTTTGCATATCACAGCATCTTCTTCCTGTCGGTTACATTTCCCGTCTGTAGCACGTCATCTTCGTGGTGTAGCAATTTCAATGGCCAGTAGTGTACTAAACTTCAACACGGCAAACGGAGTTTTGTAATTTTTTCATACGGCGGTTGATCAAAAACTAGGTTCGATCGGTGGCGAAAATGAAACAACACCGAAATTATTTGCTACAATTGGCTACACGTTCCAGCTATTTCTCTACACAGTCGCCGCTCTGACTTTGACCGCTGTCATATCGTTGTACCAACTTTCGGCTACCGTCGTCATAGAAGATAACCGCCAGTCTCATATGCTGGCCTGCAATTTGGTTTCTGTGCCAGAATGTTATCATCTTAGCCACCGGCTCATATGAGCAGAGATTAATACCAGGCGGAGCCAAGTCCGTGTTGTACGGTGGGCAATCAAACACTTTCCATCGAAAACGCTGCAGTGGCATCCTCGTTGCCCCTCCACAGTGCGGTCGAGAACAGTCATGAAGAAGCTACTTTAGATGGGGTTGCACAGAATGAGGCGAAATCTCGCATTGGCGACCCATGCTTGGCGGGAGACACTGTTCTTCTAGGCGTCTTTACGTGCTCACTGCCCAATCAGAACTGGAAAGAGCTTCTTGACGCGATGGAGAGACTGCCCAACACGCTTATGCAAAGGTTCATGGGATTTTCACTGTGATTTCCATTTCGCGATCGATCGGGCCTTACTTTCCGAATAGCCAACGTATTTATGGTACGTGAAGGTCACAACTCAAATATTAATCCCACAAAATAGTTCGACGCAGCTCTGAAAACTTTACTAGAAAATCTAGTTTGAAGTTATTCCACCATAGTTAATATACGAGGGTTATTCCAAAAGTAAGGTCCGATCGGTCGCGAAATGGAAACGACTATGAAAATTCGATAAAGCTTTGCACAGATGTGTTGGGTAGTGTCTCTAGTATAACCCCAGTTAGCATCACGTCGCTCTTCTCATTTCTGAGCTCGCAGTGAGTGCGTAAAGATGTCTAGAAAATAGTGTCTGCCGCCAAGTACGAGGGCCTGGTGAGAAATTTCGCCTGAAGCTATGCAGCCAACATTACATAACTGTCGTGCTGTTTCGTCTTCACGACAATTCTCAGCCGCATTCTGCAGGGGCAATGAAGATGCTCCTGCATCGTTTTCAAATGGAAATGTTAGATTACCCACAATACAGTCCGCAATTGTCTCCCCCTGAGTTTCATCTCTGGTCACATGAACCGCTGTCTTTGACGACAACATTTTGACACAGACAACGAGGTGTAGGCCAGCGTGGAGAATTGGCGGAAAGCACTGGCGGCTGCCTTCTATGATGAGGCTATTGAAAAGTTGGTACAACGCTATGACAAAAGTCTAAGTCAGAACGGCGACTACGTAGAGAAGTAGCTGAAAGGTGTAGCTAATTGTTACAAGTAAAACATTTCTGATGTTCACTGTGGTTTCAATTTGGCAATCAATCGGACCTTACTTTTGGAATAACCCTCGTACGATGGCAAGGTTGGTATTCTTGACAGCCCGTGAGGCTATGTGGTACAATGCTCTCTGCCACGTGGAGTTTATACGTTCAGTTCGCAGCTGATAGAATTTTTTTGAAAGAGACGTGCACCTTCTACTAGCAGTTAATTACACACTTTAATTCGAAGGCCTCTAGTGGTTGAGGTTGCAACTTGAGTTAAACGAAGTGGGAAAGTCGGCCGAGTAATACGCAGGACATGTAAAACCTCAGCCGATGTTGAGAACAGAATTAAAATTTTAGCACGCTCTCGGAATTGCTGATTTTATGAAAAATGTACGTCGTCTGATTTCTGATTACACACTACACCTAAAAATCCAGTTTCCGTTGCAAATATAAATTCTTAATTACTGATCCTTTATAAGACAGTTTAAATTAAAAAATACTTTACAAATTTAATTCTTTTTCATCCTTATGTATTTTACGCTACAGGAAAATGTTCATGGAACAAGCTCCTTCGTTTTAAAATTTTGAACCCCCGCCACACTCGTGGTAGGCGAGCATTCTACCACACAGGCAGACAGCACGCCGAGAAATGTCGACTTTGATTTAGCGTACCATAAATACGATGGCTATTCGGAAAGTAAGGCCCGATTGATCGCGAAATGGAAATGACAGTGAGAATCCGACGAAGCTTTGCGTAAGTGTGTTGGACAGTGTGTAGCATGGCAATCGATCGTGTCACTTCGCTCCTTCCTTTGCTTGACTGCGGAAAGGAGGCGTTCTTTTCGTGAATCGCTACCGAGGAAATGTAGAGAACCAGCATTTGAGACTGACTGCAGTACAATTTTACTGCCGCCAACTTATATTTCGCGGAAAGACCACAAAGGTAAGATAAGAGAGATTAGGGCTCGTACAGAGGCATATAGGCAGTCATTTTTCCCTCGTTCTGTTTGGGAGTGGAACAGGGAGAGAAGATGCTAGTTGTGGTAAGAGGTACCCTCCGCCACGCACCGTACGGTGGATTGCGGAGTATATATGTAGATGTAGCATATTAAAGGCGGTCGGATAACTTGGCAGATGATTTTCTCGAGAATTTTTGACAATTTCATGTTACTGAAGGTCCATCATGTTTCAGGTCTGAACTGCACGTACCATAAAAGAAATACAAATTGCAATTCCAAGGAGGTCCGCCTCGTTAGTTGAAGTATACGTAGTACGTTCAACAAAACTTGATGTAATACTTAATAACGGTGTTATTTGTTGATAAAATTAAATTTTAATATTCCCTATGGAAGCTTTTGACAACGTTAACTGGAATACTCTCTTTCAAATTCTGAAGGTGGCAGGGATAAAATACAGGGAGCGAAAGGCTATTTACAATTTGTACACAAACCAGATGGCAGTTATAAGAGTCGAGGGGCATGAAAGGGAAGCAGTGGTTGGGAAAGGAGTGAGACAGGGTTGTAGCCTCTCCCCGATGTTATTCAATCTGTATATTGAGCAAGCAGTAAAGGAAACAAAAGAAAAGTTCGGACGGAGTAGGTATTAAAATCTATGGAGAAGAAATAAAAACTTTGAGGTTCGCCGATGACATTGTAATTCTGTCAGAGACAGCAAAGGACTTGGAAGAGCAGTTGAACGGAATGGACAGTGTCTTGAAAGGAGGATATAAGATGAACATCAACAAAAGCAAAACGAGGATAATGGAATGTAGTCAAATTAAATCGGGTGATGCTGAGGGAATTAGATTAGGAAATGAGACACTTAAAGTAGTAAAGGAGTTTTGCTATTTAGGGAGTAAAATAACTGATGATGGTCGAAGTAGAGAGGATATAAAATGTAGACTGGCAATGGCAACGAAATCGTTTCTGAAGAAGAGAAATTTGTTAACATCGAGTATAGATTTAAGTGTCAGGAAGTCGTTTCTGAAAGTATTTGTATGGAGTGTAGCCATGTATGGAAGTGAAACATGGACGATAACCAGTTTGGACAGCAAGAGAATAGAAGCTTTCGAAATGTGGTCCTACACAAGAATGCTAAAGATAAGGTGGGTAGATCACGTAACTAATGAGGAGGTATTGAATAGAATTGGGGAGAAGAGAAGTTTGTGGCACAACTTGACTAGAAGAAGGGATCGGTTGTTATGACATGTTTTGAGGCATCAAGGGATCACAAATTTAGCATTGGAGGGCAGCGTGGAGGGTAAAGATCGTAGAGGGAGACCAAGAGATGAATACACTAAGCAGATTCAGAAGGATGTAGGTTGCAGTAGGTACTGGGAGGTGAAGAAGCTTGCACAGGATAGAGTAGCATGGAGAGCTGCATCAAACCAGTCTCAGGACTGAAGACCACAACAACAACAACAATTCCCTACAGTGCGCAGTGCCCACTGAAGAGGACAACTGTCAACGGTGGCTTCTTTGACGTTTCCAGTGAGTCCTCAGGCTGCAAATACTGAGCGCCAGCAGCGGGTGACCGCTGCAGTGGACTGCGTGCATTTGCAGCCTCAAGACTGACGGAGAACGCCAAAGAAGCCACCGTTGACAGTTGTCCTCTTCAGTGGGCACGGCGCGCCGCAGGGTTAAAGCACGGCAACGACTGGCCAGCGCTGACCTCAACAGTGGCCTTGCATCCGATTAGAAAGTTTGACAGGGTCAAGTTTGTATGTTGTGTTTAACTTTAGGCGCCGTCCCGGGTTTTCATCAGTAAGACGACTTCTCCGTTTTCCATATTTGGAAATTTTCCACGTCTTTCAAGGGAGATTACTTATTCAGCAAAATGGTTCAAATGGCTCTGAGCACTATGGGACTTAACATCTATGATCATCAGTCCCCTAGAACTTAGAACTGCTTAAACCGAACTAACCTAAGGACAGCACACAACACCCAGCCATCACGAGGCAGAGAAAATCCCTGACCCCGCCGGGAATCGAACCCGGGAACCCGGGCGTGGGAAGCGAGAACGCTACCGCACGACCACGAGATGCGGGCACTTATTCAGCAAACGAAGGCCACATTTTTTTTCTTTTTCTTTTTTTTTTTTTATTTTCTTTATTGAGTTTCGATTCCCCCTAAAGGGGGCGGGCTGGCAGCAGCTTATTACGCCGCTCTTCAGCCTACAGAATTTGGTTTAAAAAGATGAAGATAATAAAAAATAATAACAGTTGGCGATAAAATCGGTGACTTAAAGGTAAAATGGCAGAAAATTCTGGAGCTTAAAACATAAAACACAGGGTTGATGATGCTAATAAAAAACACAGGAAGCAGAAAAATAATAGACAGACAATTAAAAAACACAGCGACAGTCTGGGTTCTGTTCGCAAGAGATATAAAATGCACGCCCAGCGACAGCATGATTTCTGTTCGCAACACTGTGGAAAGACGCACAACACTGAACACTCACTTAAACACTGCACAAAAAGTTGGCACAAATATGACATACCACACCCGAGAGCAGGTGGGGGGAAACTGGTCAGATGACGGGAAAAAAAAGGGTGGGAAGGAGAGGAAAAGTGAAGGGGGAAGGGGGAAAGGAGCCAATGGAAGATGAGGATCCATAAGAGGGGTGGGGGGTGCTGAGCAGACGTGCCAGGGAGTGGGGAACGCAGAGGAGGAGAGTACAAAAGGACTTGGGGGGGGGGGGAGGGGGAGAAAGGAGATAGGGAGAGGGTAGGCGGGGAGAAAACACAGGATGGAAGGGGGGAGGAAGAGGGAGCCCAGGGAATGACGGAGGAAGGGAGGGGGGTGAGGATCAGAGTTGATAGGAGGGATAAATGGACGGAGAGAGGGCATCATCCGGGAGGTGGAGTTGATGGAAGCCACCTTGGGAAAGGAGATGTAGGGTGTAGAGATGGAGGGTAGGGGGGATACAGAAGGCCACATTTTTTTGTCTTGTATTTATGTTTTAGCACAAAGACGTTCAAGTTTCGAGCTCCACAATCTTATGTTTTTCAATCCAGCAACTGCCTTTCAAAGTGGTGAGCACCACTATTAAAGGAAAAAAAAGATTAATTCTGTTGGAGTAACATTAAACGATATTTCGCGCCGTCGCGTGGTATTTTGTGGATGAGACACTCTCAAGGGGCCAAAGAGGCGCACATGATTCGCGAAATCTCGCTTTTCCGGCCTCTGCTTTAAACGACTGGAGTCCCTAGTATAAAACAACTTAAAATTACTGATTACTTTGTATATGAATATTTGACATTAAGCCTGTAATGGGGAAAAAGTTTCGGCAAGGTTTGAAATTGTGTGTGAAGTCTATTGGAAGTCGGTACGTGCTCTCACACTCAGCTAGCTGCTGGATGAATATAGTCAGCGTAATTTCCGCGCGACGAGTTGAGCTGTCTCAACATAACCACACAGTTTCTAAATGCAGTACTTGTCTACTCCTGTTAAACCTCTTGACGAGTAGGTTATGAAAGGATAGCAAATTTTTGAATTCGGTCAATAATTGTGTGAAATACTGAAAGTCAGATTTTTGGTGCCCCTGTATACCATTAGTTAGGCAACCTGCAACTCGGAAAGCGCACCACGAATCTTTTGCAGATATCGGGCACTTTTTCAAATCTCGCATAAAACTGTTTTACTGCGCTCTCACTTTTCGTAAGCGGAATATGTTTTAAAGGAGTAAACAGATCTGCCAGTTAAATCCAATTTTGTGTTATATTCAAGGCCTTACACGTATTGCATTAAGTGAATAGGACCAGAAATTAAGCTTCGAATTTTAACCCACAGTATTCGGCCTGCCTATTAGTCCATACTTGCAAGAGAACAGTTTTATCATTTCACTCTTAATAGTGCTGTGGCAGAGCTTCGAGAATTACGTTTCTAATAGCGACCAATGGCTTATATATTTGTAATATGAAACACCTATAACCCTTCAAACATCAACTGAAGCGCACTGAACAGTCAATTTGCTCTGGTTAAAGTAAACTTCAGCTGACATTCACGTCGCTTCGCAATATCGAAGTTTTAATTACACTGATAAAGTAAACTGACGGTTCCACCAACTTAATTAACAGTATCCCCATCTGATGAATTCGGCACTAAGAATAACTGACAATTACAAACAATTGTTAAAAGTAACTATCACAAAAAATGATGGTAACCGTGATAACTGATACTCCAGAATGGTCTTTTGGTACATCTCTAGTTAACAAGCAACTGAGCAGGAGTATACGTTAACGGGGAAATTATATCAACGGAAGTGATGTCAAAACGATGAGTCACTCGATGTGGCAGACGCCATATTGATTTTGGCGTATTTAGATGTTTTGTATTATAACTAGCAGTGTACCATTTCAAGGCTATGGTGCACTGAAGATTGCCACAAACACGTCACCCCTATAACTAAAATGTCAGTTAACGCTGCGCTAACGATATGTACTTTCGAGAGAGACTACGGTAACTGATACAAAAGGCCGAAAATTGCACGTATTCTGTGTAGCGTAGTGCAGTGTCTCTGAAACTGAGTTCCGCGAAACACTGGTGTTTCGCAGAAAGCGAATACGTGCCCCGCTAAAAGCAATTAATAACACGTCAGTTTTTCTCATCATTTTGACGATACCATTTTTTTTAAATTTTATTGTGGGGTCTGTGTAATTGGTTATGATTTAAAGCGAAGTAATCACAGATTAAAAGAAGTGCTTCACGTGTTTCGTCAGAGGAAAAGTTTCGGAGCCCCTGGTGTAGTGGATAAGATGAGGATTACAGAGTCGAAGCAAGCAGGTTTGTATCCCGCTATATCCTTCTTTCTTTCATCTTAGCATTTTAACGCAGTCTGCTACTATCTAATGAATGGAACACAAGTATGTTGTGTAATATTCGTTGTTATTCACATATCTGTCTGATTAGAAAACGAAGGATGAAATCAATATTTGGCTGTTTATTCTGAATATGTGACGGTTTTCAAGTGTGTGGCTAGGCTGCAACTAAGAGAACAACTCATTACTTGCCAAAACTTTATTTTATTTTTTTCAACATTTTTTGACATTAATGTGATACCCTGATTGATAAGTGAAAGAAAAAGCTTTTTGGCAAAACATCTATATATCAGCACAAAAATTACAGACCGTCCCATTTTTCGGACATTGGCAAAATTAGCTATCAAAATGTATTAATGTCAATGCGGAAAACTATAAGAAACATCACGAAGAAAATGAAAACACTGTTTTTATTAATAGTGATTGTCTGTTCATTATGAAATGAAATAAAACAATTGTAGTATTCAACGATATTGCGCCTATCACAAACCCCCTTGAAACTTCCTGGCAGATTAAAACTGTGTGCCCGACCGAGACTCGAACTCGGGACCTTTGCCTTTCGCGGGCAAGTGCTCTACCAACTGAGCTACCGAAGCACGACTCACGCCCGGCACTCACAGCTTTACTTCTGCCAGTACCTCGTCTCCTACCTTCCAAACTGGCAGAAGTAAAGCTGTGAGTGCCGGGCGTGAGTCGTGCTTCGGTAGCTCAGTTGGTAGAGCACTTGCCCGCGAAAGGCAAAGGTCCCGAGTTCGAGTCTCGGTCGGGCACACAGTTTTAATCTGCCAGGAAGTTTCATATCAGCGCACACTCCGCTGCAGAGTGAAAATCTCATTCTGGAGACAAACCCCCTTTTTTGCGCATCTCTTCTGTGCTTTACTTGACATGATAAAGTGTTTTCCTGGATCTAGTGCTCAGCCATCCTCCAGTCACCTTGCTTCGAGGCCCACCTGAAGGACAGTCCGCGGCGCGTACGTCACAGCACGTGACTCTGCAGGTCTTAACGGGTGCCAGCAGCCGTCTCTGGAGTTTAGTAATGTCTGACTGCTCGTTAGAATGCATGTAATCTCTCGATAGCACACGAGAAATTTAAAGCCTTTGTGTATTGTGTATTGAACTGGGGACCTAGGAACGACAGAGGGGCTTTGCCCTGCCATAGCACTCGGTGTTTCACCACCCCAAAACAGGCCGCAGCAGTCCACCCACCCCACCGCCGCCCCACACTGCCCACACTGAACCCAGGGTTAATTTGCGATTCGCCCTCCAGTGGACACGCCCCCACGCCCCCCCCCCCCCCCCCCCCCCCCCGTCGCCGAAAACGTTTCCATACCACTGGACCCCGCCTGGGACGTCTCATGCCAGAGTGTAGCCCCAAATGTTTGCGTGGTAGAGTAATTAAGTAATTATGGTGTGCGCGTACGTGGAGACAGTGTTTGCGCAGCAATCGTCGACATAGTGTAACTGAGGCGGAATAAGGGGAATCATCCCGCATTCGCCGAGGCAGATGGAAAACCGCCTTAAAAACCATCCACAGACTGGCCGGCACACCGGACCTCGACACTAATCCGCCGGGCGCATTCGTGCCGGGGACCGGCACGCCTTCCCGCTCGGTAATCAGCGCGTTAGACCGCGCGGCTAACCGGGCGGGCCAAGGCCTATAGTTGGTACCTTTTCAGTCACATATCGGTTTCCCGTGGGCCCTGCATGGAGCTGAGCGTTCGCGAAGTGTGACGGACAACCCATCTAGTGTGACATCACAAGTTCGTTGCATGGCCTGTATATCTCTTTGGAGCCGCTTCGCTTACTTGTGGCCCCCTGTATTCCTACATTGATCCTGTGTGCCTTAAAAAGTACAGGGTTATTACAAATGATTGAAGCGATTTCACAGCTCTACTATAACTTTATTATTTGAGATATTTTCACAATGCTTTGCACACACATACAAAAACTCAAAAAGTTTTTTTTAGGCATTCACAAATGTTCGATATGTGCCCCTTTAGTGATTCGGCAGACATCAAGCCGATGATCAAGTTCCTCCCATTCTCGGCGCAGCACGTCCCCATCAATGAGTTCGAAAGCATCGTTGATGCGAGCTCGCAGTTCTGGCACGTTTCTTGGTAGAGGAGGTTTAAACACTGAATCTTTCACATAACCCCACAGAAAGAAATCGCATGGGGTTAAGTCGGGAGAGCGTGGAGGCCATGACATGAATTGCTGATCATGATCTCCACCACGACCGATCCATCGGTTTTCCAATCTCCTGTTTAAGAAATGCGGAACATCGTGATGGAAGTGGGGTGGAGCACCATCCTGTTGAAAGATGAAGTCGGCGCTGTCGGTCTCCAGTTGTGGCATGAGCCAATTTTCCAGCATGTCCAGATACACGTGTCCTGTAAAGTTTCTTTCGCAGAAGAAAAAGGGGCCATAAACCTTAAACCGTGAGATTGCACCAAACACGTTAACTTTTGGTGAATTGCGAATTTGCTGCACGAATGCGTGAGGATTCTCTACCGCCCAGATTCGCACATTGTGTCTGTTCACTTCACCATTAAGAAAAAATGTTGCTTCATCACTGAAAACAAGTTTCGCACTGAACGCATCCTCTTCCACGAGCTGTTGCAACCGCGCCGAAAATTCAAAGCGTTTGACTTTGTCATCGGGTGTCAGGGCTTGTAGCAATTGTAAACGGTAAGGCTTCTGCTTTAGCCTTTTCCGTAATATTTTCCAAACCGTCGGCTGTGGCACGTTTAGCTCCCTGCTTGCTTTACTCGTCGACTTCCGCGGGCTACGCGTGAAACTTGCCCGCACGCGTTCAACCGTTTCTTCGCTCACTGCAGGCCGACCCGTTGATTTCCCCTTACAGAGGCATCCAGAAGCTTTAAACTGCGCATACCATCGCCGAATGGAGTTAGCAGTTGGTGGATCTTTGTTGAACTTCGTCCTGAAGTGTCGTTGCACTGTTATGACTGAGTGATGTGAGTGCATTTCAAGCACGACATACGCTTTCTCGGCTCCTGTCGCCATTTTGTCTCATTGCGCTCTCGAGCGCTCTGGCGGCAGAAACCTGAAGTGCGGCTTCAGCCGAACAAAACTTTATGAGTTTTTCTACGTATCTGTAGTGTGTCGTGACCATATGTCAATAAATGGAGCTACAGTGAATTTATGAAATCGCTTCAATCATTTGTAATAGCCCTGTACATTACTATTCTCCTTCGGACGTTCAAAAGTGAGAGCTTCTCATAGGCGTTAGCAATTCGAAGCGCACGCCAAGTGTTCACTAGGCAGATATCAATCATCTGGGTGAATAATGGCTACCAACACACCGTTGATCTTGCGCTTATGCTATAAAGTGATATCTCCTTGTCCAGCAGACCACCGCCTGCTCCCAATACATGCTTTCCTAGTGGAGCTTATGCACCTAAAAATAGTACACCTGTCAAGGATTTCAGCTTCTCTCTGGCTAGAAGAAAATTTATGTTGCTCTATGGGTAAGCGTTGATTTTATTTTGTTCTGTAATAGTATTCTCTAGCTCCTTAGAAAAAATTCCTGAAATTGCTGGCGCACTCTTATTTGCTAGACATTCTGCAACCTATATCAATATATGAAGATGGTATCTGTTCTTTCGGACATGTCCGAAAGAACAGATACCATCTTCATATAAATAAGGCTTACCGGCCAATGATCTTCTTCAGTGCGGATGCATTCAGATTGCTCAAACTCTTACGGGAATGGGTAGATTGACCGCCGCGAGTAAAGAGTATAGTGGGCAGGGGCACTACAAACGTAGTTTGTAGACAGTAAGTTGGAAATGTGGGTCTCACGGGGAGCGTGACAGAGGTAAGTCCCTGCAGTCGCACCATCCTATGTGCCCTCGATGGCTCAGACGGATAGAGTGTCTGCCATATAAGCAGGAGATACTGGGTTCTAGTCCTGGTCGGAACACACACTTTCAACTGTCGCCGTTGATTTTTATCAAAGCCTGTAAGCAGCTAATTGTCTGGATTTCGTACTAATTTCATTCTGCAACATAGTTTTCGTTGCTCCTACCTGGTTCATTAGTGTTTGTGCACGTTGGTTCACAATTACACCATTTACGTTTATATTTATGTGTGTGTTTGGGTGTGTGTGTGTGTGTGTGTGTGTGTGTGGGTGGGTGGGTGTTCTATTCATTTCCTAATACTTTTCTTCACTTAACGTCTGCCAATATATCGGCAACACCAGATCCATCCTTGGTTATAAGTTCTGAAGCACCTGCTCATTCTTGTACAATTAGTCACTGTTCAGTGCACATTCTTCAGTGTCTTCTTTATCATTTCATCTGTATTCAGTGGAATAATCTCCAATTTTAAGTCATCAGCATGTCTTCATAAATCATGCCTTTATCCTATTGGAATCGTAAAATGTGAAGGGGCATACTGTATTTCATTCTGTTTCATTCTGCTACCTAAACCTCATTAATTAAAAAAAAAAAAAAAAAAAAAAAAAAAAAAAAAAAAAAAAAAAGCAATCTCAATAATGTAAACAGTAATTTTTGTACATAAGACGTGTACAAATAAGCACATCTACAAAGGAGTGTGCCGGCCGGTGTGGCCGAGCGGTTCTAGGCGCCTCAGTCTGGAACCGAGCGACCGCTACGGTCGCAGGTTCGAATCCTGCCCCGGGCATGGATGTGTGTGATGTCCTTACGTTAGTTATGTTTAAGTAATTCTAAGTTGTAGGGGACTGATGACTTCAGCTGTTAAGTCCCATAATGCTCTGAGCCATTTGAACCATTTGAACCAAGGAGTGATAATGTAACATGTCATTGTCCCATAACTGGAACGTATAAAATATTGCACTTACTTCAGGAGTTATGACATATACTGAATGTTACATGGACATTAGTATGTTCACAACGAACACATGCAGGCAACTAAATCACAATTCATTGTTGTACAGAAACAATCAGGCATATAGCGCAGCCAAGTGAGGAGGTGGAAAATACGCAAATTGGTTCCTTTCCTAAAATAAGCTAATTAGAGAAAAATTATTTCTTTTCAACTTGCAGGCATTATAGCAGTCAGTTCAACCTTTAGGCACAGCAACCGAAGCTAAAAGTTCATTGCTTATGCAGAAATAAATAAAATATTTGAGTCTCAAAAGAGTGATAATGGGTTAAATTGCTGCGAGTGAAACGACCAGCAATAAAACTCCTGTGGTTTCTTGTCACAAATATTTGGCTGTTATTTTGTAGCATACGCACAGACCATGAAGAGACACATACTTAACATGTTACAACCAATTGGACTTCCGGCTGGTTTAATTCTGCCGGTAACCGCATGAACGGGCAGGTGAGCGGCTAACGGGCGGAATGAGTGAGTGCTGCCAGGGGATTCCCGGCTATCTGGTGGCAGGCAGGCAGCGCGCATGGGCAGTAGCCAACCGGCGCCTCGCCTTGTAAAAAAAAAAAAAAAAAAAAAAAGTCGAGGGCACCTAGTGTAGCTGTAGTAGCGAGCGCTGCTCATTATTCTTTGTGAGGGGAAAAAGGCGGCGTGAAGGAGTAAAAAAGGGTGGAGAGAGAGAGAGAGAGAGAGAGAGAGAGAGAGAGAGAGAGAGAGAGAAGGGCCGACGGCTTTCTAAAGGCGCCGCTCCTCACAGAGGGAGTTGGTGGCAATTCGTATCGCATCCACTCTGCCCTGCCCTCGGCGGCAGCCGACTACAGCTATATTACATAGGCCTGCTGCACGGCTGAAAACGAATCTCTCTTACCGTACAGTACACACAGAAAGGGACAAGGCGTCGCGCGAAATGTACCGCTACTTTATACTCACGAGTAGCATTTTCACAAAAGCATAGTAGTCACAGAAACAGCGATATATTGAGGTTGTTGTTGTTGTTGTTGTTGTTGTTGTGGTCTTCAGTCCTGAGACTGGTTTGATGCAGCTCTCCATGCTACTCCATCCTGTGCAAGCTTCTTCATCTCCCAGTACCTACTGCGACCTACATCCTTCTGAATCTGCTTAGTGTATTCATTTCTTGGTCTCCCTCTACGACTTTTACCCTCCACGCTGCCCTCCAGTACTAAATTGGTGATCCCTTGATGCCTCAGAACATGTCCTACTAACCGGTCCCTTCTTCTTGTCAAGTTGTGCCACAAACTCCTCCCCAATCCTATTCAATACTTCCTCATTAGTTATGTGATCTACCAATCTAATCTTCAGCATTCTTCTGTAACACCACATTTAGAAAGCGTCTATTCTCTTCTTGTGCAAACTATTTATCGTCCATGTTTCACTTCCACACATGGCTACACTCCATACAAATACTTTCAGAAACGACTTCCTGACACTTAAATTTATACTCGATGTTAACAAATTCCTCTTCTCCAGAAACGCTTTCCTTGCCATTGCCGGTCTACATTTTATATCCTCTCTACTTCGACCATCATCAGTTATTTTGCTCCCCAAATAGCAAAACTCCTTTACTACTTTAAGTGTCTCATTTCCTAATCTAATACCCTCAACATCACCCGACTTAATTCCACTACATTCCATTATCCTCGTTTTGCTTTTGTTGATGTTCATACTAATCTTTGAAACAAGATTCGATTAGACAGTAAACACTCGTTTCTTTAAAGAATTTAACTCTCATGAATACAACAGCCTGAAACGTCTGATAACTTTACAAATGAGTCATTGCGTTAAATATGTGAAGTTAAGCATATAAACGGATAAAGTTTAGGAAATGTTTGAAATTATCTTTAAAGTCTCATGGCAGTAGCTAACAGCTCTTATTATGAAACACTGGAAAAATATAGTCTGTGTAATTTGCGCTCCATTTTAAGCAAAGGCTAGTTTTTCATGCAACTCACTGTTTATAACGTTATATCTCCTCAACTGTGTGTGATACAATGATACAATTTTGCAAGTATAATCAGTCATACACGTACATACTGAAGACAAAGTGTGTGCCGAAAAGAGTTAGTAGTAAAGAACGAATACATTAAATCATCGTGTCTCATGTTGTTGTTCTACTGTGCGCCATTTTCAGCAAAAGCTAGTTTTACGCAGAACTAAATGTATTTCACGTTATTTCTTCTGAATCATCTGGCGTACAACGATGTAATTTTGCGAGTAAATGCAGCGGTATGTGTGTATAGCGTTTGCAAAATGTGTTGCGGATAGAGTGAGTATTAACAAGTGACTAATTAAAACGTCATGTATGATGCTCAAGTTTTATTGAACGAACAGTTGCCGGCCGGAGTGACCGACCAGTTCTAGGCGCTTCAGTCTGGAACCGCGAGGCCGCTACGGTCGCAGGTTCGAATCCTGCCTCGGGCATGGATGCGTGTGATGTCCTTAGGTTAGTTACGTTTAAGTAGTTCTAAGTTCTAGAGGACTGATGACCACAGATGTTAAGTCCCATAGTGCTCAGAGCCATTTGAACCATTTGAAAGTTGGTGGTAATAACACATGCTCTACATGCTCGTCGAAGATCGGATTTTAGAATTTAGAATTTAGAGAGCCCCTTCCGTTTAGAGCGTCTTTCATCATTTTGCGGGGGATGTCAGCGGGAGGAAGTTTCGTAAAGGTTTCAAATTACGTGCAATGTTTGTTGGAAGTCGCAAAGTGCTTTCATTTGCAAAATACTGGGTGAATAAAGTCCAGGTGTCTGCCCGCCAATTGATAAACACACAGTTTCTAACAATAACACTCTTGTATTATTGTGCATAACTTTTAACATAATTTTATACCTTTAATGAGTAGAATACGTCAGAATTTTAAATTCGCTCAATACATACGCGAAATAATAAAAATCGAATTTTTGTTGGCCAGCGGCCTTGCCGAGGTGGTAAC
This sequence comes from Schistocerca americana, assembly GCF_021461395.2. Taxonomy (NCBI): domain Eukaryota; kingdom Metazoa; phylum Arthropoda; class Insecta; order Orthoptera; family Acrididae; genus Schistocerca; species Schistocerca americana. The sequence goes on along the minus strand of NC_060128.1, from coordinate 179,571,372 downwards.
ACCGTTTCCCGCCAGACCACCGAATTTAAGCGCTGTCGGGCTGGGCTAGCGCTTGGATGGATGACCATTCGGTCTGCCGAGCGCTGTTGGTAAGCGGGGTGCACTCAGCCCTTGTATGCCAAGCTGAGGAGCTACCTGACTGTGAGAAGTAGCGGCCCCGGTCTCGTAAACTGACATATGGCCGGGAGAGCGGTGTGCTGACCACATGCCCCTCCATATCCACATGCGGTGACGCCTGTAGCCTGAGAATGACACGGCGGCCGGTCGGTCCCATTGGGCCTTCATGGCCTGTTCGTACAGAGTGTGTGTGTGTGTGTGTGTGTGTGTGTGTGTGTGTGTGTGTGTGTGTGTGTGTGTTTTAACTGAAACTGCTACCGGGTTCAGGCTTCAAATGGCTCTGAGCACTATGGGACTTAACATCCGAGGTCATCAGTCCCCTAGAACTTAGAACTACTTAAACCTAATTAACCTAAGGACATCACACATATCCATGCCCGAGGCAGGATTCGAACCGGCGACCGTAGCGGTCGCGCGGTTCCAGACTGACGTGCCTAGAACCGCTCGGCCACACCGGCCGGCCATGGTTCAGGTATAGTTACTGGTTTCTAGAGTTCATTCCGTTCGGCTCTGTTCTTAAAATCCGCATGCAACGCAGAGAAAGACCCACAACAATACCCCAACCCTGGTTGTGGTTGTTGTTGTTGTTCTCCTTCTTCTTCTTATGGTTCAAGGAGCTCCACTTTTAGATAAGCTAGTTTTTCACGAATCTCAATGTTTATGATGTCATATCTGCTGAACTATGTGTCATATAGTAATATAATATTGTGGGCACATTCAGTGGCGTATCTGTGGCGCCAACAGAGTTAGTAGCAAAGAAGTAATACCAGGGTAATCCCGTAAGCGAGGTCTCCTATTTTTTTTATAAGTACATAGACCTGTTTATTTCTACAATGGTTTACACCAGTTTACAGCTTGAACATTTAGCTATTTTTCAACATAATCACCATTTCTGTCGATGCATTTTTGTAGACGCTGTGGCAGTTTTTGTATGCCCATGTCATACCATCTCGCCGCCATGCTGTTCAGAAAGTTATGAATTGGCGTGATTGTTACTTGGTCTCAGGTGTAAAGTGGTATGCCCAGGTTTCGTCACCCGTGACAAATGAGTCCAGAAAGTTGTCCTGTTCGGCTGCGAGGCGGTGAACAGTCAGCATGCGTGGCACCCATCTTGCGCACACCTTCCGGTAGTTCAACGTTTCCGTTAAAATTCTGTGAGCGGTGCTTCGGGAAACCTCAGGAACCAACGTGCAGAGACCATCCAGGGTGATCTGCCGATCTTCACGCGTGCTTTGCTCAACCCTCAACACTGTCTCCTCAGAAATTGACGGTCTCCCGCTCCTTTGTTCGTCGTGAATTTCAGTCCGACCAGCTGCAACCTCTCTACACCACTTGCGAACATTTTAGACAGCCATGCACGACTCACCATACATTCCTGTCAATTGGCGATTGGTTTCAATCGGCGCAGTGCCCTTTACGTTCAAAAACCGAGTAACCGCGCGCAATTCGCACTTGGCGGTAACATCCAACGAGAACTCCATTCTCAACGACTGCCAAGCCAAGACTGAACGCCTCAGCGCGGCGTGCCCATGTTTACACACAGCGCGTGAAGCACTCTTCATAACAGTGTGACCAACTGTCACACAGACAGAGTTCTGTACTCATAAATAAATAGGAGACCTTACTTTTGGGATTACCCTCGTAAATTAGAACGTCAGTATCTGATGCTGAAGTTTTACTCCATGAACAGAGGAACTGTAGCAAGCGATACTCTGTCCTTCTTCTTCATCTTCTTCTTAACTGTCGCTTCGGGCTGGGAGACTATATACGTTCTCCACATTCCTCCGCCAGTCATTACCCTTCCTGACTTTCGTGGTTCATTTCCCTTTTGTCAGGCCCACCGCTCCAGTGTACATCATCCTTCCATCTTGTCCGTCACATACCTCGGCCACTTCTGCCCTTCACGGATCCCGAGAGTCTTCCATCCTAATTAGGTGCCCTGCCCGCATTAGTCTTCTATCCGCTATCCTTCGGCCAATATTTGCTTCTGAGTAAAGGTTTGGCTGTGCCTGATTACATAATATCCTCCATACTTGTTACTGGGGTCCTCCTTCGGATCAAATATTTTCCTTAATACCTTTCTCTCGAGGAGTGCAGTTTTTAAAATGGCTCTGAGCACTATGGGACTTAACATCTGAGGTCATCAGTCCCCGAGACTTAGAACTACTTAAACCTCATTAACCTAAGGACATCACACACATCCACGCCCGAGGCAGGATTCGAACCTGTGACTGTAGCGGTCGCGCGGTTCCAGACGTGAGAATTAGTGCACCCCAGCTGTCTGCGTCTAGTGTAATCCATGGAATCGTGCGAACGTGTTCAGATGTCTGCGAGTCGTGTAACTGAGGCGGGACGTGGGGACCGGCCCGGTATTCACCTAGCGGGATGTGGAAAACCGCCTAAAAACCACATCCAGGCTGGCCGACACACTGGCCGACGTCGTTAATCCGCCGGGCGGATTCGATCCGGGGCCGGCGCGCCTACCCGAGTCCAGGAAGCAGCGCGTTAGCGCCCTCGGCTACCCTGGCGGGTTGCCGTTTTTATTCATCCGTTTTCCTTAATGTACGAGGGCAGTTCAATAAGTAATGCAACACTTTTTTTTTCTCGGCCAATTTTGGTTGAAAAAACCGGAAATTTCTTGTGGAATATTTTCAAACATTCCCGCTTCGTCTCGTATAGTTTCATTGACTTCCGACAGGTGGCAGCGCTGTACGGAGCTGTTAAAATGGCGTCTGTAACGGATGTGCGTTGCAAAGAACGGGCAGTGATCGAGTTTCTTTTGGCGGAAAACCAGGACATCTCAGATATTCATAGGCGCTTGCAGAATGTCTACGGTGATCTGGCAGTGGACAAAAGCACGGTGAGTCGTTGGGCAAAGCGTGTGTCATCATCGCCGCAAGGTCAAGCAAGACTGTCTGATCTCCCGCGTGCGGGCCGGCCGTGCACAGCTGTGACTCCTGCAATGGCGGAGCGTGCGAACACACTCATTCGAGATGATCGACGGATCACCATCAAACAACTCAGTGCTCAACTTGACATCTCTGTTGGTAGTGCTGTCACAATTGTTCACCAGTTGGGATATTCAAAGGTTTGTTCCCGCTGGGTCCCTCGTTGTCTAACCGAACACCATAAAGAGCAAAGGAGAACCATCTGTGCGGAATTGCTTGCTCGTCATGTGCCTGAGGGTGACAATTTCTTGTCAAAGATTGTTACAGACGATGAAACATGGGTTCATCACTTCGAACCTGAAACAAAACGGCAATCAATGGAGTGGCGCCACACCCACTCCCCTACCAAGAAAAAGTTTAAAGCCATACCCTCAGCCGGTAAAGTCATGGTTACAGTCTTCCGGGACGCTGAAGGGGTTATTCTGTTCGATGTCCTTCCCCATGGTCAAACGATCAACTCTGAAGTGTATTGTGCTACTCTTCAGAAATTGAAGACACGACTTCAGCGTGTTCGTAGGCACAAAAATCTGAACGAACTTCTCCTTCTTCATGACAACGCAAGACCTCACACAAGTCTTCGCACCCTAGAGGAGCTCACAAAACTTCAGTGGACTGTTCTTCCTCATGCACCCTACAGCCCCGACCTCGCACCGTCGGATTTCCATATGTTTGGCCCAATGAAGGACGCAATCCGTGGGAGGCACTACGCGGATGATGAAGAAGTTATTGTTGCAGTACGACGTTGGCTCCGACATCGACCAGTGGAATGGTACGTGCAGGCATACAGGCCCTCATTTCAAGGTGGCGTAAGGCCGTAGCATTGAATGGAAATTACGTTGAAAAATAGTGTTGTGTAGCTAAAAGATTGGGGAATAACCTGGTGTATTTCAATGCTGAATAAAACAACCCCTGTTTCAGAAAAAAAATGTGTTGCATTACTTATTGAACTGCCCTCGTATGTGTCTGAAAACTCACATAGCACTAATGGAGGAATTCCGCTATGGTATACTTCTCGAAATTGCTCTACTGTACAGCACATCCCATAAGGCAAAACAAGCCTCTTGTAATATTTCTGGCTTATTCAGCCATCATATTAGGTTCCAGGAAGCTATTCCCAGGGCAGTGGAGATGCAAGAAGCATAGAGATGACGCAATGTGGGATGAGGTACCGGCGACAGATGTTAGATTCGGTACCATTCCCGTGAGAAAGACCGCCTGCATGATGCTGCTGCTCTGTGATTGGCTGCTGTGTTCGGCGGTAGGGCGCCAAAACGTTAAACTTTAGTTGCCATTACTAATTAAACCTGTAATCCAAATTACTTCATTTTTAAATAAACATCTCTCAACAGACAGCTATCAATTATTAAAATCAAAATATTACTAAAACAAAACACTGACGATATTACTGCCGATGCACTTCGGTGGCGTTCGGGTCACGCCTTGCTGGCTTGGCGCGCGAAGTGTCTCGGGCAGTCCGGCTCTCCAGTTCTGACCGTTCCAGTGGACAGACATGTTGTCTGTTACAGCAGTATTTGTTTCATGCAATTTTATTTACTACAGTTCCGACCGTCGCTAGGTACAGACATGTTGTCTGTAATAGTAGTATTTGATTCACGTAATTTTATTCTCCAGTTCTGACGGTTCCAGTAGACAGACATGTTGTCTGTGGCAGGATGTATTTCATGTTGTTTTAGCCAGATATAATGACTGTGGAAAGATATGTTCAATACGTTGTGATCAAGAATAGTTTTTCGTGTCTATAACAATGAAAACGGGAGTGGCATCCCAAATGAGTTATAGTTTATTCGTAGGAGCAGTTCCTTGCGAAGTTAATTTCAGCCTCAAGGATAAGAATCCACGACCTGCGTGCTGTTTTCTGCGCTGGAGACATCATCATCATGAAGACAGCAGGTTAGTGAAGTGTACAAGAACTTACGTATTCCACACAGGACAGTGGAAACAACTAGGCGCCTCACGTGTACTGCATGCATAGTACAAATGTGCTCAGTGACACGTCATCTGCAGTAATGCAGAGGAGGTAAAGAAGATGAAAGTATTAACACTATCTCACGTTTATTCCTTTTTTCTTGCCGTACTCTGCGATCCTTGCGTTAATCTCAGTTCCCACTCTATCCTGCTCGCTAAAAATGCTTCGCAAATATTTAAATATGATTGTACTTTTATAACTGACTTCATCAACTGTCAATAGAGTGCCATCAATGGGTGCCTTGCTCACTGCCATATATCCAGTTTCCCCCACAGTAATGAGTATTGCCGTTTCCCTTGTAGGGTCTTGTCATGAGCTGCAAGTCCTCTTCCATACCATTTATTGAAACAACATCGTCCTCATATGCAAGCCGATTTATTGTGTTAATACTCAGTCTTACTCCCGCTGTTCTAAAACTGAATTAAAAAGTACCGGAGATAGCGTTTGTCCTTATCTAAGACAAGTTCCGACTTCACAATGCTCTGGCATTACTGTACCGATCTTCACTCTGCAATAGGTTTCCTCTGAACACATCTGTACTAGATGTATTACCTTTTGTACAAACAGACTCGTTCAAGAGGTTGACCTGCCAGTCGGACCCATTGGCCTTTACGCGCCAGTGCTGTCACTGCCTTGCTTTGCTTCGCTTTCCTTTGCTTCCCTGCTGTGCTGCGGTTCTCTCACAGCAGCTGTGTTCGGCTCTCTCTACGCGCTGTACAAGACATTGCTTTTCTCTCTCTTCTTCCTCTCTGTTTTTTTGCAGTGCAGGCGCTATGAAAGAATTTACGCGTAGTTTACTGCGCAGTAACTCAGGCAGATAAGCAGGCTACAGGAGCGAGAAGTGGCTGCGAAGGGGCGTGGAGACACGGTGGGAGAGAGAGAGAGAGAGAAGGAAAAAGTGGGCAGGAGGGCATTTTGTCTTTCGGGGAGCTTCTGCACTGTCCTAGATGTGGAGCAGAGCAGAGCATAGGAGGGATAAATAAAGTCCCTTAGTGCCGTTTCTCGCAGCTACAGGTACACAGCCGCACACAAGCACCTCACACCCGGAAAAAAATGGACTGTAATGAGTAGGAATTACTTAGTTCAGGGAGAAGAAATAAAAACTCTGAGGTTTACCGATGACACTGCAATTCTGTCAGAGACAGCGAATGACTTGGAAGAGCAGCTCAACGGAATGGACATGGTCTTCAGAGGGGATGTAAGATGAACATCAACACAAAAAGCAAAACAAGAAGATTGGACTGTAGTAGAACTGAACAAAGTAATGCTGGGTGAATTCGATTAGGAAGCGAGACACTTACAGTAGTAGATGAGTTTTGCTGTTTGGTCAGCAAAATAAATGATGGCCGAAGTAGAGAGGATATCAAATGTGAACTGGCAATCGCAGGAAAAGGATTTATGAAGAAGAAAAATTTATTGACATCGAATACAGATTTAAGTGTTATGAAGTCTTTTTTGAAAGTACTCATCTCGGGTGTAGCCATGTATGGAAGTAAAACGTGGACGATAAACAGTTTAGACAAAAAGAGAATCTTTCGAAATGTGCTGCTACAGAAGAATGTCGAAAATTAGATGGGTAGATCACGCAAGTAATGAGAAAGTACTGGATATAATTGGGAAGACAAGAAATTTGTGGCACAATTGACTAAAAGAAGGGATCGGTTGATAGGACACATTCTGAGACATTAAGGGATCACCAGTTTAGTACTGGAGGCAAGTGTGGGGGCAAAAATCGTAGAGAGAGAGCAAGAGACGAATACACTAAGCAGATTCAGCAGGATGTGGGGCGCAGTAGTTATTCTGAGATGAAGAGGCTTGACAGAGTGGCAGGGAGATCTGCATCAAACCAGTCTCAGGACTGAAGACCACAACAACAAGAAAAATTAATACTGAGGGTTCAAGAGTGGTGGTTAAAAACACATGGTAAGAAGTGCTGGTGACATCGCTATCCTGAGTGAAAGCGACGAAGAATTATAGGACTTGTTAAATGAAATTATGAGTCTAATGAGTAACTACAGAATATGGATTGAGAGAAAACGATGAAAGAAAAGATTACTGAGAAGCGTAATACCAAAATTAGGAATCACAAAATTGATGAAGTTAAGGAATGCTGCAATCTTGGAGCCGAAATAACACGTAACGGGCGAAGGGAGGAGGACTTGAGAAGCAGAATAGAACAAGCAAAGAGAGGATTCCCGACGAAAAGAACTCTAGTGGTGGCATTTGTTGGTCCTAACACGAGGAAGATCCCCGCAACTCATGTTCGTCATATCGGTGCACAGTTGCTGCCAATTCAATCCAGTGTTGCCAGATAGAGACAGGTTTACCGCGGCAACGAATGTGTCGCCATTTTTAATACTGGCGGGAATTTTCAGTCAAAAACTGGAGATTTTTATATTAATTTCGAGTACAAGACGCACCTGAATTTTGTAGGAAATGTTTCGAAAAGAAAAGTGCGTTTTATAGTCCGCAAAATACTGAATGAAGCGATAAAGAAGCTCACACAGGACAGAGTACCATCGAGAGCTGCATCCAACCAGTCTTCGCACTGAAAAACACGTTATCATCATCATCACCATGAACAACAACAACATAGTGTGTTCAATGCTTGACCAGAAATATCTCTTAAATGTGCGTAACTAGGTACGTTTTTTATGACGTAACTCCACATTTAGTTGACAAAAATTAAGTAAACAGGCAGCTAATCCATATTATAAGGTAATTTAACACTATTCGGCACGTATAAAGGCTTTGTTGTTTACGTTATCTAAAACTGACACATCTGTGGTAAAGATAAAAAAAAAATTGTTCAAATGGCTCCGAGCACTATGGGACTTAACATCTGAGGTCATCAGTCCCCTAGAACTTAGAACTACTTAAACCTAACTAACCGAAGGACATCACACACATCCATGCTCGTAGCAGGATTCGAACCTGCGACCGTTGCGGTCGCGCGGTTCCACACCGTAGCGCCTAGAACCGCTCGGCCACCCAAACCGGCGGTACAGATCACAAGAGGATCTTTTTCCAGTAAAGCATTTCGTTGACTAGTGTCACACACGGTTTCGTGATAAACATCAGCTACAACAAAATCGGGGTCACCACAAGAATCGTCATAAATCGTTCCCATTCCCCCATTCACTTGTCACGTAACTGCGCTTGCACCAAAGTTTCAAAATTTGAATCTGACCAGACACTTTATACCTCTTCGTAAGTTGCTCCATGCTATAGGAGAAAAATAACATACATTCACATATATAATAAAAGACTACAAAATCAGAAAATCCGAAAAAGAACATAATAATTACAAATATGCGCTCTACTGGATTTAGCCAATTATTATAGGTAACGCTAAACATCCGGTATTCTAAGCATTCGCTTTCGCGCTCAGTTCTAAATAACGTGCTCTATCGGTGGTTTTCAGCGGGGGCTCAAAGGTTAAGGTCGCGCGCAGCTATACAGGGTGTTACAAACTTTCAGGAAACATTCCTCACACACAAAGAAAGAAAATATGTTATGTGGCTATGTGTCCAGAAACAGTTACTTTCCATGTTAGAGCTCATTTTATTACTTCTCTTCAAATCACATTAATCGTGGAATGAAACACACAGCAACAGAACGTACCAGCGTGACTTCAAACACTTTGTTACAGAAAAAGTTCAAAATGTCCTCCGTTAGCGAGGATACATGTATCCACCCTCCGTCGCATGGAATCCCTGATGCGCTGATGCAGCCCTGGAGAATGGCGTATTGTATCACAGCCGTCTACAATACGAGCACGAAGAGTCTACATTTGATACCGGGGTTGTGTAGACAAGACCTTTCAAATGCCCCCATAAATGAAAGTCAAGAGGGTTGAGGTCAGGAGAGCGTGGAGGCCACGGAATTGGTCCGCCTCTACCAATCCATCGGTCACCGAATCTGTTGTTGAGAAGCGTACGAACACTTCGACTGAAATGTGCAGGAGCTCCATCGTGCATGAACCACATGTTGTGTCCTACTTGTAAAGTCACATGTTCTAGCAGCACAGGTAGAGTATCCCGTACGAAATCATGATAACGTGCTCCATTGAGCGTAGGTGGAAGAACATGGGGCCCAATCAAGACATCACCAACAATGCCTGCCCAAACGTTCACAGAAAATCTGTGTTGATGACGTGATTGCGCAATTGCGTGCGGATTCTCGTCAGCCCACACATGTTGATTGTGAAAATTTACAATTCGATCACGTTGGAATGAAGCCTCATCCGTAAAGAGAACATTTGCACTGAAATGAGGATTGACACATTGTTGGATGAACCATTCGCAGAAGTGTACCCGTGGAGCCCAATCAGCTGCTGATAGTGCCTGCACACGCTGTACATGGTACGGAAACAACTGGTTCTCCCGTAGCACTCTCCATACAGTGACGTGGTCAACGTTACCTTGTACAGCAGCAACTTCTCTGACGCTGACATTAGGGTTATCGTCAACTGCACGAAGAATTACCTCGTCCATTGCAGGTGTCCTCGTCTTTCTAGGTCTTCCCCAGTCGCGAGTCATAGGCTGGAATGTTCCGTGCTCCCTAAGACGCCGATCAATTGCTTCGCACGTCTTCCTGTCGGGACACCTTCGTTCTGGAAATCTGTCTCGATACAAACGCACCGCGCCACGGCTATTGCCCCGTGCTAATCCATACATCAAATGGGCATCTGCCAACTCCGCAATTGTAAACATTGCACTGACTGCAAAACCATGTTTGTGATGAACACTAACCTGTTGATGCTACGTACTGATGTGCTTGATACTAGTACTGTAGAGCAATGAGTCGCATGTCAACACAAGCACCGAAGTCAACATTAGCTTCCTTCAATTGGGCCAACTGGCGGTGAATCGAGGAAGTACAGTACATACTGACGAAACTAAAATGAGCTCTAACATGGAAATTAAGAGTTTCCGGACACATGTCCACATAAGATCTTTTCTTTATTTGTGTGTAAGGAATGTTTCCTAAAAGTCTGGCCGTACCTTTTTGTAACACCCTGTATAAGCGGACATATCTATGAGAAGACGTTAGTCATCTTGCAGCCGCTCGAGCAGCAACACCGAACGATGATGCCTCGCTACATGAGAAGATACAGACGTTCGCGTGTCGCAGTCTGCAAAGCAACTGATTGATAGTGAAATAACTCTTACGAGAGGTACTCGTGGACAAGTGTTTCTCCAGGGACCATCTACATTTATTGGTGAAGTTATTACCTTTACTCTTACTGGATATCGCAGTTTTTTTGCGGAGCTACCACAGTCGGTTTTAAAATGAACGCTTTGTCTCACAGAACGACGTTTGGGGTTGATCCCAAACAGTACATGTGCAGAGCCTTTTTTAAGGAAAGTAGCAGGATTAGGTGGATCTGTCTGGTATCAGCTTGCTGCGTTGCACGGAGCTGCTGGATATGTGTTCACGTCTGGAAAGCGCGCCCGTGGAATACACGTGGCGCGCGTGAGCGTCGGCTGCCCGGCCTTTGTCGCTTCCGCTGGAGCATCATTTCTGTCGTAGCGGGGCGACGAAAGAATTTTCGCCGGCCAAACAGCGGCAGATAAGCAGCAACAGCACCAGAGTGGGGGCGCAAAGTAATCGTGGGAAAAAAGGAGAAAAAAAAAACAGGAAAAGCGCGCCGAATAAAAGCCGGGCCCGCCGCTTTAGAGTGTCGCCAGTGGGGGGTGGGGGGTGGTGGGAAAGGGGTGAGGGAGGGGGGAGGAAGGGAGGGAGAGGGAGAGAGGGGGAAGCACAGGGAGAGAGAGAGAGAGGCGGAGAGGAAGTGTGCCACCCCACTCCCTGCCGTGTACTCGCCGACACCTTCACCACTTTTTTTGCGATTGCTGATTGCGAAGCGGCACGGCAGAAAGGCGGGTAATTTTCGCAGCGGCAGGGCAGGGCAGGGCAAAACAGAGGCGAGGATAAAGGGGGCGGCCGTGTTGGAGGGACAACTGCGCGCCAGGGAGAGCTGAACCGGCTGCGCGTAGCAAAGCGACGGTGCGCGCTAGGGTAGTGTTGCCTTGTCTATCCTAGCCTAGCCTAGCCTCGCCTCGCCTCGCCTTGCCTTGCTGGCAGTCCGGCGTAGTGACTCACACATTGGTCTGTACCCCTGCGGTTATCTCGGTCGCTACGATATGGCGTGATCTAAAAGTTTGCCTTTGAGAGCGTCGCTGCAGCATACGAGGTGCGGCAATAAAGTAATGAGACTGATTTTCTTTGCAAGCTGTGGCAACCCTGCAGGCTTGCCTAGGCACAATATCTTTGACCTTGCTCTATAAGCTGCTTCGAGTCTTCGACCATAAATATAATAGACTGGCCCTGGCGTCATTTTCGTGGCTCCAACATCTCTGGGCTAAAGTCACGTGAATGTTGGCAAAACATGGTTGTTTCGTGTTGCGCTTATGGCTGTTCTCAGCGTTTTGTCGGGGGAAATGGCATTACATTTCCCGGGTAAGTGTTTCTATGATAGTGCAGATGCGTTTATTGAAATGTGCTGACGTGACTTTTATATGTTTTTTACACTTGAAATAGAGTATCGCGTAAATTAAAGTGTTGAAAGTGATGCCTGTAACGTCAGACTCATATTACATTTTGGAAAGTATCTGTTCAAAAATGGCTCTGAGCACTATGCGACTTAACTTCTGAGGTCATCAGTCGCCTAGAACTTAGAACTACTTAAACCTAACTAACCTAAGGACATCACACACATCCATGCCCGAGGCAGGATTGGAACCTGCGACCGGTTCCAGATTGTAGTGCCTTGAACCGCACGGCCACTCCGACCGGCAAAAGTATCTATGATAATTCTGTTACAGAAGTAAGTATAACTGTTTCTCGTTCCTACTTATAGGTTCCCTAAGGATGAAAACCGAAGGCAGCTTTGGATACAGGCCCTGAAACGGAAAAACTTTAAGCCATCTGCACATACGCGCCTTTTTGTATATACAAGTGAAATTGTAATAAGGTAAGAGCACCTATAGTCGACACATGAAGAGAATTTTTTCTACTTTCTAATACTATTAAATAAATGTAGGCTCCAAAATTATTTTCTGAAACTTCAAAGTCTCACCTTTCATCCAAAATATCATTTTTTTTTTTAAACGGATAGTTTAAACTTCTGTAAAAATAGTGGGAACTGAACCTTTGAAGTGCACCTAAAATTGATACTCTACAATGGACCTGCTCCTAAAGTCGACAATTTTGGCTCCTATAGTTGACATAATTCCCATATCGCATTTTCTTTCATAAGTGACTAGAGCTCAAAACGCGGCGAATCCAATGTTTAAAGTTTTGACACGTGTCCACTCTTACTGTTTAAAAGAATTTTAACGACATTTTACTTTAATTGATAGTTTATAGTAATTTCGTCCCGCTGCCCACCAGAGGGGCGTTCGATGTATTTGTTAGATTTTATAAATGGTACTGTGAAAAAATCCAGGTCAAATGTAGTTCTGACATAATTTTTAGCAAATAAAAAAGTAATTTTTGTTGGAAGCGTTTGGCAGTCAACTGAGAAATGTAGGTAAAATACGATACAAACATAGGATGGCAGACCGTTGATTTGAAATCCCGCCACGTTTTGCCAACAGTCACGTGGTTTATGTTGGAGCCACACCAGCACTACAGCTTCTGCACAGCAAGGCCAGTCTACTAGTATCTATGGTCGAAGCTTCTAGTCCAAGCGATACACCGATGCAACTGCTTAGGCGTGCTGTAATAAGTTAACACGTGTTTGTGTCTCTCGTCACGGAAATGGAACCGCATAATATTGCGCAACGGTATGCCACTTCTTTTTGGGTTAAATTGGGTAAAAACCCGATGAAAACTTACGGTAAGCTTCAGAAGGCTTTTGGAGAGGAGGTTATGTCAAGAGCTGAAGTTTTTCGTTGGCATAAAATGTTTAGTGAAGGCAGAACGAATGTTGAAGATGAAGACCGCAGTGGACGACCATCAACCTCACGGACGGAAGTCAACTTGGCCAGGGTGCGTGAACTCGTACGATCTGATCGAAGGTTATCCGTGAAAATGATTGAAGAAGAACTGAACATCAATCGAGAAATGGTTTGTCTAATAATAACAGAAGATCTTGGTATCAGAAAGATTTGTGCAAAAATTGTCCCCAAAAATTTCACACCACAACAGCGAGAAACACGGGAAAATGTGGCAGCCGATCTGTTGGAGCAAACGGAAATCAATCCAGAATTGTTGAGCCGTGTTATCACTGGTGATGAAAGTTGGTTTTTTCAGTGCGATCCAGAGACAAAACGCCAAAGTTCGCAATGGTGCTCAAAGGGATCAACTAGACCAAAAAAGGTTCGCATGTCAAAGTCGAAAGTGAAATGCATGCTTGTGTGCTTCTTTGATTCCAAGAGAATTGTTCGTAAAGAGTGGGTGCCTCCTGGACAAACAGTTAACCAATATTACTACAAAGAAATTTTAGAAAGACTTCGTAAAAGAGTTCTTCGTGTCCGTGCCAACATTGCTGATAATTGGATTCTGCATCACGATAATGCGCCATCCCATACTGCTCTGCCACTACGGCAATGTTTAACCTCAAAACAAATTTCAGTACTGCCACAGCCACCTCATTCACCAGATATCGCACTGTGTGACTTTCTTCCATTTCCAACAGTCAAAACGGCGGTCAAGGTACACCATTTTTAAACAACACAAAAAGCTGTGACGAGGGTCTTGGAGGATATTGCAGAAGATGAATTCCAGAAATGTTACCACCAATGGCAGAAGCGCTGCAAAAAGTGTGTGCAATCAGAAGGGAACTACACTGCTGGCCACAAAAACTGCTATACCACGAAGATGACGTGTTAAAGACGCGAAATTTAACCGACAGGAAGAAGATGCTGTGATATGCAAATGATTAGCTTTTCAGAGCATCCAGACAATGTTGGCCTAGTGTACCAAAAATGCGATTCACTCGAAGACCCGACACGTTTCCACTGATCGACGGTCGAATCCTCACGGTCCCGTGCACACTGGATCGTAACTGATGACGTCGTTGGGTCAACATGTCAACAGTCAGGGATGGTCTGCTGCAGACCTCCGTGTTCGACAATGTCCGACCAACGTTGTGCTCCGAAAAAATGGATCCAAATGGTTTCTGTTCATCTGGACATATGCGAAAGAGCAGACACCTCATATACAGGGTGGTCCATTAATCGTGACCTGTCCAAATGTGTCACGAAAAAAGCGTCAAACGAAAACAGTAGAAAGAACCAAACTCGTCTAGCTCGAAGGTGGAAACCAGATGGCGCTATGGTTGGCCTGCTAGATGGCGCTGCCATACGTCAAACGGATATCAACTGCGTTTTTTTAAAATAGGAACCCCCATTTCTTATTACATATTCGTGTAGTACGTAAAGAAATATAAATGTTTTAGTTGGACCACTTTTTTCGCCTTGTGATAGATGGCGCTGTAATAGTCACAAACGTATAAATACGTGGCATCACGTAACATTCCGTCAGTGCGGACGGTATTTGCTTCTGATACATTACCGGTGTTGAAATGGACCGTTTACCATTAGTAATAGTCACAAACATGTGGCTCACAATTTTAAACGAACTGTTGGTAACAGGTAGGTTTTTAAAATTAAAATGCAGAACGTAGGTACGTTCGAACATTTTATTTCGTTGTTCCAATGCGATACATGTACCTTTGTAAACTTATCATTCCTGAAAACGCATGCTGTTACAGCGTGATTAACTGTAAATACTACATTAATGCAATAAATTCTCAAAATGATGTCCGTCAACCTCATTGCATTTGGCAATGTGTGTAACGACATTCCTCTCAACAGCGAGTAATTCGCTTTCCGTAATGGTCGCACACGCATTCACAATGCGCTGACTCATGTTGTCAGGCATTGTCGGTGAATCACGATAACAAATATCCTTCAACTTTCCCCACAGAAAGAAATCCGGGGACGTCAGATCCGGTGAACGTGCGGGTCACGGTATGGTGCTTCGACGACATATCGACCTGTCATGAAATATGCTATTCAATACCACTTCAACCGTACGCGTCTATGTGCCGGAAATCCATCATATTGGAAGTACATCGCCATTCTGTCATGCAGTGAAACATCTTGGAATAACATCGGTAGAACATTACATAGGAAATCAGCATACATTGCACCATTTAGATTGCCATCGATAAAATGGGGGCCAATTATCCTTACTCCCATAATGCCGCACCATACATTAACCCGCCAAGGTCGCTCATGTTCCACTTGTCGCAGCCATTTTCAGTTGCCGAATAGTGCATATTATGCCGGTTTACGTTACCGCTATTGGTGAATGTCTTCGTCGCTAAATAGAACGCGTGCGAAGAATCTGTCATCGTCCCGTAATTTCTCTCGTGTCCAATGACAGTACTGTACACGACTTTCAAAGTCGTTGCCATGCAATTCCTGGTGCCTAGAAATATGGTACGGGTGCAATCGATGTTGATGCAGCATTCTCAACACCGACGTTTTTGAGATTCCCGATTCTCGCGCAATTTGTCTGCTACTGATGTGCGGATTAGCCGCGACAGCAGCTAAAACACTTACTTGGGCATCATCATTTGTTGTAGGTCGTGGTTGACGTTTCACATGTGGCTGAACACTTCCCGTTTCCTTAATTAACGTAACTATCCGGCGAACGGTCCGGACACTTGGATGATGTCGTCCAGGACAGCGAGCAGCATACATAGCACACGCCCGTTGGGCATTTTTATCACAATAGCCATACATCAACACGATATCGACCTTTTCCGCAATTGGTAAACGGTCCATTTTAACACGGGTAATGCATCACGAAGCAAATACCGTCCGCACGGGCGGAATGTTACGTGATACCACGTACTTAAACGTTTGTGACTATTACAGCGCCATCTATCACATTCCTATTTAAAAAAAAAAAAAAAAAAAAAAAAAAAAAAAAAAAAAAAAAAAAACGCAGTTGATATCCGTTTGACCCATGGCAGCGCCATCTATTTGGCCAACCATAGCGCCATCTGGTTTCCCCCTTGAAGTTAGTTTCGTTCTTTGTAGTTTTTTTCGTTTGATGCGTATTTCGTGAGATATTTGGCCCGGTCACTATCAATGGACCACCCTGCATGTGTTATGGATATTTCTGGAAGTATGTGTGAGAATTTATTTGAAATTGTGTCTTTTGAATGACAACTTAAATAAAAACCGATCTCCAACTCAGATCTGACACGTGATCATTCAGGAAAGTGATCAAACATTGGTAACTTCGGTTGTGAAGTGGAACTAAGAAAGACATATTTTTAATATTTTTTAGGAAACATTGTAATCTTCTCTAGTAATGTGAACGAAAACGAACTGAAAATAACTATGAAGTACATAATTAAGTGGAAAACATTTTTAGTTAATGTTTCAACTACAGCGCAGAATCCAGAGATCCAGTGTAGTATCTGGATGTCGAACTTCAGCTGTCTGAACGTGCCGGCCAAAGATGCTCTTATTTCGTTTTTGGCAATGATCTCATAGAGTTAATATCTCTGGAGCGAGCATTCAGATGCGCAGTACTCACTTTCTGTTGGCAAAATACATTGTCTCCGTGTTCGCGCGATCTCGGGACGGCGTAGGTTTGTCCGTAGTGCATCCTATAAATTTTGTATGTCATATCGCTAGTACAGATAGATACCCGTCGTAGGTGCTGTGGATTTGGTACAGGCGTTTTGTAGACCCCATAAAATTTTACATTTGATATCTGGAATAAACCGGGCTTTTAGCTGTGATCGGCGGAATGAAAGGGCACCACATCACGGCACCGTCACGTCAGCGTGTATTCACACTGTTCGTCACGACAATTCGCTCAGCCCAAGTCAGAATATAGTATCGGGACTCAGGAACTAAAAATGACAAAAGTAATAACGGCCAAAGCAAACTTCATAACGTATGTTCTTGATCAGTTTTATTTGCTGAAGTATTGAGAAGTGAAACAACATTTCGAAACACCGACTTTTTTGTTTGCTGTGGGAAATACATACATACAAATATGTCAAACAATAGCTGTAAAGGAGTAAATGGAGCTTCTTTACATTATGCATTTTTACCCTAGAAAGTAATAACGTCATAAATAACTGTATTTTTCGCCTCCATTAAATCTGGTCTTTTCACTTAAAATGTCATGTAATAGAAACTGCTTCGTCAACTTATGTTATTATTTGTATACAATGTGGGCGTCAAACATGTTCTGTTATTGTGAAATTTAAATAATTTTTCTGTTTCAGATAACTGCCGTCGCTTGTGTAAGAATACTCAGTGAAAAAACATCTAAGCCATCATGGAACATTTACAGTCTGCCACGAAAATACAGGACGATAATAATAATAATAATAATAATAATAATAATAATAATAATAATGATTATGAAGACACAAAAACATAAAATCTGCTACTATAACACGAGTGAGTGAGGCGAAAATAGGGGGATTACTAAAGAACGGGATACAACCCACCGGTTTTGACCAATGACGTCCGAAGATACGACAGATGATTTATTGCACAGATTTAACATCAAAGTCGAATGTTTAGAAAAACAAGAATGCAGGACAGAGAAAACAGATGGCAGACATATATCAGGTACATTCATATTTCGAACACAATGTTAAGTATGCCGCTTCTTTGAGCCCTTGTAGCCTATTCTTAAGATGATTTATGTAGCTCAACTGAAGAATGGGATACTAGTGCAAAAAAGAAAGAAAGAAAAAAGGGAGAGAAGTAACTTTAGCATGGTGTGCCTCATGTGACATATATGAGTTGTATCCCAACTTCAGCTGATCTGTATAGATTAACTACAGTTCGGGATATATATTTAACGTATGTCGAGTTTTTCGCCTTCGCTAGAGCTAGAATCCTATGTAGGTCAGCTGAAGTACGGGATACAAATTATACAGGTTTTCTTTTTTGGTCTCCGCTACTACTAGAATCCTATTCTTTAGTTGATACTAGTTCTAGCGAAGGCGAAAAAACTGACAAACGTAAAATTTGTATCCCACACCTCAGTTGACCTATATGGGTCAACTGAAGTATGGGACTGAAAATTTTTTTTCGGCTCCGATATAATAGTATCGACTGATAATTATCATAGTACTACTAGCGACAGCGAAAAAACCTACAACAGTAAAATTTGTACCCGTACTTCAGTTGACCTATGTAGGTCAACTGAAGAATAGGTTGTTAGTGCTAGCGAAGGCGAACAACTCGACATTGATAAAATTTGTTGCCCATATTTGAGTTGACCTATATGGTACAGGACGCCAATGTTACGTAAGCCACTTTTCTTGTCTTTGTTAGCACTAGTATCCTATTCTTCAGTCGGATCTATACAGGGTGTTACAAAAAGGTACGGCCAAACTTTCAGGAAACATTCCTCACACACAAAGAAAGAAAATGTTATGTGTGACATGTGTCCGGAAACGCTTACTTTCCATGTTAGAGCTCATTTTATTACTTCTCTTCAAATCACATTAATCATTGAATGGAAACACACAGCAACAGAACGTACCAGCGTGACTTCAAACACTTTGTTACAGGAAATGTTCAAAATGTCCTTCGTTAGCGAGGATACATGCATCCACCCTCCATCGCATGGAATCCCTGATACGCTGATGCAGCCCTGGAGAATGGCGTATTGTATCACAGCCGTCCACAATACGAGCACGAAGAGTCTCTACATTTGGTACCGGGGTTGCGTAGACAAGAGCTTTCAAATGCCCCCATAAATGAAAGTCAAGAGGGTTGAGGTCAGGAGAGCGTGGAAGCCATGGAATTGGTCAGCCTCTGCCAATCCATCGGTCACCGAATCTGTAGTTGAGAAGCGTACGAACACTTCGACTGAAATGTGCAGGAGCTTCATCGTCCATGAACCACATGTTGTGTCGTACTTGTAAAGGCACATGTTCTAGCAGCACAGGTAGAGTATCCCGTATGAAATCATGATAACGTGCTCCACTGAGCGTAGCTGGAAGAACATGGGACCCAATCAAGACATCATCAACAATGCCCGCCCAAAAGTTCACAGAAAATCTGTGTTGATGACGTGATTGCACAATTGCGTGCGGATTCTCGTCACCCAACACATGTTGATTGTAAAAATTTACAATTTGATCACGTTGGAATGAAGCCTCATCCGTAAAGAGAACATTTGCACTGAAATGAGGATTGACACATTGTTGGATGAACCATTCGCAGAAGTGTACCTGTGGAGCCCAATCAGCTGCTGATAGTGCCTGCACACGCTGTACATGGTACGAAAACAACTGGTTCTCCCGTAGCACTCTCCATACAGTGACGTGGTCAACGTTACCTTGTACAGCAGCAACTTGTCTGACGCTGACATTAGGGTTATCGTAAACTGCACGAACAATTGCCTCGTCCATTGCAGGTGTCCTCGTCTTTCTACGTCTTCCCCAGTCGCGAGTCATAGGCTGGAATGTTCCGTGCTCCCTAAGACGCCGATCAATTGCTTCGAACGTCTTCCTGTCGGGACACCGTTCTGGAAATTTGTCTCGATACAAACGTACCGCGCCACGGCTATTGCCCCGTGCTAATCCATACATCAAACGGGCATCTGCCAAATCCGCATTTGTAAACATTGCACTGACTGCAAAACCACGTTCGTGATGAACACTAACCTGTTGATGCTACGTACTGATGTGCTTGATGCTAGTACTGTAGAGCAATGAGTCGCATGTCAACACAACCACCGAAGTCAACATTAGCTTCCTTCAATTGGGCCAACTGACGGTGAATCGAGGAAGTACAGTACATACTGACGAAACTAAAATGAGCTCTAACATGGAAAGTAAGCGTTTCCGGACACATGTCCACATAACATCTTTTCTTTCTTTGTGTGTGAGGAATGTTTCCTGAAAGTTTGGCCGTACCTTTTTGTAACACCCTGTATAGATCGAATGAAGTACGGAATACAAGCTTTTCGTATGCCAGTGTCTTTTCGCTTTCGGTAGTACTAGTATTGACTGAAAAACGTCGTAGTAATAGTACCGCTACCGATGGCAGAAAAAAAAGCGACAACTGTAAAATTTGTATCCCGTACTTCAGCTGACTGCTTCAAATCTTACATATTCATAGAAATGGTTACATCCATACCCACAAACAAGAAGTAAAACTTGTCCAGAATGAAAAACAATTATTCCAAAATATCTCAAACTCACTACGATTGTACCGAATGAATTGGAACGAACAAATGATTTAATACACGCGGCAAAAATCGTTCACAATGTCTAGCCCAGTCTTTTAAAAACGGATTCAGTTATTTTATTTTACAATGATGACGCTACGTCACAGAAGATAACCGATTTATTACAGCTCGAAAATAAAGAAATTAATGAGTAAACTATGACGTCATTGGTCAAAGCCGACGGCTTGTCCCCTATGCAGCAGCTGACCCAAATAGGCTAGTGTTAGCAGACGACCACACCGTCGAAACTGTCTTCCCGAGTAACCTTGACGTGCGGTGATGTGACGTCACGCGACTGTTGGTTGACGAGCTATGTGGCTCCCTCTGTTTGAAATACACCGTGGAATGTTTTAACGTGACCTGAAGGCCAATGTGAATTGGCCTTAAACAAACAGCGTCATCCCGAGATCACGCGACAATTCCAGCTTAATGTGGCTTAATGTTGACAACTCGCACAGTACACAATGCTCACTCCAGTGATGTTCCTATTCTATGAGTGACCTCAGTGATCTCTACACAACCGAGCGCTACATTGAACGTACGCTAACAAATCAACGCACCAACAACAGCCGTATACGACTTTAATCGGAAATTTTGACAAGCAGTCACCATAGTTTCTCGCTCATATTCTATCGGAGGAAACCTGCAAAATAACAAATGTTAAGGTCGTTTTTAATACGTGACTTGCAAATACTGCATTTTTTTCCAGTCAGTACAAACTTTAATTTTATTAATGTACCGGGTGATCAAAAAGTCAGTATAAATTTGAAAATTGAATAAATCACGGAATAATGTAGATAGAGAGATACAAATTCACACAGATGCTTGGAATGACATGGGGTTTTATTAGAACAAAAAAAATACAAAAGTTCAAAAAAATGTCCGACAGATGGTGCTTCATCTGATCAGAATAGCAATAATTAGCATAACAAAGTAAGACAAAGCAAAGATGATGTTCTTTACAGGAAATGCTCAATATGTCCACCATCATTCCTCAACAATAGCTGTAGTCGAGAAATAATGTTGTGAACAGCACTGTAAAGCACGTCCGGAGTCATGGTGAGGCATTGGCATCGGATGTCATCTTTCAGCATCTGTAGAGATGTCGGTCGATCACGATACACTTGCGACTTCAGGTAACCCCAAAGCCAATAATCGCACGGACTGAGGACTGGGGACCTGGGAGGCCAAGAATGACGAAAGTGGCGGCTGAGCACACGATCATCACCAAACGACGCGCGCAAGAGATCTTTCACGAGTCTAGCAATACTTTGTTTTCTTGTTGGTTCTAATAAAACTCCATGTCATTCCAAGCCCGTGTGTCAATTTTTACCTCTCTATCTACATTATTCCGTGGTTTATTAAGTTTTCAAACTTATACTGACTTTTTGATCACGCGGTATTATAAACTTAATACGTTTTAGAACAGTTAGTAAAATTCTGAAGACGACGCTCATAGTAGCGTCGAAACCTGGTCAATTTTGACTTAATATTTGTGACCGAGGGCTTATTTGTTCTAATATAATTCTGACACGGTCACTGAACCTTAGCAGCTATGTTCAAAGTAGGCTGTTTAGGTTTTTATGTTGGTAACGTCACGTAGCGCTCTGTACGAAAATTACTGGCTGTGCTGCGTGCAGTCTGTGGCTAGTTGACATTGCTAGAATATTCGCTATTGCAGTGTTGGGCAGTCGGATGTGAACAGCGCGTAGCGTTGCGCAGTTGGAGGTGAGCCGCCAGCAGTGGTGGTTGTGGGGAGAGAGATGGCATAGTGTTGAGAGCGGACAAACTGGACGTGTGTCCGTCAGAAAAACGAAATTTTAAGATTGTATGTCATGAACTGAGATATATATATATATACATATATATATTATGACTTTTGAACAATATTGTTTGTTCTCCATCATAATCTTTCATATGCTAACTATATGCATGTCAGTAGTTAGTGCCTTCAGTACTTAGAATCTGTAGTGTTGGCAGAAGAGCCAACATTGTGTTTCTAGAGGAGTCCGAAATGCACGCGTTTAATTACACGCTGACTGGCGTGAGGTCTGGAACAGGACAATATCTTGAGAATTGTAAATAAAGTAAGTAGATGATGTAATATTTAACTTTAATCCACAATTGCAGAACATCTCTCGTTACGGTACATGCTTCATAATATTAATTATCAATTGAATACGGCGCCTTGCTAGGTCGTAGCAAATGTAGCTGAAGGCTATGCTAACTATCGTCTCGGCAAATGAGAGCGTCTTTTGTCAATGAACCATTGCTATGAACGTCGGCTGTACAACTGGGGCGAGTGCTAGTACGTCTCTCTAGACCTGCCGTGTGGTGGCGCTCGGTCTGCGATCTCTGACAGTGGCGACACGCGGGTCCGACGTATACTAATGGACCGCGGCCGATTTAAAGGCTACCACCTAGCAAGTGTGGTGTCTGGCGGTGACACCACAGAATCCATTATTTAGCTGGCAGTATTGGGAAGCAGTGGTTGGGAAGG
This sequence comes from Schistocerca americana, assembly GCF_021461395.2. Lineage (NCBI taxonomy): Eukaryota > Metazoa > Arthropoda > Insecta > Orthoptera > Acrididae > Schistocerca > Schistocerca americana. The sequence continues at coordinate 179,548,577 of NC_060128.1, read as the reverse complement.
GAGTTGTAGCCTCTCCCTGATGTTATTCAATCTGTATATTGAGCAAGAAGTAAAGGAAACAACACAAAAATTCGGAGTAGGCATTTAAGTCCATGGAGAAGAAATAAAAACGTTGAGGTTCGCCGACGACATTGTAATTCTATCAGAGACAGCAAAGGACTTGGAAGAGCAGTTGAATGGAATGGACAGTGTCTTGAAAGGAGGACATAAGATGAACATCAACAAAAGCAAAACGAGGATAATGGAGTGTAGTCAAATTAAGTCGGGTGATGCTGAGGGAATTAGATTAGGAAATGAGACACTGAAAGTAGTAAAGGAGTTTTGCTATTTGGGGAGCAAAATAACTGATGATGGTCGAAGTAGAGAAGATATAAAATGAAGACTGGGTATGGCATGGAAAGCGTTTCTGAAGAAGAGAAATGTGTTAACATCGAGTGTAGATTTAAGTGTTAGGAAGTCGTTTCTGAAAGTATTTGTGTGGAGTGTAGCCATGTATGGAGCTGAAACATGGACGATAAATAGTTTGGACAAGAAGAGAATAGAAGCTTTCGAAATGTGGTGCTACAGAACAATGCTGAAGATTAGATGGGTAGATCACGTAACTAATTAGGAGGTATTGAATAGAATTGGGGAGAAGAGGAGTTTGTGGCACAACTTGACTAGAAGAAGGGATCGGTTGGTAGGACATGTTCTGAGGCATCAAGGGATCACCAATTTGGTACTGGAGGGCAGCGTGGAGTGTAAAAATCGTAGAGGGAGACCAAGAGATGAATACACTAAGCAGATTCAGAAGGATGTAGGTTGCAGTAGGTACTGGGAGATGAAGAAGCTTGCACAGGATGGAGTAGCATGGAGAGCTGCATCAAACCAGTCTCAGGACTGAAGACCACAACAACAACAACAACAACATTGGCGCTAGCTGTATTGCAGTACTTCGACTAACGAAGATTTTTGTGAGGTAAGTGATTCATGAAAGGTGTAGGTTATTGTTAGTCAGGGCCATTCTTTTGTAGGGATTATTGGAAGTCAGATTGCGTTGAGCTAAAAAAAAAAAATATTGTGTGTCGGTTTAGTGTTGATCAGAATAATTAAAGAGAGAAATGTCTGAGTACGTTCAGTTTTGCTCAGCTGTTTGAAAATCAAATAACGTAAGGGGTTTACCAGCACTGTAATTCATAAATTTTTCCGAAGGGAACGTTTCAAGGTTTACATGAATAGACAGAATCTTGAAACCGCTCGTCTCGTCGCCGAATGCTTTGAGCCGTAGCAAATGCATGAAAGTCATCCCGCACAGCTCTAACTTGAACTGCACCGGATCAGTCGGTGAACGCAAAACGCCTTCTGCTGTCGTTCCATCGCTGTCTCTACTCGATTGATGAGCTGGCTGCATCAGGCAGACCTGTAACGGCAACCACAACACATTAACGCGCAACAAACAACTGGCGCCGAAGTGAACTTTCAGTTTCGATGCGTACGCTGATTCCTGCCCAATTTTCTATCTCCAGAGTCTCCTGTAATCGGATGAACTTCATTCACACAGCCTGCATTACTCACTGGTACAGACAACAGTCCCGTTATACCATTACACGCCATATCCGGAATCGGTTTCACTGATCTCTGCCGACTACCGTGCGGTGTTGCAACTGTGATAGGGGGTAACGCACAGACAACGGCAGCTGAGTCACGCGGAAAAATCCGCCGACAGCGACGCCCTGGGCGTGTCAGCTTTCACCGCGTGTGCTGTACTCGTAAAAAATAACTGTCCTGCAGCCGATACATGCGGCTACACCTGACATGTTGTGGCGCCAAGGAAGGGGGTGATGGGGGTGGTTGTGTCCTTGCGTAACAACATGCATGCCACATCTCAACGGGCGCATCAAATGCTGTGCGTCACGAATATAAAATTCCCTCTCTCCCAATTACTTCATCGGTCCGGATGACGTCAGTACCTGTTGACCTCGACATCGACGGAATATAAAACTTTCTTCTTCCCTTAATCTCTTTCTCTCATTCATTGCATATCTCTCGCCCAGCGCAGAGTCCCACGCGACTGAAAGAAAGAAAAAAAAATGAAAGAAACCGCAGATGACTCCTGCATGTAAGAAGGATCAAAGAACGGACTCGTAAAATTATAGACGAATATCCTTGACCTTGGTTTGCTGCAGAATTCTTGAACATTTTCTCAGTTCGAGTATAATACAGTCCGGAAGTCAACACGGATATAGAAAGCATCGCTCGTCCGCAACTCAGCTTGCCCTTTTCTCACGTGAGATCCTGCGAACATGGATGCAGGGCAGACAGGCAGAGTCTATATTCGCAGATTTCTGAAAGCAGTTGACACAGTGCCTCACTGCACACTATTACCGAAGGTACGAGCACGTGGAATAGGTCTCCAGATATGTGAGTGACGAGGAGAAGATTTCATAAGTAATGGAATCCAACATGTTGGTCTCCGCTGCGGGTGTTAATCAGAGACAAGAGTATCGTCAGGAGCGCCCCAAGGAAGGCCGATATAACCGCTATTATTTTCTGTGTGAATGGAGTGTAGCCATGTATGGAAGTGAAACGTGGACGATAAACAGTTTAGGCAAGAAGAGAATAGAAGCTTTCGAAATGTGGTGCTACAGAAGAATGCTGACGATTAGGTGGGTAGATCACATAACTAATGAGGAGGTGTTCAATAGAATTGGAGAGAAGAGAAATTTGTGGCAGAACTTGACTAGAAGTAGGGATCGGTTAGTAGGGCATATTCTGAGGCATCAAGGGATCACCAATTTAGTATTAGAGGGCAGCGTGGAGGGTAAAAATCGTAGAGGGAGAGCAAGAGATGAATACACTAAACAGATTCAGAAGGATGTAGGTTGCAGTAGTTACTGGGAGATGAAGAAGCTTGCACAGGATAGAGCAGCATGGAGAGCTGCATCAAACGAGTCTCTGGACTGAAGACCACAACAAGAACAACATTTTATGTGTACATAAATGATCTGACAGAATGAGCAAGAAACTGCGGCTGTTTGCTGATGATGCTGTGGTGTACGGAAGGAAGTTGAGTGACTGTACGAGGATACAAGACGTCTTGGACAAAATTTGTACTTGGCAGCTAGCTCTAAGTGTAGAAAAATGTAAGTTAATGCAGATAAATAGGAAAAATAAACTCGTAATGTTCGAATAATTATTAGTAGTGAGCTGCTTAGCACAGTCAAACAGGTTAAATTTCTGGGCGCAGTGTTGGAAAGTGATGCGAAAGGGAACGATCACGTAAGTATTGCAGTAGGCCAGGCAAAGGTTCGACTTCGGTTTATTGGGAGAATTTTATGAAAGAGTGGTTCACCTGTAAAGGAGACGGCATGTAGGACGCTGGTGCGACCCATTCTTGAGTACTGCTCGAGCGTTTGGGATCTCCATCCGCTGGGACCGGAAGGAGACACCACAGCAATTCACAGGCTGGTTGCTACACTTGCTACCGGTAGGCTCGAGTTACACGTAAGTATTACAGAGATGTTTCGGGAACTCAGATGGGGATCCCTGGACGGAAGGCGACGTTATTGTCGAAAAACACCATTGAGAAACTTTAGAGAAGCGACATTTGAAGCTGACTGTCGAACGATTCTACTGCCGCCAAGGTGTATCTCGCATACGGACCACGAATATAAGATGAGACAAATTAGGGCTGGTACAGAGGCATATGAACAGTCGTTTTTCCCTCGCTCCATTTGTGGGTGGAACAAGAAAGGAAATGACTGATAGTGGTACAAGGCACTCTCTGCCATGCACCTTATGGTGACTTGGAGAGTGTGTATGTGTATGCAGATGTAGATCGTCTCCCAAGCTTGACTGAGCAAGTTTCGGCTGCACAATTTTTTCCCCTATTCGAGCATTTCTGGTTTTAGTTGACTGAGCTAATGGGACATACAGCGACCAGCGACAGTCTAATTCTGTAACCATCATATTACTCCGGGGAACCAGTGCACAGTATTAATGAGCTTGATAATTAAACAGTTATTATTTTATCCCGACGTTTTCAGAAAAAAAATCTGCGGCGTGGACCCAGACTGCGCACAAAAATCTTCTTCTTTGCTGGATATGCCACTACTGGGCTGAGACGGCGTTTTACACTTGCGCGTGGGAGGGCAATCCACAGCCACCGCACGGGCATGGCCGAAAGTCGATGTTGGTCTGTGAAAATCGAGGTCCTCCCGGCGAATCGAACGTCGAAACAACTTACGGGAATGGAGCCGACATTTCGACAGGTGAACAGCCAGCCTTCTTCAAGTGACAAAGGCAATGAGAGATCACCGAACATGTCAAGTTGTAGGTGGAGCTACCGTCAGCTTGTGGGTGGAGTTACTCCTATGACAAATCTCTGGGTCTGGTACAGCGATAAGGAGGGCCGTTTGCAAGTACTGCTGACATTTCCCCGACCAAAGACTTTAAAGTTGATCTATTAAGTTGTTCTGAAAGCGGTGCTGATATTCAAGACAATAAAAGCGGGTTAAAAGCTGTAAGCTATCTGGGGAAGTTAACCTTGCATTACTGAGCAACTGTTTTACCAGGTATCCAGTCTAGCTTACCAAATTCCCAACCAGACTAACATTAACTATAATCTTTTCATAGTCATCTTACGACAACCGGTGATATATATATATGAGGATTTAAATAAAAAGAAATAAATCAGTTTATATTTGGACATTTATTTTAACGTTGATCATTGTTCCGTTAAAATTTCAGCGTATTAAACTTGATTCATAACTAAAATGGTGCCTTATTTAGGATTGTGAAAATGTGAGTTTGTAATCTTACGGAACACATCAAAATGGAGCCAAGATTCGGAGACTGCATGCAACACTGCATTCACATAAAATAACACACGAAGAACGTTGAAACATATGCAAGAGGAAATTAACCCCAACCAACCGATTCAATTTTCACCCAAAGAAGTTACGTTCGTAGCGCAATCCTGTCTGTCATGGAATTACCACACACTGGTATACTAAATTCATACTAACTCTCTGTGAAATCTTCCTGAAAAGAATAGCTGAGGGCTACTTTGATTATTACACCACATGCTTCACGTGGTCAACTTGGTTTACACAAAGAGTGTAACTCCACAATAATTTTGATAATTAAAATAAATTACATCGAAACGCAATTTCCAAAAGAAAAACCTCGAACTGGTTACTATTGTCTTACTATTAGCCTGGTGGATCAAACAATTGTATAAGCACATGGTACTGGTCTCAAAGTACACCCCACGTGGCTTGAACATAAAGAAAAGTTGCTATATCGAAAAATATTGTCAAGATGAGACGTTATAACCTCACGCACATTCCCATTTAAGATTGATGATCTTAGTTAGAGTTATGGATCATCAACACGTGGTTCCACTTTACTCACAAGGTAGTGACAAAGCAACTACTGGAAGATATTCTGAACTTCACCCTCGAATTACACTGCATTGCAACTTAAGTTAACATTAGATATTTTAGACCTAAACCTGAAATAAAGGTGATTAAATTTTCAACTAGGCTGAACTTAAGAAATCCATTGTCCTACGGACTTTAGCAGAGACGCGCTTAGCCGGAGATCTTACCACTTCAGACGCTCGCCGCGGACAGACTGCCTGGGCCCCTACCGAGGGTGCTTCACAGATACAGACGGTAGTGACCAGAGAGGCAGCTTCCTATACCAACATGACAAGGGACGGACACGACCATACTAAGAATAGAAACCTCTTTGCTTTTAGAAAGCGTAGCTACCCGTTCCGACGTTGGTCCTACTGTTCTCTAGCAGACAGGCTTGTCTGCTACCATCAGGCATGCAACTAGAAATACATTTGCTCATTTATCCTTTCACACAGAAGGGAAGGGGGGTTACAGTATCTTATCATATACCATATACAAAAGAAAGCGGATGTAGGTTGTGTATGAGACTGTGTGGCATGAATTACATATAAACTGTGTTTTAAAGTGTAGCAGTATGACAGATCGTTCTTGTTTATGTGTGAAAGTAACACGTTCCACTACTCAGTCTCCTCCCAGATGGAGTCAGAAACACCACAGTAAATTTAGAAGAGGAATTTATGCCGTAGATGACAACAGATTTAAGAAATTAACATGAAAGGAATCCAACAGAGACATTTCAAGACCACTACTGCAAACCTGGTCGCCAATTTCTCTCTCCCACCAAGGCACATCTTTTGATGACAGTTCAGTAACAGGTACGGAAAATCTGATACTACGAGTTCAAACTCTGTACTGCGTTTCATCCATCGACACGTACCACACTTGACCGCCTGGAGCCCCAAGCTGGAGAGCTTACCCTGTACCCTTAGTAAAGCTTCCGGATCTTCCAACAAGTGGCGAGATATGCCAAAACAACACACAGAATTATAGCTCCTGCGGATGATTGTGAGTGTTCCTTTTTCGGTTAATCCCTAGAGATAAGAGAATGTTTTACAGGGCGATTGTAGCCCAACTGATAGGCGGGGACATGCCGCTTCAGACACATGTACTCAGTATGAAACGATACCGTGAAAGTTTTCAGTCTCTTAGGAATTATCTACTGCTTAGTAAGCAGCCTTACTAATTAATAATGGCTCGAAAAACCGAGAAAAGGAGGAAATAAAGAAAAGCCATAAAAGTGTGTTTTATTCGTAATACTAGCTTATTTCTGGACCTCCAGGAAACTGCTACATGAACCCCACGGATAATGCAGCGGTAGAGGGACATTAAATGAAATCGTATCAATTGAAGACATAAAGTCTGTATACGAGTCCGCGATCATTTTATTTTTAGCACTTTTATTTCCACAAGTCCGTCTTGATCACATAGATTTCTTCACACTTTATGGCAGGTTTCGGCCAATCGCCATCTTCAGATCGTTAAAATAGTCTGATATAAATGATCGTCATCATTGACGCACATGTTTAACTTGACGATGATTTATTCCAGAATATTTTAACGACCTGAAGATGGCGATAAGCTGAAACCGGTCATAAATTGCAAAGAAATGTATGTGATCAAGACGGACTTGTGAAAATAAAAGTGCTATAAATGAAATCACTGTGCATCCGTCTAAATGTAGCCTGTTAGGGAATACTATTTACTCCAATGTGGTGAGAACAAGTTACATAAAAAATTTTAAAAACCGGTGAAGTGTTGTGTGAGCCGATTTGTCTAAAGGTAAGAAAACATTAAATTAGAGAAACGTTTGACGCACTTTTGAATAACGATCACGTTTGAATGATGATTGAAATCATTATGACGTCTGAATGATGATTGAAATGATTAGCAACAAATGAGGCGCGTCAAATGTTTCTCAATCTATTTCCTTTCGTAACCTTAGACATATCATTTCACAAAACATTTGACAGTTTATTTATTCTATTTTCAAGTTTTGTTCATAACGCAAGACATATAACACATTAAAATATCGATCGGTATTCTATTATTACTAAGACTATATAGATAAATATAGGTAAACAGAAAGTAGAGGGGTTTCAATTTATCCTGTAATTTTATTTTTATTTTATTTTTGCAACATGAAAGAATTCCGCAGTTTCTTCAGCAATGTAACTTTTTATCATAAAATGCTCGTCCCTTCATTTACGGAGCTACCAGAAGTTCAATTTTCCCTCAAATATCTAATTAAGTTTTTTTCTTATTTATTTAACTTTATTCTGATCACTTTCAAGCAAATTAAGTCATTTTTGCAAAACTAGACCTCGCGCTGGTGAATGTGCTGTCAATTTCAGACTCTTCATTCGGCTATGAAAATTTGGGCAAAAATCCATTGTGTAATTTCTAGGAAGTCTCGGTTTCGCACTGCTCAAACATTTGGAGAAAGAAGAAGAAAAAAAAACGAAAAAACAACAAAAAACAAAAAAAAAACAAAAAAAGCGAGAAAGCAGGTGAAGAACCTCGACATTTCTAAATTGTCAAAATAATTACAGATCACGTGCTCTCAAAATTTAGATCCATCTGCATCCACAACACTTACACAAATCACGACAGCAAGTTGTCGCTGGCAGCACCCTTTCGTCCGTTCTTACCTGAAACAAAGGAAACCACAATTTGAAAGGGTGTTTCGCTGTTGCAGCCACACTCTATACAGATACACCTCCTACACACGGTGTAACAAAAATGTACGGCACAAATTGCAGGACACTCCTCACACGTAAACGAATAAATCATATTATAAGAACATGGGAATGGAAACGCTTTGTTGCGATGTTACAACTCATTTTCTCCGACTCATTAATCACAGGAAACACACACGAACTGAATGAACCAGCATACGACATGCAACTCTTTCTCACAGGAGTTCAGTAAGCTCTCCGTGGGCACTGGTGCATGCAGCAGCCCTCCGTCGCAATGTATCTCGGATGCGCTGGTGTATCCTTGAAGTATTAGACTGCCATAGTACGGGCACGGGTTTAGATCCGGAGAGCGTGGAGGCCAGCCAATTGGTGCATCTCTATTTATCCATCTGTTACCGAATCTGTTATTTACAGGCTGATGGACATTAATACTAACATGCATTAAATACATGTTTTCTCGTACAGATTAAGTGACATCTGCCAACAGATCTGGTAGAACATTCTCTACGAATTTATGATAACTTTGACTGCTACGGTCGCAGGTTCGAATCCTGCCTCGGTCAAGGATGTTTGTGATGTCCTTAGGTTAGCTAGGTTTAAGTAGTTCTAAGTCTAGGGGACTGATGACCTCAGATGTTAAGTCCCATAGTGCTCAGAGCCATTTGAACCATTTTTGAGCCAATGAGGCCCTACCAAACAGTCACCAAGAACGTATGCCCAAACATTGTCAAAAAATCTAGAATGAAATTTTCACTCTACAGCGGAGTGTGCGCTGATATGAAACTTCCTGGCAGATTAAAACTGTGTGCCGGGCCGAGACTCGAACTCGGGACCTTTGCCTTTCGCGGGCAAGTGCTTGGATAGCTCAGTTGGTAGAGCACTTGCCCGCGAAAGTCAAAGGTCCCGAGTTCGAGTCTCGGTCCGGCACACAGTTTTAATCTGCCACGAAGTTTCATTGTCAGAAAATCTTTGCTGATGACTTGCTTCAACAGTTGCGTGAAGATTGATGTCTCCCCATATACGCCGGTTGTGAAAATTTACAATCCGATCTCGTTGAAACTCGTTGGAGAAAATGAGATGTAACATACTTACAAGGGAACATCCCCATCGCACCCCCCTCAGATTTAGTTGTAAGTTCGCACAGTGAGTAGGCCTTGAAAAACTGAACACACATCAATCGAGAAAACAGGAAGAAGTTGTGTGGAGCTATGAAAAATATAAGCAAAATATACAATCTGAGTAGTCCATGCATAAGATAAGCAACATCAGGGGCGGCACTAGCTCAGGAGCTCCGTAGTCTTGTGGTTAGCATGAGCAGCTACGGAGCTAGAGATCCTTGGTTCAAGTCTTCCATCGAATGTAATTTTAATTTTTTATTTTCAGACAATTTTAGTGTGGGAGTAGACCTGATTACCATTCCTCCAGGTTGTACACCTCTTGTACAACCGTTAGATGTGTGTGGTTTTCGGCAAGTGAAATACTTTGTGAAAAGATTCTATGATTTTGCGAAGCTGCACAGGTACACAGAGCAGTATTGTTTACGTGATCGTGTGTCAATTATCAAAGTTCAGGCACTCACACATAATCAACTTCGCTCTCCAAAATTCCAGGACATGTTCAGATTTGCTTGGACATATGGCGGATTTGACGGTCTACGCATGTAAAAAATTTGAAAACGATAAAACATAAGTTTTGATAGAGCACAGGGAAAACTGTGCGACTGTGAAACTGTTGAATTCATTTGTTGCAGTTTATCTGACAAACTCTTACGTTTTCATCACTTTTTTGGGAGTGATTATCACATCCACAAGAAAACCTACGTCGGGCAAGGTAGAAGAATCTTTTCACACATTCGCCAAGTGTACAAGTTAGGTGGGTCGACAGCATATTCCTATCATGTGACGCACATGCAGTCACCAGTGTCGTATAGAATATATCAGACGTGTTTTCCTGTGGAGGAATCGGTTGACCTATGACCTTGCGATCAAATGTTTTTGGTTCCCATTGGAGAGGCACGTCCTTTCGTCTACTAATCGCACGGTTTTGCGGTGCGGTCGCAAAACACAGACACTAAACTTATTACAGTGAACAGAGACGTCAATGAACGAACGGACAGATCATAACTTTGCGAAAATAAAAAAAGTAAAGGTTTCACTCGAGGGAAGACTTGAACCAAGGACCTCTCGTTCCGCAGCTGCTCACGCTAACCACGGACCACTGCGCTCCTAGGCTCACACGCTCCCTGATGTTGCATATGTTGCGCATGGACTACTCAGTTTGTATATTTTGCTTATTTTTTTCATAGTTCCACACAACTTCTTCCTGTTTTCTCGATTGATCAGATTTTCAAGGCCTATCCACTGTGCCAACATATAACTAAATCTGTGGGGGTGCGATGGAGAGGTTCCGTTGTCAGAAACGAAGCGTTTCCAGGTCCATGTTCATATAACATGATTTTTTTTCGTGTACGTGTGAAGGATGTGTCCTGAAATTTGTGCCGTATATTTTTGTTAACACTGTACACTCGCCGTAACGGAAAAAAAGCTGACAGTATGATCATAGCAGTGACAGTGTAGGAGACAGGGAGGATACTTACAACTAAACAGTGGCTAAGTCAGGAGGGAGGGGGAACATACTGGTGTTCAACGTTCCATGGACAACGAGGTCGTTAGAGACGGACCACGAGCTCGGTTTAGGCAAGGATGGAGAAGGAAATCGGCCCTACCCTTTCGAAGGAACCATCCCGGCATTTGCCTGAAGCAATTTATGGAAACCACGGAAAACCAAAATCAGATGGCCGGGCGCAGGTTTGAACCATGCGAGTCCTGTCTGCAAACCACCGCGCTACGTCCCTCGCCAATGGCTGCTTGAAGCGCCCCACCGAAAAGCGAGGTGATCGTAGGACAATGATAGTTTGTGGAAACATTCTTAAGGACAAGCAGAAGATAACACAGTTTAATTTCCACACGCGTGGGTAACATTTGTTAACTGCGTACTATGTTTACGTTCCAAGTTCCGAACGTTGCACAAAGAGACAACCACGTGCATCTATAGCAGCCTGGAACCGCACCAGAGATTCCTCTACTGCTGCGCGAAATATCTCAGGTAGGATGTTGTCTACCTCCCTCGCTATGTTCATCTTGAATCACCAGAGCCCCATTCATAAACACTGTCATTCAGGTAGCCCCGCAGTCAGAAATAACACTGGTTCAAATCTGAAGAACTTTGTGGCCACGCAGTTTGGAACCCTTGGCCAATGAGTCTGTATCTCCAGATGCGTTACGGAGTAACCGAGTCAACTCACAAGCAATGTGTGTTGAAGATCCATCGCGCCTCAAAACAGGACGAGTCGAAAGCGTGTCCCTCCCGGAGAGCATAGACCACAAATTGGTGAAGTAGATTAGAGTAACGTGTGTACCGTTCACACTGCATATCCTTGGTCCCCGGGGTCCGAATTCCTCACAGAAAAATGGACGAATCGTGAACTGTGACGTAAAGTCACACCCCCCAGTGACGCGTTCACTCTGTGGGGGAACTTTATGAATATTCGTTAGCGGTGACAATGCCCAATTGCGCCAACCTTTGAGTATTCACTGCCCCAGTGAGCGTAAAATGTCCTCCATCGTTCCGCACAATCTTCCAAGGCCACGTCAACTTCAGCCCCTGCAAGAAACATAAAAGCAAAGTCTACTGGAATGTCTGCGTCACGTGGCAAAATTTGGTGGTTAATGTGAAGTTACACTACTGCCCATTAAAATCGCTACACCACGAAGATGACGTGCTACAGACGCGAAATTTAACCGACAGGAAGAAAATGCTGTGATATGCAAATGATTAGCTTTTCAGGGCATTCACACAAGACTGGCGCCGTTGGCGACACCTACAACGTGCTCACATGAGGAAAGTTTCCAACCGATTTCTCATACACAAACAGCAGTTGACCGGCGCCTGGTTCAAAATGGCTCTGAGCACTATGGGACTCAACTGCTGTGGTCATCAGTCTCCAAGAACTTAGAACTACTTAAACCTAACCTAACCTAAGGACATCACATACACCCATGCCCGAGGCAGGATTCGAACCTGCGACCGTAGCAACAGCGCGGCTCCGGACTGGAGCGCCTAGAACCGCACGGCCACCGCGGCCGGCCGTTGTCTGGTGAAACGTTGTTGTGATGCCTCGTGTAAGGAGGATAAATACGTACCGTCACGTTTCCGACTTTGATAAAGGTCGGATTGCAGCCTATCGCGATTGCGGTTTATCGTATCGCGACATTGCTGCTCGCGTTGGTGGAGATCCAATGATTGTTAGCAGAATATGGACTCGGTGGGTTCAGGAGGGTAATACGGAACGCCGTGCTGGATCCCAACGGCCTCGTATCACTAGCAGTCGAGATGACAGGCATCTTATCCGCATGGCTCTAACGGATCGTGCAGCCACGTCTCGATCCCTGAGTCAACAGTTGGGGACGTTTGCAAGACAACAACCATCTGCACGAACAGTTCGACGACGTTTGTAGCAGCATCGACTATCAGCTCGGAGACCGTGGCTGCGGTTACCCTTGACGCTACATCACAGGCAGATGCGCCTGCGATGGTGTACTCAACGAGGAACCTGGGTGCACAAATGGCAAAACGTCATTTTTTCGGACGAATCCAGGTTCTGTTTACAGCATCATGATGGTCGCATCCGTGTTTGGCGACGTCGCGGTGAACGCACATTGGAAGCGTGTATTCGTCATCCCCACACTGGCATATCACCTGGCGTGATGGTATGGGGTGCCACTGGTTACACGTCTCGGTCACCTCTTGTTCGCATTGACTGCACTTTGAACAGTCGACGTTACATTTCAGATGTGTTACGACCTGTCGCTCAACCCTTCATTTGATCGCTGCGAAGACTTGCATTTCAGCAAGATAATGCACGACCGCATGTTGCAGGTGCTTTACGGGCCTTTCTGGATGCAGAAAATGTTCGACTGCTGCCCTGGCCAGCATATTCTCCAGATATCTCACCAATTGAAAACGTCTGGTCAATGGTGGCCGAGCAACTGGCTCGTCACAACACGCCAGTCACTACTTCTGATGAACTGTGGTATCGTGTTGAAGCTGCATGGGCAGCTGTACCTGTACACGCCATCCAAGCTGTGTTTGACTCAATGCCCAGGCGCATCAAGGCCGTTATTACGGCCAGAGGTGCTTGTTCTGGGTCCAGATTTCTCAGGATCTATGCACCCAAATTGCGTGAAAATGTAATCACATGTCAGTTCTAGTATAATATAATTGTCCAATGAATACCCGTTTATCATCTGCATTTCTTCTTGGCGTGGTAATTTTAATGGCCAGTAGTATAGTATAGATGCCATTTCGCAGTCGTTCGCACCACTTATCGAACGGCAGACCGTGGAGTTTTGAGCTGTCGTGATACAGCCCGTGCCCTGCTTGAAGATCGCACAAATCGTCCAACATTCTCAGCCACGGAAACAGTAATTTCTTAAAGAATTTGTGGCACAACTGGTCATGAGCCTCCACCCGGAGCAATTCCCAAATTGCCAGTTAATCCGGACTTCCGAAACATGTTCTTCAGCTCCGGTGCGGAAAGAGGACATCTCCGTATTTCTTTAATGCGACTATACTCGCGAAGGGCAAGAGCACCGTTCCTGTTGTTTTAATAAAACAGCTTTACGAGCACAGCCCTGCTCACCTTTTCCAGACGCATGTTGACTGTGGACAGCTGTGATGCACACTGATGCTTGTGTTTCAGCCCCACGTCGCCATACTATACCGGCACCTAACGGAAGTTCATGACACTAACACTACTAACAACGCAAATCCTGCAGAGCACAGTCTGAACATCACTCCTATACAGCTGCGTCCCATACGGTTAACAGTTTTCCGTCCATACTAGCTCAAGTAGCGAAAGCTTAATAATAATCAGCCTGTAGAATCGAGCAAACCGTTCCACATAACAACAGGTCGTGAAGTGCAGTTGTAAAGCTACAGGCATAGAACTGTCACCCAATTAGCAACAATAGCAAGGAAATGTGTGTGTGTTTTTAAACTACGAGTAAAACTGTGCTGGCGTAAGCTGTCGCCAGCACACCTGTCGGCAAAGATGAAGCACAAAGTTTGATAGTAGGCGCTGAATCAAGCGCGCCTATCATGAAAGAGACCAGAGACACACCGACAAGCAACACGCCGCCAACGCCCTCTCGTATTTACGTAGATAGCGCCGCTGACTAGAGGGCTTCAGTCACTGACTCTCATTCCAGTTTGGCGTCTCTCAGTTCGTTACAGTGTGGGCTCTATTCACATCACCGACTACGATAGAACATAGCGACCAGAATAGTTGTAATAGTCATATTACGTTCGAGTATAATGACTTTTCTGGAGACTAGAAATCTACTCTGTAGGAATCAGCACGGGTTTCGAAAAAGACGACCGTGTGAAACCCAGCTCGCGCTACTCGTCCACGAGACTCAGAGGGCCATAGACACGGGTTGCCAGGTAGATGCCATGTTTCTTGACTTCCGCAAGGCGTTCGATACAGTTCCCCACAGTCGTTTAATGAACAAAGTAAGAGCATATGGACTATCAGACCAATTGTGTGATTGGATTGAAGAGTTCCTAGATAACAGAACGCAGCATGTCATTCTCAATGGAGAAAAGTCTTCCGAAGTAAGAGTGATTTCAGGTGTGCCGCAGGGGAGTGTCGCAGGACCGTTGCTATTCACAATATACATAAATGACCTTGTGGATAACATCGGAAGTTCACTGAGGCTTTTTCCCGATGACGCTGTAGTATATCGAGAGGTTGTAACTTTGGAAAATTGTACTGAAATGCAGGAGGACCTGCAGCGAATTGACGCGTGGTGCAGGGAATGGCAACTGAATCTCAATGTAGACAAGTGTAGTCTGCTGCGAATACATAGAAAGATAGATCCCTTATCATTTAGCTACAAAATAGCAGGTCAGCAACTGGAAGCAGTCAATTCCATAAATTATCTGGGAGTAGGCATTAGGAGTGATTTAAAATGGAATGATCATATAAAGTTGATCGTCGGTAAAGGAGATGCCAGACTGAGATTCGTTGGAAGAATCCTGAGGAAAAGCAATCCGAAGACAAAGGAAGTAGGTTACAGTACGCTTGTTCGCCCACTGCTTGAATACTGCTCAGCAGTGTGGGATCCGTGCCAGATAGGGTTGATAGAAGAGATAGAGAAGATCCAACGGAGAGCAGCGCGCTTCGTTGCAGGGTCATTTAGTAATCGCATAAGCGTTACGGAGATGATAGATAAACTCCAGTGGAAGACTCTGCAGGAGAGACGCTCAGTGGCTCGGTACGGGCTTTTGTTGACGTTTCGATAACATACCTTCACCTAGGAGTCAAACAGTATATTGCTCCCTCCTACGTATATCTCGCGAAGAGACCATGAGGGTAGAATCAGAGAGATTAGAGCCCACACAGAGGCATACCGACAATCCTTCTTTCCATGAACAATACCAGACTCTAATAGAAGGGAGAAGCGATAGAGGTACTCAAGGTACCCTCCGCCACACACCGTCAGGTGGCTTCCAGAGTATGGATGTAGATGTAGATTACCGATATTGTCTGCAAGAGGGCTATTACGGATGAGCTTGTACCACAACACGCGGGCTCTACTAAAGTTAAGTAGCAGCTATCTCTTCATGTACCTAAAGAACCGTTTTAATCCACTTGTGCATTTGTGTTGTATAACAACATGCTCTTCCTTGCTTCCTACGGTACAAGACTACAGAAACCACGGCTGCGCCAGCCAGGTCTCTAAATTGCCGTGCATGCGATCTCTCTTGAAACCGACTGGCTGTTCACCTGTCGAAATATCTGAGGTTCTTATGGACCTGCCCCTGACAGTCACCTCGACAGAACAAATAGGCGCCAATATAAAGCGCTGAGAACTTGAGTGGCAGCAACACGTTCAAACCATGACAACGCTCTCTCGGCTGAAGCTCTTCGACATGCATTCCATACACGTCTGGCGTTACCTCTGCGCCAAATTTCTAACGGGAAGGAATCAGTACCAGTCCAACAATCTCCAACTCTTACGCCGAACCTGACCGTACAGTGCTTGACTGGGCGCTTCTGGATAACTAGCACCCATGCTCACATAGTCCCAGCATACTTAGATACGCATCACGTTTCATAGCAGATCATCACAGTCATCAGCATCATCGTTCTTGTGAAACACACCTAGATATTTAGTCGCATGAAGCGCTGAATGCTATTGACAAGGGATTTCAAATTGATTCTGTATTTCTGGATTTCCTAAGGGCTTTTGACACTGCACCACACAAGAGGCTTGTAGTGAAATTGCGTGATTATAGAATAGCCTCTCAGCTGTGCGACTGGATTCGTGATTTCCTGCCAGAGAGCTCACAGTTCGTAGTAACTGACCGAAAGTCATCGAGTAAAACAGAAGTGATTTCTGGCGTTCCCCAAGGCAGTGTTATAGGCCCTTTGCTGTTCCTCATCTACAGTATATAAACTATTTGGGAGACAATCTGAGCAGCCATCTTAGATTGTATGCAGATGATTGGTTCAAATGGTTCTAAGCACAATGGGACTTAACATCTGAGGTCATCAGTCCCCTAGACTTTGTAAGTAGGCTGTTTAGGTTTTTTTATTGGTAACGCCACCTCTGTATGAAAATCACTGGCTGTGCTGTGTGCAGTCTGTGGCTGCTTTGCATTGTTGTAATTCTCGCCATTGTAGTGTTAGGCAGCTGGATGTGAACAGCGCGTAGCGTTGCGCAGTTGGAGGTGAGCCGCCAGCAGTGGTGGATGTGGGGAGAGAGATGGCGGAGTTTTGAAATTTGTCATGAACTGCTATATTTATATATGATGATATCAAGGTAAATACATTGTTTGTTCTCTATTAATATCTTTCATTTGCTAACTATCCCTATCAGTAGTTAGTGCCTTCCATAGTTTGAATCTTTTATTTAGCTGGCAGTAGTGGCGCTCGCTGTATTGCAGTAGCTTGAGCAGCGAAGATTTTTGTGAGGTAAGTGATTTGTGAAAGGTATAGTTTAATGTTAGTCAGGGCCATTCTTTTGTAGGGAATTTTGAAAGTCAGATTGCGTTGCGCTAACAAAATATTGTGTGTCAGTTTAAGCACAGTCATGTATAAATGTTCAAAGGGGACGTTTCAACTTAGAACTACTTAAACCTAACTAAGGACATGACACATCCATGCCGAGGCAGAATTCGCACCTGCGACCGTAGCAGCAGCGCGGTTCCGGACTGGAGCGCCTAGAACCACTCGGCCACAGCGGCCGGCTGTATGCAGATGACGCTGTCGTTTACAGACTAGTAAATTGATCAGAAAATCAAAACAAATTGCAAAACGATTTAAAAATATATCTGTATGGTGTGAAAATTGACAATTGACTCTAAATAACAAACTGTGAGGTCATCCACATGAGTGCTGAAAGGAATCCGTTAAACTTCGGTTACACGATAAATCAGTCTAATCTAAAGGCCGTAAATTCAACTAAATACCTAGGAATTACAATTACGAACAACTTTAATTGAGAGGAACACATAGAAAATGTTGTGGGGAAGGCTAACCAAAGACTGCGTTTCATTGGCAGGACACTTAGAAAATGTAACAAACCTACTAAGGAGACTGCCTACACTACGCTTGTCCGTCCTCTTTTAGAATTCTACTGCGCGGTGTGGGATCCTTACCAGGTAGGACAGACGGAGTACATCGAAAAAGTTCGAAGAAGGGCAGCAAGTTTTGTATTATTGCGAAATATGGGAGAGAGTGTCACTGAAAAGATACAGGATTTGGGATGGACATCACTAAAACAAAGGCGTTTCTCGTTGCGGAGGAATCTTCCCACGAAATTCCAATCACCAACTTTCTCCTCCGAACGCGAAAATATTTTGTTGACTCCGACCTACATATGGAGGAACGATCACCACGGTAAAATAAGGGAAACCAGAGCTCGTACCGAAAGATACAGGTGTTTGCTTCTTCCGCGCGGTGCACTAGATTGGAATAATAGAGAAGTGTGATGGTGGTTCGACGAACCCTCTGCCAGGCACTTAAGTGTGATTTGCAGAGTACCGATGTAGATGTAGATCGCAACATCGTAACCTCCACTGCCATACCTTGGCGGAAGATACTTCCGATATCGTACGTAAAATCGCTAAGCGTGTCAAAGGCTTCTTTCTGTGCAATCACTCACCGACCAGTCTAGTGTGGCAGTACAAGATAGCAAAAGAAACGCTAAAGTTTTAAATTTTGCAGGAGGATCATACAAACATAGCGTCGTTCGAGAGTCGCACACACTTCTACGAGGGTGAGTCAAATGAAAACCTTAAATTTGTAATAACAAATCGAAATTTCGCGCCGTTATCCTGTAAGTTGATGAGCGTGCTACAAACAGCGTGCAGAATGTCCTGTAGGTCGCAGTATAGTGCAGATGCACACATACCGTCGCAGTATCAGTATAATACATGGCCGCCCCACTTGTGGCTTGCACCAGGGAAGAACAGCGTTCTGTTATTCGGTTTTTGCGTACTGAAGGTGTGAAACCTATTGAAATTCATCGACGAATGAAGGTTCAGTTCGTTGATGCATGTTTGTCACAGCAGCAAGTCTACGAATGGAGTAGGAAGTTCGCAAATGGTGTGACTTCAGTGTAAGATTCTCCTCGTCCAGGTCAGGCACAACGAGTTGTGACTCCACAGAACATTGCAGCAGTTGAAGCCGTAGTGAAGGAAAACCGCCTAGTGACACTGAATGACACTGCAGCATATTTACAGATTAGTCATGGGTCTGCACACCACATTGTGCATGATGTGCTCCAGTTTCACAAAGTGTCTGCAAGATGGTTGCCACGGCAGCTGACTCCTGAAATGAGAGAACGACGTGTTGATGCTTGTGAACAAGAAGGTGATGGCTTCGTTGCACGAATCGTCACTGGGAATGAAACCTGGGTTGAATTCCACCAACCGGAAAGGAAGGGGGGGGGGGGGGAGAGAGAGAGAGAGAGAGAGAGAGAGAGAGAGAGAGAGAGAGCAAGGAATGGCGCCATTCCTCATCACCAAAAGCAAGGAAGTTTCGAACAGAACCATCAGCAGGGAAGGTTATGCTGACTCTCTTTTAGAACGAAAAAGGCGTCATTTTGCAGCATTTCATGCCTAGAGGGACCACTGTCACCAGTGCATCATACGCAGACCTCCTAAAATATCATCTGCGGCCCGCAATCAAATCAAAGCAACGTGGATTGCTGTCAGCAGGTGTCCTTTTGCAACATGACAATGCAAGGTCCCACACTGCCCGTACAACAGTTGCAACAATCTCAGACCTGCATTTTGAGTGTCTTCCTCATCCACCATACTCACCAGACCTTGCTCCAAGTGATTTCCATACGTTTGGACTTCTCAAAGAGGCATGGGAGGAAAGAAGTTCAGTTCTGATTAAGAGGTACGCCACGCGGTGGATGAATGGTTGCGCGGACTACCAAGTGGTCCAAATGGCTCTGAGCACTATGGGACTCAACTTCTGAGGTCATTAGTCCCCTAGAACTTAGAACTAGTTAAACCTAACGAACCTAAGGACATCACACACATCCATGCCCGAGGCAGGATTCGAACCTGCGACCGTAGCAGTCGCGCGGTTCCGGACTGAGCGCCTAGAACCGCTAGACCACCGCGGCCGGCCGCGGACTACCAAAAGAATTTTTTTTAAGGAATTTATGCACTTTGTAAGCGCTTGAGGACTTGCATTGAGCGTCGGGGAGATAATGTTGATAAGTGATACAGCTTTGTACCACTTCTGCACAATAAATAACATTTAAAAAAAGGTTTGTATTTGACTCACTATCGTATATGGAGGATACAGCAGTAAGCACACCTGGCGTATGGAGGCAGCTGAAACATTTGAAGACAAACAAGTCTACAGATGCCGATGGAATCCCTGTACGGTTTGTCAGAGTACTCTGGCTAGCATTCATCGTGAATCTCTCGCCCAATACAAAGCCGCAAGAGACTAAAAAATAGTGCAGGTGTCTCCTCTTTATAATAAGGTTTTAGACTAACACCCGTACCTTAAGTTGGCTACAGAAGTTTTGAAAACATTCCGAATTCGAATGTAATAAATGGCTCTGAGCACTATGGGACTTAACATCCGAGGTCATCAGTCCCCTAGAACTTAGAACCACTTAAACCTAACTAACCTAAGGACATCACATAAATCCATGCGCGAGGCAGGATTCGAACCTGCGACCTGGATTTAGAAAGCATTGCCCGTTCTGAACTCAGCTTGCCCTTTTCTCATACGATATCCTGCGGCTGCTGAAATTGCTGCTGCAGATGCAGTGCGATGCGGCAGACTCGTAAGTCGTACGTGATGGTCTTCCCTCTAGGTAGTGCCACGTGGACGTCTTGTTGCGACCGTACATTGTCGTGACCACGGCTGCCAGCACTCATATACTGTAAGTAGGCTGTTTAGGTTTTTTTATTGGTAACGTCACCTCTGTATGAAAATCACTGGCTGTGCTGGGTGCAGTCTGTGTCTGCTTTGCATTGTTGTAACACTCGCCATTGTAGTGTTTGGCAGCTGGATGTGAACAGCGCGTAGCGTTGCGCAGTTGGAGGTGAACCGCCAGCAGTGGTGGATGTGGGGAGAGAGATGGCGGAGTTTTGTAATTTGTCATGAACTGCTATATATATTATGACTATCAAGGTAAATACATTGTTTGTTTTCTATTAATATCTTTCATTTGCTAACTATTCCTATCAGTAGTTAGTGCCTTCCGTAGTTTGAATCTTTTATTTAGTTGGCAGTAGTGGCGCTCGCTGTACTGCAGTAGTTCGAGTAATGAAGGTTTTTGTGAGGTAAGTGATTTCTGAAAGGTATAGTTTAATGTTACTCAGGGCCATTCTTTTGCAGGGATTTTTGAAAGTCAGATTGCGTTGCGCTAAAAATATTGTATGTCAGTTTAAGGACAGTCATGTATAATTATTCAAAGGGGACGTTTCAATACATTGGCTACATTCCTGCCTAGTCCTTCTGCAATAATGCGAAAGGATCATCCAGCTTCTGGCAGACCTATTACACGACCTCGTTCACAGTCAGTGAGGTGTTGATAATGGCGTCCTTCTCGTTTTAAAGTCATTCTTGTCTAAAATCAGCTCACCACCTCCAGTGTCAAACGTGACTAACGCTGACGTCTGCTGCGGCGTGTAATCAAAGCACACCTAATCCGCATCCACGTACTGGCGCTACTAGCGTCACTCTTATGCGACTGGCGCAAAATTTGAACAGACGTCACCTTCCAAATGTAGAAACACGACTACCAACTTCCGTTTACGTCGCACAACTCCTTCTTGGTTTTACTTTTTTTTTTTTTTTGCGTCAACGTATGTACCCTTATGATATATCTTGAAACACGTATGTATTCATTACCAGCGATGGCGAGGCATGACAGAATCTCTGACCAGAGAGTTATTTATCGTTGCTAGTCTGCGCTTGACCGCGCGAGTCGACAGTTGGAGAGTAGTAGCAGTCTGGTACAGTTGCGTGTAGCGAGTCGGCAGGAACAGTTGCGAGTTGCACTCTGTCTGCAGTAGTAGTCTGTCGGCAGTAGTTGTAGCGAGCGGGCGTCGCCATGCGTCGATGGCGTGCTGTTCTTCCGAATCTGGTCAGGATTGTGGTGGACGATGTGTATTATTGTAGAAGGTAATCAAGAAGCATTGCGCTCAGCTAATAACGTATGTTAATTGTAATTAATTTGTTCAAAAAATGATGCCCCAATAATAACCATTTATAAAGTAACTCATTTAAAGAAAAAGATTCATTTCAATTTAAAGAATATTTCCTTTACATTTCCTCCAAGAATCAGAATTAAATATAGGCCAGCATTGCACGGAGCTGTGCCGAAAAATAAGAGCAGATATAGATGCATTTTTTACTGAGGTAAGAATTTTGGTTTTTCTACTCAGAACACAGGGCCGAAGGTCACCGTTGCTGCCCTTATAAGATTTATCAGGTTTAATTATTTGTGTTGAGATGTTACATACAGTTTATGGTTCATTATTTAATCAATATTATTGTGGGTTTATGGTCAATTTCCATTTATCGATTTTTGTGGGGAGTTTAAGCTTGGCTCACATTTTGATTGTCAATTTCTCACGGGGACGTTACAGTCTCCTTATTCCTCGCATTTACGTCACTAGCTAGGAACGGTGCTTTGTTGTGCGTTCTCTACTTCATCGCTAACAACCATTAAAAAAAAAAAAAAAACCGACCTGCCCGAACTTTTACGAGTGTCGCCCAGAAAGTAATGCACCGCATTTTTCTCCTTCAACAATTCTTTATTGAAAGTAATGAGAGTTAAACACAGGAAAGAATGATGTTTTATCTACACACCCTACTTTTCCACGTAATCTCCATCTCGTTCTATGGCCTTCCTCCAGCGCGAAACAAGGGCTTGAATGCCCTGTCGGTACCAATCCTTGTCCTGGTGGTGCAGCCAGTGCTTCACTGTATGAAGCACCTCCTCATCCTCGTACAAATGTCTTCTGTGAATGCCATCCTTCAATGGTCCATACAAAGGGGGGGGGGGGGGGCTAGGTCAGCTGTGACAGCCGTGGACGCTCTCCCCGACCGCTGCAATCGTGGAGCTCTGCCGAACCACCTTCCCAACCTCACCCACCGTGACCAGCGACTAACTGTACTTCTGTCGACACCAGACGCTCCATAGATTTTGCACAACCATTTCTGAATATTCCCCACAGTTTCTTTCACTGCAGTGAGAAATTCAATTATGACACGATGCTTGTGACGTAATGACCTACAGACGCCATTTTTAAACTGCCCTGCAGCTACGCTATCTATCGGAAGTGACGGAAACTTGGCGCGCTCACTTGGGAGAATTCAAATCATACATACGTTTCGCACTCACAGCACTGTTTTCGGCTGGGGGGAAAAAAAAAATGCGGTGCCTTACTTTCTGGGCAACCCTCATATCTTCTTATCTCTCACGCTTACGTCATTACCTAGGAACGGTCCTTTTTTTGCGTTCTCTACTTCATCGCTGAAACAAACCGCCCAGCTCGTACCTCTATATATTTGGCGAACACGAGAGTAAAGAGGGAACGAAGTCTTTCGCGACGTCACTTATATAGAAATCATTCTCGGTTGTCTTGCCGCGTCAATTCGGGATTAAATCTCAAGGTTTCGACGATATCCTCCATCGCCATCGTCAGGAGCAACTGACTGTTGACTGCTGCTGTGGTAGCCTTTTTATAGCCCGTGGACGGCTTCTGATTGGTCCGCTTGCAATTGGTCGGCGATTACGTGCTGCTGTCTCAGACGACGTCACTGTGTGCGCCGGCGGTCGCTTCCCGCGCCCGGTTCCCGGGTTCGATTCCCGGCGGGGTCAGGGATTTTCTCTGCCTCGTGATGACTGGGTGTTGTGTTGTGTGATGTCCTTAGGTTAGTTAGGTTTAAGTAGTTCTAAGTTCTAGTGGACTGATGACCATAGCTGTTAAGTCCCATAGTGCTCAGAGCCATATTTTTTGTGTGCGCCGGTGGCGCCACCGCTTCCGTTTGAACGTAAACATTGGAAGGAACGTCTCTGTTGCTTCTCTGCATGAAGCGCTCGTTTCCATGCACAGCTCAGATGGTATCTGCTATCGCGGTTAAAGTTCTTTCGGCTCATTCTTATTTCAACAGCCTCCTTAATAACAGAATCCTAGCATGTGGAAGCATGGGACAGAATTTTTGTTTCATCGAACAATATCTTATGTTTGTTCGTGAGGCTCTGCTTCGTAATTGCCGACTTCTCCAGTTCTCTATTTTTAACATGGCGTTGGTGTTCTGCGTGCAACGGCCTTGTCGCAGTGGATACACCGGTTCCCGTGAGATCACCGAAGTTAAGCGCTGTCGGGCGTGGTCGGCACTTGGATGGGTGACCATCCAGGCCGCCATGGGCTGTTGCCATTTTTCGGGGTGCACTCAACCTCGTGATGCCAATTGAGGAGCTACTCGACCGAATAGTAGCACCTTCGGTCAACAATACCATCATAACGACCGGGAGAGCGGTGTGCTGACCCCACACCCCTCCTGTCTGCATCCTCCACTGAGGATGACACGGCGGTCGGATGGTCCCGGTAGGCCACTCGTGGCCTGACGACGGAGTTGGTGTTCAGCACAGCGGTCGGGAACGGCACGAGTGGTCGGACCTATATAATTGCTTCCACACTCACAGGGGATATTATAAACTCCAGGGACTCTGATGCCGAGACTCTCCTTAACAGGGCGCATCATCTCGTTAATTTTCTTAGGAGGACGAAAAATCGGTCTTATAGCCCGTCTGCGCAGGACTCTTCCTATTTTGCTGGAAATCGCGCCACAAAAAGGAAGAAACGCAATCGGTGTTTCATCCTGTGAGTGTGCAGCATTTTCATGTTTCCTCTTTTTGGAGAACGCTGGCTTTATATCGCGTGCACCATAGCCATTCTTTCGGAACACGTACTCAGTTGGTTTATCTCGGACCTTAAGTGGTCCTCGTCAGAAACAGTTTTTGCTCTATATACTAACGTGTTCAAAACGGCTCTCTTCTGAACAGGATGCTGGAAACTCTGTGCATTCAGGTATAAATCGGTATGCGTCGGCTTACGGTATACAGAGTGGCCAAGACGCCCATCCGCCTGTCGTTGTACTAAAACCTCTAAGAAAGGCAGTCCTTCCTTCTCCGAGAGTAAAGAGCCGGATATGTGCAGCTAAGCAGGGAATGCCGGACATTTGCCACGCCGGACATTTGCCACATTTGCCCCTTCGCCAGGTAGCGATCCCTCAGGTAAGGGACGCTCTTCCTACTTCTGTCCGCTTTCAAACCGCCGTCTCCACATCTTACTCGGTACAACCAGTACGTATGGGACGTTCTTCTTCGACATCTTGGCCAAATACAGAGCTTCTTTTCCGAAATCGAAATATTTATAACTTTTGGGAAACGAAAGCAATATCGACGATTATGTCAGTACGTAATTAGTTCTGCCAAGTATAAATATAGATCCCTCTGTCTGTACGGTAGCTTTCTTTCACGCTTACTGATTGCGATAGAAACAGTCCATCGCCATGAGAGCAAAAAGAAAGGAACGATGTAAAGAGAATGCGAATGTACGCTAATCATTTCTTTTTCGTCACTGCATTTGTGCCTACTTTAATTACTACACCTGCATTTTCTCTGCCTCGTGATGGCTGGGTGTTGTGTGCTGTCCTTAGGTTAGTTAGGCTTAAGTAGTTCTAAGTTCTAGGGGACTTATGACCACAGCAGTTGAGTCCCATAGTGCTCAGAGCCATTTTTTACTACACCTGCATGCCAAAAAGACAATAAGGAAAGAAGAAATGGGTATGTGAATGTTTGAAAAGAAGAACGACTTACTCCACATTAATTTACTCTCTAAAATGATATATCCCTTGCGGCGATACATTGGTTAATAAAGTGTAGTGCGACAGTGTTCAAAACATGGCTGAAAATACGTTCAGTAAATAGAGATAAGAACATCTATGATTGACATGTCATCTAAAGTAGACGTACAATTTTAGAATGTTAGAAATAAGAAAATCAAATAATACAGAATGCTCTGCTTGTAGCGTACGTTGTTGTTCTAAACTGTTTAGCTCTGGTATTTACAGGGTCACAGAGAAAGCATCCTAGGTTTTGGAGGGAAAAGCCGTAATTGTAATTATCTGCAACACAACAGAAACAATAAGCACAACTTACGGAAAAATAATGTAATGTGCGTTCCAGCTCACAAGCGACCTTGAAGCAGATAGTCCCTGTGAACTAGTATGGTCAGAGGTTATATTCGACAACCTGAATAAATTAATAACTGGCTCCTTTTACCGACCCCCGGTCTCTGATAAAACAATTGCTGAACAGTTCAAAGAAAACTTAATCTCATCACAAATATGTAGCCTACCCATACAATTATAGTTGGCAGTGACTTCCATCTACCTTCCGTATGTTGACAAAAATACATTTTCAGACCCTATTGTAGATACAAAACAAGTTCTGTAATTGTTCTAAATGCTTTTCTTAAAATTATTTTGAACAATTAGTTCACGAGGCCATTCAAATTGTAAATGGTTACGAAAACACACTTGACCTCTTAGCCACAAATAATCCTGAGCATCGCGACGGATACACGGATTAGTGAACACACAGTCGAACGAGGTTCAATCCCGTAACAAAGAAATTCACCAAAACCAAATGCGAAATATATCTATTTATAAAAGCAAGTAAAAATTAGGTTAACCTCTTTCTAAGAGACAGTCTCCAATCCTTCCAAACTATGTAAGTGAAGACGATATGTGGCTTAAGTTCAAAGAAATAGTATCAATAGCAGTCGAGAGATTCATTCCAAATAAGTTAATAAGAGACGGAACTGATACCCCATGATACACAAAACATGACAGAAAGCTGCTGCATGAGCACCGAAAAAGGCAAGTATAATTTAGACGAACGCAAAATCTCGAAGATTGGCGAAGTTTTACTGAGGCTCCAAATTTGGTGCGGATTTCAATG